>NW_026585504.1:18449534-18460062 GCF_907164565.1 Psammomys obesus
TTTCTTTCTTTCTTTCTTTCTTTCTTTCTTTCTTTCTTTCTTTCTTTTTAATTTTAATTTTATGTGCATTAGGGTAAAGGACTCAGATCTGTTACAAACAGTTGTGAAGTGCCATGTGGGTGCTGGGAATTGAACCTGGGTCCTTTGGAAGGGTAGTTGGAGCTCTTAACCACTGAGCCATCTCTCCGGCTAGCTTTCTTATACAGTCCTGGCTCACCCGCGTAGGGATAGCATCCCCCACGGTGGGTTGTACTTTGCTATATCAATTAGCAATTAAGAACATGCCTTATAGATACAGCCACACACCAGTCTTCGTTGGTGTCAAGTTGACCGCTACGAAAGGCTTACAACAACACAACCCCAAATTGGCCTCACTGCCATAAATTTAAGAATGCCCTTCCTCCTGGAGGCTCTCCTAGGAATCTATCTTCTTGCCTTTTGTAGATTTTAGAAAGAAGGCCTGGAACCACCTAGCCTCCTTTCCTCTTCAAAACCAGCCATAACTGGTTTAGACTTCCTGCACTTCCACCACCATGACACTGACTCCCTTTCCTCTGTTCCGTTTAAAGAAGGAGAGTATTTTTGTTGTTTTGTTTTGTCAGACTCTTCTTTTCCCTAGTCACCGAAAAGATCCTCAAAGGATTGGCATGCCATTTCTAAGAGGATCTGAACTCTGACTAGAGTTTCTGAGGTAATTATCCATCACAAAGCTCTACTGATCAAGTACCAAATATTTACCAGCCCATGAATGTGTTGTGGAGTATCGCTATCCTTTGAGAAGGTAAATACAGAACAGAACAATGTATTTATTTGGAGTATTGCAGACGTATGTGCGTTCCACTTAATTAGAGGCTTATGCTGATTTTGTAATTTAAAGATTAAGAAAATGCTGTGAATATTCAGCATCATTGTTAATTACATAAGCATTGCTAAAGAAACTTTTTTTTTTTTTAATTAACTTTGGAAAGACGTTCTCCTCTTCTGATTTTGAGAATCAAGTGGGTCATTATGAGGGAGCATATTTGCACACCGTTGCTCATTTAAAATAATTTATCAGCTGGGCAGTGTTTGGGAGGCAGAGGCAGAGGATCTGTGAGTTTGAGGCTAGCTAGCCTGGTGGACAGAGTTCCAGGAAAGACAGGGCTACACAGTGAAACCCTGTTTCAAACAAACCAAACCAAACCGAAGTATGTATCTTTTCTCTTAGAGATGACTTTTCTTTTCACACTGATAAGGTTCCCTTCACATCCGTCAGTATTTTGACCAAGGTGTGCGTTTGTAAGGGTATAGGCGATGCCTGAGGAATGGTACAATTTAGTGGAGAAGCAATCTGTGACACTGTGGTCTTAAAACACATTTCATACTGCACTTTTCGTACCCAGTGCATGGCTCTTCTCAGAAAGATATTTTTGTTACTGTCCTTGGGAATAAGAATAGATTGGAATCTGCAGTTATGTAACCACAGCCCTTTGCTGAATAGTGGCTCTCACACGTGAACTGACTCTCTGGCATTCGCTGTGTGAGCTGCCTGAGGCCAGTCTCGCCCCGGGATTTTCGCTAGGGCGATCCGTGGCCAGTCTGCTGGAGAATAACTCAGAGCCTTTTATAAGAAGCAGGTGTGCGGATCTAGCTAGGATCTTCTGAATCCAGGTTCACTGTCACTGTGACCCCATCAGCTTCTCTTTGCTGGAGCAGCCGTTTCTGAGCTTGATGTTGGAATCTCCCGAGGCATGATGATATGCCAGTCAGGTCCTTTTCAAAGGATCTCATCCACTAGTTGATGATATGCCCTGGGCATCAGTGCTTTTCCCAGGAGTGATCCCAGGACATCTCAAGGTTGAGCTCCAACCCTTTAGGCTGAAGGAGGAGAGACCAATTACTCAATGTCCATTTCCCCCATTTGAACCATTAGGTAACTTAAAAGCATTGGCTCAGGGACATTTTAGTGTGCAAATACTGTTGGAAGTACTACCCTTCTTATCTTTAGCAGGAAGAGACCCATCATCTAAAAGTGCCTCCTCCGCCCCGGTCTGGAAGGATTTTGCCCCCTTGGACCACTCAATCTCAACTCTTCCTAAAATCCTCTGAGTGACACTGGATGTAAATGGTCATGATAACAGCCTATTCAAAGTGTGCTCTAGGCTTCAGGGCCTCTGGACAATAGCCTTGCCTTAAAGTATACATACACTAAGCACTTAAGTCAATACATTCTACATTCACATTGCTAGCAAAAACCAGTCTCCGCCCTTTGCTTCATGTTCCTTTGATCCTGTGTGTGTGTGTGTGTGCATGTGCACTTTTTGAGTCCTTTGCTTCCCTCCCCCCCCAAAAAAAAAAAACCAAAAACAAAACACCAAGAAAATAAATCTGTGGATTCCCCTCCACTGTCTTTGGCATTTCCTGTACTTTCCTACTTCCTTGCTTTTGTGTGACTGTTTCTATTTTTCACATGCCTTTTCCCTTATCCTCTCCCCCCGACAAAACTCTGCTCATTCTTAAATTTCTCACACCTATCATTTCCCCGTACAAGTTTCCCAGATGGCTTTTTACTAAACAGGGGTCATAGATTGCTTACACATCATTTTGAACCTTTTAACTGGACTCTTATCCAGTTAGTTGCCTTATAGTTAGGTGTTTTCACAGTTGTTGTCTCTGTTTTTGCTAGATATACTCAACAAGTGCTTCATGAGTGGCCAGCTGTGTGCAGGGATTCTGGACGAGGGAGGTGAAAGTGAATCAACAGTTCTGCCATCTTTGTCCTCCAAGAGCTTACACCATGGTAGGAAGTTAGATGGTTATCGGTGACTCTGGATAAATGGCAGTAAATACAGGCTTGCAATGTTAAGAGATGTTCTAGGTGCCTGGGCTATTACAGCAGCACATACAGAGCTGGAACTTAAAACATGAGAGGAATTTAAATTTCACTAGGTGTAGAGTCACTAGAGGTGAATTAAAGCCTAGGGAGCAGTGTGTACAGACGTTCTTGGATGCTAGAACCACATGAGTGTAGACCAGCAGCTAACCTTCACTAAAATAGTGTCAGAAAAAATCCCAGTATGTCCCATCCCTGTAGTTGGAGATGTAAGTCTTGTCTAGGAATTGGTCTCTTGTAGAATGGCCATTTGTTGTGATGTTGTGAGCTGTTTAGAATGCTGTCACACTTTGGGCTAAACCCCCAAAGGCTAGACATGCTCCTGTGGTTACTCCAAGGTATAAATTCCAGGTTCAGAGAGACTTGGATTTGGATTTAGGTGTTGTTACTTATGAGTTCTGTGGTTAAGTCCCTTGCTTCTTTGTGCTCACCTGGTTCTACGAATGATTATTATGTAAGGTGGCTCATTAACAGTCCATGTAAAGCTATTTGTATAGAGCTTACCACTTACAAAGACCCCAGTAAACAAACAAACAAAACAATAAAACCAGATTCTCTCTGGGTCAGAAAATGAAGGAACTTTGGTGCCGATTGTAACTGTTTCATTTAGTTATTTATTTTAATTTTTTTGTGTGGTTGGAGTATTGTCCCAACATCTTCAGGGTTCATCACTGCAGCGGAAGACGATTGGCAACCCCGGTTCCCTCTTCTCCTTTCAAAGCTCACAGCCTGGCTCCAGCTTTCCTGTCCTGACTGTAAACAGAACTGGCCATTCCCCTTCCTCCATGTCGACTTCCCCAGCCTGGCTGACCCAGAAGCACTCATGATTTCTTGTAAGATAAGGAGAAAGAAGGTGATTATAGCTTGGAGGTTAACCCAAAGGCCTAGGCCGAGAAGAGAGGGAGACTGTGAAGTGCAGGAGGAAAACTTCTGATTTGCATGCCCTCCCCAGCCCTGAGCAATCTGTTCCTATTTAAAACAAGAAAAGCAAAACATGTTCCTTCAAACCCAGTTTAGGAGAACAGTGATGACTAAGGCAATATATTTATTTCAGCTGTCACAGGAGTCATGAATTTCTGGATTAAAAAAAATAGTGCATTTTTTTTTTTTTTGAAAATTCTATAGTTCTTGGGCTAGGGAGTCCTGAAAAAAATTCTAGGGGCTTTTGTTTGTTTGGTTTTTGTTCTAATTTTTGTCATGGATTTCATCACTTTTGGAGTCAGAGTCCTTCTATGTGACCCAGGCTGGCCTTGAACTTATGATTACCCTGTCTCAACCTCCTGATGCTGACCTTATAGTGTTACTATGCCTGACAACAGTCCTTAATTCCAAAGTGGCTTTTTGTTCAAAAAGTTAGACTATTATGTGGACCTAAAGATGGTGAGCGGAGTTTAATGAGCTAATGAAAGGACAAATGGAAGCTTTACTCATTCACTGCAGACGTGAGCAAGTATTTTGTAGCAGGAAATATAGATGTAATTCTGAGTTAAGGGAGTTCACAGAGATGCATCAGTCACTTCACATTTCTTTGTTTAATTTTAATTTTTATATTAATTACAGTTTATTCACCTTGTATCCCACCTGTAGCCCCTTCCTCATCCCTGTCCCAATCCCACCCTCCCTCCCTCATCTCCTCCCATGCCCTTCCCCCAGTCCACTGATAGTGGAGGTCCTCCTCCCTTTCTATCTGACCAGAGACTATCATGTCTCATCAGAACTGGCTGCATTGTCTTCCTCTGTGGCCTGGTAAGGCTGCTCCTCCGTTGGAGGGAGGTGATCAAAGAGCAGGCCAATCAGTTCATGTCAGAGACAGTCCCTGTTCCCCTTACTAGGACACCCACTTGGAAACTGAGCTGCCATAGTCTACATCTCAGCAAGGTTTCTAGGTTATTTTTATGTACAGTCCTTGGATGGAGTATCAGTCTCAGAAAAGACCCCTGTGCCCAGATTTTTTGGTTCTATTGCTCTCCTTGTGGAGCTCCAGGTATTTCTATCTTCCCCTTCTTTGATAAGATTCCCTGCACTCTGTCCAAAGTTTGGTTATGAGTCTCAGCATCTGCTTTGCTGCACTGCTGGGTAGAGTCTTTCAGAGGCCCTCTGTGGTAGGCTCTTGTCCTGTTCCCTGTTTTCTCCCTCTTCTGATGTCCATCTCATTTGCCTTTTTCAGTGAAGATGGATCGTCTTACCCGGAGTTCTCCTTCTAGCTTGCCTACTTTAGGTGATCAGATTTTTGTGGATTTATCTTATATTATATGTCTAGTATCCACTTATAAGTGGGTATGTACCATGTGTGTCTTTCTGTTTCTAGGATAGCTCACTCAGGATGATCTTTTCTAGATCCCACCATTTGCCTGCAAATTTCACGATTTCCTTGTTTTTAATTGCTGAGTAGTATTCCATTGTGTAAATGTACCACAATTCTGTATCCATTCCTTATTTGAGGGACATCTGATTTCCATAGCTAGAACATTCCAGGTTCTAGCTATCACATTTCTTAATAGCCAATTGGGATGCAAATAAATAACCTCTGCTTTGTAGAAATCCAAGGTGGTATGGGAGGGAAAGACCTAAAAGATGAGTAAAATTTATCCAGAGGAAGAGGGTTGTGGGTGAGAGAGTGTCATAGGCAAAGGAAACAGTATGACATGTCTAAGGATTACATAAGAGTATGTGTACGTGAGGAACTAAATTCATTTAAATGTCCCTGGATCAAAATGGTAGTATTCCGTTATCATCTTTTCAGCTGTTTGATGCTTCCAAGGTCTGCATTGTGGTCTGACTAAGGGTAAAGTAAGGATCTTTGTAGATTTGAGACCCAGGCCATTGCTACTGGACAGGATTTTGCCACAGTGATGTGTAACGTGTTTTCCATTTTGCTATTGTTTGATACTGCTGTTGGAACTTCAAGAGTTTCTAGCCATGTCCGATGAAGCTGGATTTAGATGTTCTTTTAGCCCATTAACTAAATACCAAAACACTATCCCAAGTGTCAGCTGTCAGGATCTTAGTTGGTACTGTGTGTATATGGGTATTCATGTACCTGTGTGCACCCACAGAGGCTAGAAGCAAATGTCTTCCTCTATTGTTCTCCATTTTATTTTTTTGAGGCATGATCTGTCGCCACTCCTGTAGCTTACTCTTTGCTAGACTGGCTGATTAGCGATGCTCTGGGATCTACTTGTCTCCATCCACCCCCAGTCCACCCATGGCTGGGGTTATAGATGCCAACTGCTGGACCCAGCTTATGTACGGGTGCCAAGTATCTGAACTCAAGTCCTGTGTCATAAGCACTTTACCCAGGGAGCCATTTTTCCGGCCCCTGGTTGGTATCCTTAGTATATGGGATTCCTATCAAGCAATAAATGAAAAATGAGGAGACTATGATGGGCCTAGTATAAGAACTCCCTGGAGCATTAGATATTAGTTGATATTTAGTGATTGTTTTTTTACTTATTTTTCTAAGATGAGCAATGAGGAAGCAAGAAAATGCCAGAATGATGAGCTAACTCAGATGCTGATCCGAGCTACTGAACATGAAGTCATTTTAATACTATGTGGAAAACATAGTCATGTGTTTTGCGTTGTTAAACATATAGTTCTAAATTAAGTTTAGAGTGCTGGCTATTGAGGGGTAGAGCCAGCAAGAGTGACATAGGAGGCTGGAGGAAGAGGTAGAGAAGATACAACAATAACAAAGTATTATACCAATATAACGAAAGAGATTGCCGTGAGGCCCGTTGCTAACTTTAAAAATGAATAAGCGTAAATACGCACCCACTTAAAACCAAACCAAAAACAAAAGAAACAAATAAATAAAAAAGCAGGCAAAGGCTATCAAAGACACTAAGGATTATACAGTATTTCTGAGGTTCTATGTGTAGAACCTTCATGTTACAGACTGAGAGCCCTCCCAAAGTGTTAAAGCCTGCCATCTGCTCTAGCACCCAGCTCCTCTACCTCGGGGCTATTCTGTACTCAGTTCCCTGCTGCGTCCTCTCTTAGCAATATTATCCCGCTTTTGTTCCCTTGAAGCCACACCAAGAGATTTTTCTAAGTATTTACTGAATCCCTTCAGAGCTTCTGACCCCTTTTTTGATATCTCTCTCGTTTCTTTTCTCTGCATTGAACATGGTTCCTAGATATTTTGTTTTCCTGTGTAGGATTCTCTTGTGCTGGAATATCCATAAGGATGTATCTTATGTATCATAATCATTGTTCTATTCCTAGCACTCACAATAGAGCAGAAACAGGCCTTTTTTTGGGGAGTGGGGTGGGGTGAGGACTGAGACTCTGTGTATCCCACATGGGTGCATGTTGTACTGCAGAGCCCTGGTGCACACCTTCTGGGACTCTTCCGGTTGGTGCCTGGCTGGTGTGGAGGCTATTCGGAAGGCTCATTCCTGAAGCTGGCTGCGTCTCCCTTCTCTCACCCACACTGTTATTCTTGGCCCTTTCCTTCCAGGCCACACGGAAATAAGCACTTCTGCAAATGCTGGACATATTCTCTCGTTACCTCTGCAAAACTGAAAAGTAATCCTTAAAAAACAAAGAAGTAAACAGTCATAGCTAACACTAAAACTTTTTGAAAAAAAAAAATTTTTTTTTTTTTTTTTAATAACTAGATATCTTAGCCAGGCCTTAAACTTGTAATGATCCTCCTGCCTCTGCCTCTCAAGTGCTGGAATTATAGACACATGGCATCATGAACAGCTGACTTCTTGAGTTTCTGATAAACTGTGAGGCTGAGGTTTTTAAGCTCTTAGATTGCGTGCTGCGTTTGACACACAGTAAGTGCTAAAGGGTTGCTGGAATGTTGACTGCAGGAGTAAATGCTTAAAATGCTGGCAATTCTCTTTCTTGATTGTTGGTGCATGGCTTTGCCAGGCACCTTCCTACTCAGAGATTCCCAGGACTCAGAAAATTCACCTTTGGGGAGGATCATGCTTTGGGGGAGTGGCCTTTACCTCTCTAGCCTTTACTCACCAATTATCAATAATTTCTCCCAAACAAGTCTTGACAATCCTGTCTCCAGACATTGTCGCATGTCACAAGGGAGACAAACATCTCTCCTCTTTGGGAACCACAGAGCTACTGACATTAAAACTACATATTGAGGCTCCAATCCCTGGCAGGAGAGTCCATTCGCTCTTCTCTTCTTCCCCGAGCTTTGCTGAGTTTCTATTTTAGCCTACAGTCCTTGGGTTTCTGGCTTGAGGGTGGTTGGAGTGTGTGTTTCTGCTACCTGATGATTCTAGTTGAGATTTCTCACCTTTACACAGATCTGGGAATGTGGTCCATGCCTTGGGTGTGACTTGGGGGTTTCTAGATTTCTTTGGATCGTGTAACTCCTCCCTTAGAGGAGGCCTTTTTTCCTTTGGTTTCTCTACCCACTGGGATCATGAGCTCTGCTCTTTTAGCCTGTTCCTGTCAGTTCTGGAAGGTACAGGCCTTGACAGATCATTTTCTGTGGCCACACACATCAGACTTGGTCACCTCGTTCAGCTGTTTTTCCAGCTTGCTTAGTGTTCTTGTCTCTGTTCATCATCCGCTCTCGCCTTCAGAGGCAACTCTTTTGTCTGCTTCTCCTAACCACAGAGAGCAGCTAAAGAGAGGCTTGTAATTAAACCCAAATGGCCCACAAACCTTCTATTTCCTCCATGGTCATTGCATATCAATTCTGCTATTTGTTCTTTCTCTATTACCTGCCTAATTCCATTCCCTAATGCTCATTCAAGTACACGCCTTTCTCAACAAGCCCCCAACCTTTCTTTCACACTGCCAAAATACTGACAATCTCACTTTTTTCTTTTCTTTTTTTTCTTAGCAGGATAAAAGCTCTGTTTCCACTTTCCATGTGGCTGCCTATGTTTGATGCCTCTTCCCAGCCTCAGCTGAGAACTGCCCTTTCTCCCCTCCCCTTTCTTCTGACTTGTTCTTTTGAGGGCCCTGTAACTAGGCTGAGAAGCTGTGTTTGTTTCCTTCTGCATACATGTGAACAGAGTCAAATTACACACTTCTTTCTCCTACCTAGAACTAAGACGGTGTTGTCTTAGGGTTACGATTGGGGAGGAAAGGGTTTATTCAGCTTACACGTCCACATAGCAGTCTGTCACTGAAGGAAACCAGAACAGGAACTCAGACAAGGCTGAAACATGGAGGCAGAGGCCATGGAGGGATGCTGCTTACTGGCTTGCTCGTCATGGTTTTGCTCAGCCTGCCTTTTTGTAAACCCCAGGACCACCAGCTCAGGGACGGCCCCACCCACAATGGGCCACAGTGAAGGGATGGTCCCTCCCCCATCAATCACTAATTAAGAAAATGCCGGCTTGCCTACATCCTGTTCTTATAAAGGCGTTTTCTTAATTGCAGTACCCTCCTCTCAGATGACTTTAGCTCATGTCAAGTTGATATAAAACTGTGCAGCACAGGGGTATTTTTCCTTTATACAAGTTCTTTCCACAGTGTGAAGGGAGAAAGAAAATACAGTATACAGTATATATCGACTTGGCTGCTAATCCCTCTCTTCCCGTGACGTCTCTACTAAATGATGGACATATAACACAAACCGGAATGCCCTCTACTTGAGAGATTAAGGTAACATTATGACTCTTATTTGGCTCCAAGCACATTCTTGGCATGTTCATCTACTCTTGTTAATTACCTTCCTATGCACTTTATCATCTTTTTTTCCTTACTCTAGTCATCCACCTCCCTCCCTCCCTCTCTCCTTCCCTCCCTTCCTTCTCTCTTTCCTTCCCTTTTGAGACAGAATCTCACTATGTAGCCCAGTCTGGCCTGGAAATCATAGAATTCCACCTGCCTCTGCTTCCTAAGTGCTGGGATTAATGACACGCCCCACCAGCCAGGCTTCCGTGGCTTGTAGGATTAGAAACTCTTAAGGCTTCTAAATGCTCAGAAAGAGCTCTTTTGGTGAAAGCAATTCCCACCAATCAGCTCTTAGACAAAGCTCTTAAGAAATTTGTTAAAACAAAACAAAAAGACTTTTTTTTGTAACCACCCACAGATAACCTGCGTGGGTTTGAGTACGCTGTGAGCAAGTGCTCATCTCCTCAGCTGAACTGGCCTTTTAGTTCACAGTAGTTTTTCGTTAATTGAATTCTTCTCAGGCTTCTTCGTGACTCAGAGGTGGAGGGCCAGTGTGTCTTATGGCCTGACACATCAGTTAACCCCCATTCTTCCAGCTGTGTTCAGAAGGCCTCCACAAGCCCTTAATAATCTCTGTTCCCCGTTGTCGGATCTGAAAACTGTCTGAGGATGGACGCTGGTGAACTAGCCAGAATATTTCTAATGTTTCTGGAAGACATTGTGGAATGGCATTGAGAATACTGGATTGAAATAAGGGAAAATTTGGGTTTAGTTCTGAATCTGACAGTAGCTTGAAATAAAAATAATTTTCGTTCCTTTAGGGATGCACATTTATATTTTTGTAAGTATTTTTAAATTAAAGTATAATTACATCACTTTCCCCCTTTCTTCTGCAACCCTTCCCATTTACCCCTCTCGTTCTATCTCAAATTCATGGCCTCTTTTTCTTTAATTGTTTTCACATAAATATATTCCTAAATATATACATTCAACCTGCTTATAATGTGTGTGTGTGTGTGTGTGTGTGTGTGTGTGTGTGTGTGTGTGTGT
>NW_026585504.1:18460072-18478390 GCF_907164565.1 Psammomys obesus
TGTGTGTGTGTGTGTGTGTGTGTGTGTGTGTGTGTGTGTGTGTGTGTCTGAGACTTTAAGGCTAACCACTTGGTACCGGATAATCAATTTAAGGATTCTTTTCTGCTATTCTCTTAACATTCCTTAGTTTCCTATGTCTATTGAGGCCCCGGGAGTTTTTCCCTTCCAGGTTAACTTCTTTACCGGTGTCATTCTTGTTTAGGTTTTGTTTAGGCAGTTATTTGGTGAGGCTTGAAGAGTCTAGTTTCTCCGACTTTTATAGGAAACAAAATTTCACAAGTAAAGTTCCTTTTCCTCCGTCTCTTACAGTCTTTCTGCCCATCTTTTGTTATGGTCTGAGCCTAGCCTTACTGTGTCATTTGAGGCTGGGCACCAGACAGTCTCTGCTCTCTGCAGTGTGATTTTCTGAAGCGTTCAGCAAGCTTATCTTTTCAAAAACAAAGACTTTTTTTCCCCCCATCAAACATTCTGTGTTTTCCACGTTTGCAAGTCTTACCACAAAAAGCATATTTTAGGAACATCTCTTTAGCCCTGTAATTTCACAGTGAAAAACTCTGTTGTGGATCATGATGAAGTATTTTTTTTTTCTAGGCAGTCAACAGGCCTTGTACATTTGGAGACACATTTCTTAGAAATAAATTCTTGGGGCTGGAGAGATGGCTCAGTGGTTAAGAGCACTGTCTGCTCTTCCAAAGGACCCTGGTTCAATTCCCAGCACCCACATGGCAGCTTACAACTGTCTGTACCCTGAATTCCAAGGGATCTGACACCTGCACACTAATGCACATAAAATTAAATAAATTATAATAATAATAAGAAGAAGAAAAGAAATAAATTCTCCTATTATCTAGGCCCCAGGTTTTCAGCAGAACTTGTCCAAAGTAGCACCTTGAAAATAAATGGAGGTTGTTAGATTTGGGGAACCCAGTTTATATAGATGATGAGATTAAAGGCAGTATTTGAAGGAAAATTGGCTGAGAATTTTCCTGAGTTGAAGAGAAATATGAATTCTTAGGTATAAAATACATTTCAAACCTCAGGTGGCTTAAATAAAATAAATTCACCCCAGAAGGAACTTTGGAATGTTAAGGATAAAGAGAAAAAATCTCAAAGACTGCTTAACCTCTGAGGAAAATTACTGCCAAGACGATGAAATTGCCAGTAGACTTCCCGTCTGTAATCACGGATTTCGGAAGGCAACAAAACAAACATCGATGAAACCCGAGAGAGAAATAACGGACACCCTGGAACCGTATTCCTAGGTAAGTGGTTACTCAAGGCGGGCACAGGGGATTAACACAGGGGATCTTGTGTTAAAGAAGGAGGAAATACCTGTCTTATGACGTCAACCCCAGGCTCACGTATGTACACGTGTGCCGTATGTGCGTGTGCACCTGCCCACATATGCGCACCTGTAAACATGCATGCATTCACTCACAGGAGAGAAAAAGAAAACAAAGCAAAACAAAACACCTTATTCTCTAACCAGAATAGGAAAAGGGGTGAATCACCAAATAGCAACCATAAAAGGCACAGGAAGTAGGTCCACATGTAGAAAGAATAACGATTAATGAAACGACATATGTATATACATTTTTATATAAATTTATATCACGGTTATTTGTTTGTTTTACTGAAGGGAGGATATGCCTGTGCGCCGCGGTGCTCACAGGACAACCTGTCAGGAGTGGGTTTTCTTCCACCATGTGAGGATTCTGGGGGATCATATTAGGGTGGTCAGTGTTGTCCACAAGCACCTACACACACTGAGATACCCTGCCAGCGCTGAACATACCATTTTTATCCTGTATTACAAACCTTCGAATCACCTTAGATTAGAAACTATCCACAGACAGCAGGGTTTTGAGAACTGGTTTACTCTGCTTTATTCTCATACTCGGCTGTTAGGTCAAAGTTGAAAATGTCCTTCCTTTAATATTATTTACAGCCTGGTCTCAGACAGATTTTCAAGTTTTCCAGATACAAACTAGGAAGCGTCTCATGTGAAAACAATTTCCATTTAACTCTGAAAAGAAGGAGGAGCAGAAGGAGAAAAAGCGGAAATGAAAACAAAACCTTTTTCTCCCTCTCGACCACCTGGAGTCCATTTGATTCTGCTCCTCAGAAGGCTTTAATGTGGTTCTTTGTAGATAGGCTACAAAGAACCGCCTTCCATAGGCAGAACACCAAGCAGCACACAGCAGCTGTAGAGATTGTTGTCTGTGTTTGCTGTGATTATAGACGTATTTAAAGTTTTGCATTTTGCCATTGGGGGAGAAAAATAGAAATATTTGGGGCAATCACTGTTACAGATACACACTGAAGTTAAGTTGAAGCTGTTTTTAATTTCCGTGCAGCAGAGTTTGACTTAAAAAATAGCCTGGGCTTTTGAAAGCTCGGTATTTGCAAGTATTTTAAATTTCATTGCTCAAGCTCCTATCTTTCCAAACTCAGGAAATCAATAGATTGCACTGTTTATGACAAGCTTAAAGACACAATTTAATTATTTGCTTTATTCATTTAATTAGTATTTTTTTAAAGAACATAACATAAAACAAAACAAACAAACAAACAAAAAACCCGCTTTCTCTTCTTCTCTTCCCTTTCGTACCTTTCCTTAATTTTTGAGCTTCAGGTCCTTGACTTTGGGTTTACCTTTTTTTTTCTCCCCTCTCACATTAAATTGTAGGTCACTGAGTTACTGGAATCAGTATTCTAAACTTCCCTGGTCCAACCCTTTGTTATGCATAAGACGATGCTGAGTGTCGCAGAGGAAGCACAGCTTTCCAAGTGTCTTAGGACACACTAGAGGCAAAGAGTTTTGGCTGCAAGCCTGGCTGCCTTCCTTTAGACCTCTTTATAACATGCCCAAAGTGTGTGGCCATTTCACACTTCGGCAAGGGAGTTATCTCCTCACTTGCATGTAGCTAGTTAATTTTAATCTGTCGAATCCTAATATTGAACACTAGCAACAAAAATACTGTCATTAGGAACTCAGGGAAGTTATTTACCAACGGTTCTGTTGTTAGAAGCTGTGACTCCTGTGCATAATGGCTGATTCATAGTTCATCTGGGAAATTCTCAGATTCAGGCTTCTCTGGTCAGTGTTGCATAAAATAGTAAATTTTTTGTTTACAGAATATTTCATACACTGAAAAACACGATAAAGATCTAGTAGACTTCTGCGTTTCTACCACCCCATTTAGTAATGTTTCACTCAGATACGTGTATTTTAGTTTTATCCATGTTAATGATTTCAGTATTATTAGGTGCTGTCTTTCACCGCAGTGTTTTCCTCTCCCATCATTTTTATGGTTCACTATGCATATAGTAAAAAGTTTCCTGGGGACATTTTTCTCTGTGTATCTGATGTGCTCTGACCGTGTTTCCCATGATTCCCACTCTCTTTGCCATCAGCACATGATTTCCTGCTTTCCATGACTGCCTACAGCCTTCAGATTAGCAAGCACCGATTGTAAATTATTCTTAGGATCATTAACTTGCCTCTTCTAATTTCATTTCTATTTCTTTCTTCACGGTTGTAGATTCTTCTTCCGTGTTTCACTGGATTTCATCTTCTTTTGTAAATTTTCTCATTATAGTCTTGCTTAGTTTTCTATTGAGTCTTGAGGGTTTTGTTTGTTTGTTTGTCTTTTAAGCAAGCTTCACTTCTGGAGGCTCCTGCATGACGGAGTGGCTGGATTTCCCTTTTTCTTTTGACAGACTTCATTTTGTAACTTGTGTCACTGATGTGCTTGGTTACTGCCTGGACATGAAATGTGTGTCCTTGGTCTTCGTCAGTGTCATGCATGAGTGACATGTGTCAAATATATTACAGATGTTTCAGGTGCTTCCTGACAATCTTGGTCATTTTCTTAGAGTCTATGGAGCTTTAAAGTGTTATTAATTGATTTGTCAGTGTTTTATATTTATTCTAGATATATCACATATGTTATAATTAAGTTTTTGCAGGGTATGATTTCCCTTTTATGTGATTGTCTTTAAAAAGTAGACATTTAAGCCTTTTAAAGAAAACAAATGTATCAGTCTTTTCTCTTAAAGGCTTTCTGTTTTTTTTTTTTTTTAATCTTATTTACAAAAGTTTTTACTTTGCTCTCAAATATTTTTACAGAGTTAAAACAATGATCCCCTTATGTCCTGCATGTTATTAAATATTTTATGTACAAATCTTGAACATATTTGGCTAGATGAATAGGTAGGAACTGTAGCTCTACAGTGAAAATGACCTTTAGAAAAATACACGATTGGTTATGATTGATTATTGTCAGGCTTTACATATTTTATATCACAAAATCTCTATTTAGAGCCCTACTTTTATTAATTCCAGTGTTTTTGTGCCTTTCCTGTTCTTGTAGTTCCATCTGACTTCCTGATTTTATTTTACAATAATGTAACCCAGTAAAATATTGAATAAAGCCCAAAACGGCAGAAGTCTATCCTTGGAAAGTAGTCACATTTACCTGAATTGTGTTGCCATTGAGCATTAGCTTTGAAGTCTTTTAAATAAATGTCTGTCAGTTCCAAAAAAATTCCATCCTATTCCCAGTTGGTTTTAAGTAAAAACTTTCTGCAGTAGACTTATTTGAAGGCCTGATGAAGTATCTTCATTATTTACTTATTTTACTTTTATTTAATTTTGTTTCGGTACTGAGGATCGAAGCCAGGCTCTCACACATGCGAGGCAACCACTCCACTGCTGGCTACATCTTAGCTCAGGAATGCTTTCTTTCTTTTTTTTTTAACCTAATTAATATGTATGAGACTATTTACAGTCTAAGAACATTCTTACTGACTCATAGTTGAAAATCAGAAGGGAAAAAAAAAGGTGTGATCCACACAAGAAGCTAATCGCTCAGAAGTATATATACATATATCATTATGTATGTATGTATGTATGTTGAGCTCTGCTGGGCTGGTGCAAGTAAGAGTTGGGGTCAGGTGCTTGCTTCAGCAGCACAACTACTAAAATTGGAACGATACAGAGAAGATTAGCATGGCCCCTACGAAAGGATGACATGCAAATGCGTGAAGCGTTCCATATTTTTTTTTTCTCCATTGCTGGTGGGAATGTAAACTTGTACAAGCACTTTGAAAATCAATCTGTCACTTTCTCTGACAATTAGGGATAGTGCTTCCTCAAGATCCAGCTATACCACTCCTAGACTTAAGTACACAACAAGGACATTCATTCAACCATGTTTGTAGCAGGTTTATTCGTAATTGCCAAAACCTGGAAACAATGTAGATGTCCCTCAACTGAAGAATGGATACAGAAATTGTGGTACATTTATACAATAAAATACTACTCAGCAATTAAAAACAAGGAAATCATGAAATTTGCAGGCAAATGGTGGGATCTAGAAAAGATCATCCTGAGTGAGGTATCCCAGAAACAGAAAGACACACACGGTATATACTCACTTATAAGTGGATACTAGACATATAATATAAGATAAACCTACAAAAATCTGAACACCTAAAGAAGGCAAGCTAGAAGGAGGACCCTGGGCAAGATGATCAATCCACACTGAGAAAGGCAAATGGGATGGACATCAGAAGAGGGAGAAAACAGGGAACAGGACAAGAGCCTACCACGGGGGGCCTCTGAAAGACTCTACCCAGCAGTGCATCAAAGCAGATGCTGAGACTCATAACCAAACTTTGGTCAGAGTGCAGGGAACCTTAGGAAAGAAGGGAGAGATAGAAATACCTGGAGCTCCACAAGGAGAGCAACAGAACCAAAACATCTGGGCCCAAGGGTCTTTTCTGAGACTGATAATCTAACCAAGGACCATTCATGGATAAAACCTATATATATAATCCGACCCCTGCTCAGATGTAGTCCATGGCAGCTCAGTCTCCAAGTGGGTGTTCTAGTAAGGGGAACAGGGACTGTCTCTGACATGAACTCAGTGGCTAGCTTTTTGACCGCTTCCTCCAATGGGGGAGCATCCTTGCCAGGCCACAGAGGAGGACAATGCAGCCAGTTTTGATGAGACTTGATAAGCTAGGGTCAGATGGAAAGGGAGGAGGACCTCCCCTATCAGTGGACTTGGAGAGGGGCATGGGAAGAGATGAGGGAGGGAGGGTGGGATAGGGAGGAAATGAGGGAGGGGGCTACAGCTGGGATACAAGGTGAATAAACTAATTAATATAAAAAAATAAAAATTTAATTAAAAAAAGAGTTGGCATCAGGAGTTTTGAAGACACAAATATAATGCCATTGTGAAGCAGATACCTGGTGCAACATAAAGACTGTGAGTCAAGGGAAAGAAATTGATCCTGCACATTAATTTCAAGAAGGCAGCTACTTAATACATTAAGGAGACAGGTTGTCAAAGATTGGTAGAAATAGCTTGACTTAACTAGCTTGTTTAATCCAAAACCTGTTGTGGTCACTGTTTGAACAACTCCCTCAGTGGTCATGCCCCTGCACCAGACTGTATGCTAAACCACCAGCCTTTCCATATGTGTTCTCTCTCTTTCATTTAGAGAGGACACAGGGATTAAGACCATTGTCACTCTTCATCTGAGGTCTCTTTCTCCACCCAACAAACAGAAAGCAAACACAATCTGCTACCCAAAATACAATTCACTAATCATGTCCTTGGAACTAAGGCCATTCAGTTTTGCAAATGTTTACTGACAGCCTGGTTTGTCTAATGCCTTAAGTGAGTCCTCTTGTGATGTAGGGGGAAAATGAGTCCCTAAACACTTAGCAGTCTCAATTGTAACAGGAGTCAATGGTAGTTGAGACAGGAATGCTGAAAGTAGAATGTTATTTTGCAGTTGAGTTCAGTATTGCTTCGTAGGACAAGAGGCAGGAATTAGCTTTGCGGGTAGACATTTCTCTTTGACTTGGGCTGACTTGGCTTGTGACTTGCATTTGTCCGCCTGCCACTCAGAGGCCTCTGAGTGTAGTGAGGTAATTTCAGTGTTCTTGCTTCAGGCTCCGGTGTAAAATAATTTGTGAAGTAACTTGGTACACGTTAGCAACAACATAACATTCTCCTCTCAAAATCTGAAGGCACACTGAAAAGGAGCTTTGTGTGTGAGTGTGTGTGCTAGCTGCCAAACAACTCTCTCTCTCTTCCTTTCTGAACATGATGCTAGACTCTATATTCCAGTCTTCTTTATGATTGACTGAGATTCTGTGGTTAGTTCTTGTTAGACGTTTGAGAGTGGTATGTGTCACTCTGAGGCTTCTGAGAAGACGTGCTGCCTCCCCTGCCCTGTGCCCTTTTCTTAGATGGCTGCAGTTGACAATGAGGGTCAGGATGCCAGGCCCTGCTGGGTAAGATGCATCATATGCATCCCTGGGTCTCCTCCAATCCAGGGAGGAGAATGACCCACACACCTGGAACGATATCCCTGATCATTTGAAAGGAAAAGGAACTTCTGTTGGACCTTAGTTGGTATAGCAGTTCATTTTATTTAAATCACACAGTGCATTTGCCTAAAGTTCATCTTCATGGCAAGTTAGAAAGTGGGGCTGTTATCTCATCAACATACAGTCTCTTCTTTCCTTTTTATATATAGAGAGAGATGGTGAAAGAAACTGGTGTGGCTATGAAGGAACATGAGGGTCACACGTCACACTGATATTCTCTGACATGTGCTCTTGAAGGACATCATGCTCTTCAGAGACCCTCATGACAGAGAAATAGGTCTTCAGTCTAATTGTTTTGCTTTCAAGAGTTCTTCCTTGTAAGCACTGTGCCTCGGTGTGTGTATGTTTGTGTGTCTGTGTTCTACCTGATGTGTGTGTGTGTGTGTGTGTGTGTGTGTGTGTTAAATTCCTAAGGAATTTTACTTTTCTTTTGTAGCTTTAGTTATAAATGGGTTGAAGTATCTTCCTTCTTCAGTGCCTCTGAGCCATATTTGATTACTTTGAGCTGAATTCTGAACATGTCCTCTCCTGATAAGTAGCACTCTCTTTGACTATGCTCAAATCCCTGCCTAGTTCTTGTGGTGAGGCTGCCTAAAATATATAATAAACATTTTAGAAAAGTTCCAGATTTACAGAAAAAAAAAATCAAGGTTGCAAAGGATCCTTGGTACCCCGAGCCTGGGATTCCACGTGACTCTTGGTTGCTGTGTCTTCTTTGGCTATTAGTGTTGTGGCAAATCCTCAGACTTTCCTTGTTTATGATGAAATGGTAGTTTTGACGGTGACTATACATATGTTCTCTAAAGTATTCCTCTACAGAGATTTGTCCTATGAATCTCAGGATTAGACAGGGATTTTAGGTTTCCATGAGGAAGGTGAACGTGGTAAAGCATTGCTTTCATTGTTCTTAGCAAGAATATTCATCCCTTGACATTTCATTGCTAGTATTTACTTTGACCATATGGATGAAGAAGCAGCTGTCAGATTTTCATTGTAAAGTATCTCTTCCCCAGTCCCATCATGATGTATCCCTGGAAAGGAAGTTACTTTACGGAGCCCACATGTGAGGACCAGGGAATTCTGTTCTACCTTCTCAATGATAGAAAATATAATAAATATATTAAATCTATAGAATTTTCCATGTGTAAGATTGTGTAGAGATATTTCTACCATCTCCTTTCCAGTCTAGAGACTAAATGTAAAACATGAAAATATAAAATGCTTAAAAGGTAACATAGACACAAATCTACATGACCTTAGAACAGGCTGTTGTTCCTTAGATTTGAAACCAAGAGCACAAACACAAAAGGAAAAGAGTAGACAAAAAGACTTCAGCAAAACTAGTTGTTCTGTGTTAATACCACTAGGGGATTGAACTGCTTATCTATGGCATGGGAGAAACTGTGGAAATCACTCTAATAAAAGGCTATTATCTAAAATATGTAAAATGTTCTTACAGCTCAGTAATAAAAAAGAAAAACAAACTACTATGGTCAAAGGATATGAATAGCCATTTGTCCAAGGAAGAGATACAAATGGCCAGTGTGTACATCAGAGAAATGCAAATAGAGCCATCATGAGATACTTCTTATAGCCCCTAGGATGTCTACAGAAATAATAATGACAAATATTGGTGAATTAAAAACTTCTTGCATTGCTGGTAAAGTGGTGTTGCCTTCAAAAACCGATTGGTACCTTCTTTCAGGATAATAATCACATGATCCAGTAATTCTAATATTTATATGCCCAAGAATAATAACATGGGCCTGCACATGAATATAGCAGCATTGTCAATAATTACCATAAGATAGAAATAACCTAAATGTCCATCAGTAAATGAATGGATAAATAATAGACGTGTCGTACAATAGATCAATAACTAGCAATTGAAAAGTCCTGAGTGTTGATGACATGCTACAGCCTGGTTGAATCTCAAAGATTTCTATGGAGTGAAAATAAGCAGCCACAAAGAACATATAGTTTTCCAAATGGCCAAGTCTATGAGTTAATAGAGTCAGGGGAGTTCAGAGGCAGTGGGCCCGGATTGCTAACAGGCATGGGTTTCTCTTTAGCCCTAAGAAGGGTGTTCTTATGATAGTGTTTTAAGAACACCATCCTGAGCAAGGAAAATTATAAGAGTTCAAATTAAGAATATTTTCCACACCCTCATGTGCTCAAACACTTAGTCCCCAATTTGAGGAAGTTATGGAACCTTTAAGAGGAATTAAATCACTAGGAGCAAGCTTCGAGGGCTTATAGCCATGTTCTACTTTCTGCTTATTCTTTCTGCTTCCTATGTGCAGTTAAAATATGATCAGCAGCTTCCTGCCCCAGCCACCCGCTGCCATGTTTTCCTTGTGATTATGGATGTCTCCTCTTAAACCATAAGTCCAAATAAACTCCTCCTTTTGCTTTTGGTTGTGATATTTACCAACAGTAGCTAAGTCAATCATAAATCTGGAAAGATACTTTATTATTATTATTATTATTATTATTATTATTACTACTTTACTTTATTATTAGATATTGTGTGTCGGTCCATTTCTATACTTTGTTTCAATGTTTTACAAGGGGACTCCATTTTCTAGCCTTCTCAGTGTTGAGTTAGTCATGTGCCTGATTCTGACAAATAAGATGGGCGCACAGGTGAGGTTTCGTCCTGGCAAAACAACCCCCTGCTGTGTATCTCTATTCTCTAGTCACATTCAGAGAGTTTGGAAGCATGAATCTTTAGATGGGTGAACATGTCCATTATCCCAAACTGGTCATGTGTGACTAAGAGATAAGCATGTATGGTGTTAAATTATAGTGTAGAAATGGATTAGCACACAATGATACCCGATAATAAAGCATTGTCCCAGTTTTATGATATTGCCATACCTAAGTCTGCTTAATTTTTACTTTAAATTAAGTGAACAAAAATGTCTATGCCAACAAGATGGATCAGCAGGTGAAGGTGCTTGTGGCCAAGCCTGATGACCTGAGCTTGCTCCCTGGAATTCTTATGGTAGGAGAGGACCCTTGAGTTGTTTTCTGACCTTCATATGCCATGGCACCTGTGCTATAGAATATTTATTAATTCTTGACGGCTCTACTCATCTGGCTAGCTCTTACATAATTGAGATAGAGACCTATTGATTTTTTTTTTTTTTAACAAACCTGAAGCACATAACTGGGCTGGTATGATTTAAACTAATTTTCTAAGCTAGTCTGGCTACCTCCCAACTGCAATCCCAAATTACTTGCCAATATTCATTTTGTCTGAACTGGATCTGCTCCATCAGGCCATGTTTCTCTCTCTATCTTCTTCCTTTCTCCTCTTTCTCTCCTGCCTCATAGTTCCTACTTGAGATCCCAAGCCCAGGAACTGAAGCCTCACCTACTTCCCTTCTGCCCAGTTACAGGCTGTCCAGCCTTTTTTATTAACCAATCAGAGATAGCTGCGGAGCAAAGTTTACGCAACAAAGACTGGTATATGTGAGAGTGCACACACCTGGACTGCAACCAGTTCTTGGGGACCAGAATTTATCATCTGAATACATGAAATACCAGAATACACACATGCACATGAGCACGCACAAAAATAAATAAATGAAAAAAATTTTTTAAATCTTTTCCTACATTTTTCTAATACGCTTTGTATATACATATTTACTAAAATGTTTTATGTACACCATGTCATCCTCCTATCACCAACGGTGAGTCATATACATTATTTCTTTTCTTTAATGCTTTTGTTTTTGAAGAAATCTTACTTTGTAAGTATCCTAGGTTAACCTCAGCTTGCTATTCTCCTGCCTCAGCCTCTTGAACACTAGGAAAGCAGAACTACCGAGTCTCCCAGAGTCTAATAGGAAGCCACGATCAAAAGTAAGAACGAAAGTCTGGGTTTTCTTCCTACTTCACCACGTTTTCAGTTGGCTGTATTTGTGGGGAAAGGATGTGGGCATCAGAAAAACAAACTGAGTCACTGCAATTAGGGGAATTAAAAAGAACACAGGCATAATGTACAAATATGTTGGAGGGAAAAGAAACCAGTAGGAAGTTGTGAAGGCTGCAAGGCAGATGGGGTCTTCTGGAAAACATGACTCCCACACAAATCAGCAGCTTCGGGTGCATGGCTGTCTTGGGCCTGTTTGCCAAATTACTCAGCTTCACTAATGAGCATTTCCAGGCCCTTGAGAACTACTGTAAAAATTGAGAGTGACCAATACCAATGTGGCTGGAGAGGCTGTTGGGACAGCACTTGGCTCTGCAAGTAGAGGCAAGGAAGTCCTATTTATTAGACATTACAAAGAAGTGTATTTCTTCATTCATCTGATACTGGGCATTGAATTATTTCATCTTTTGGCTACTGCAATAGAGTTGTTCTGAAAACTGATGTGTAAGCTTTCATAGAGGCGTCTTGCCTGGTTAGATACCTTCAGCTGGAATGGTTGGGTATATAGTAGATATATAGTTGCCACTTTTCTTGGCATTTGTGATTGAACGTGGCTCTTTACATGTGTCCCCCTTATCCCTCCTTATACAGCCAAGTGTCTAGTTCACTTTCTGTCCCCACTTGAGAATTTGAGTTGCGATTGTGTTATATCCTTATCTATAGTTGTGGTGGCCACTCTTTCAATCTTAGCCATTCCAACTGGCATCTCATTCTGTTGTGATTCAGTTGAATTTCCTGGTGGATGATGTTTTGTTGTTTCCATATGTTGATGAGTAATGATCTTTTTCCATGCTTATCAGCCGTCTGTGTCTTCTTGGATGAAGTCTAATAGAATCGTTTGCAAAGTTATGAAATTGGGCTGTTCATTGTCATCTTAAGTTTTGAGGGTTCTTTATATAGTCTGGACTATATGTGTCCAGGTATGTGATTGCACATATTTTATTCCAATTGGTGATTCTTCTTTCTACCCTCTCAACAATGCTGCCCAAAAAGCAGAGTTCTTTGTTTTTATTAGGCCATTTTTTTCTTCTTCTTATGCATTGTTCTTTCAATGTTTGCCTAAGGAATCTTAACCCAGCTCAAAGTCAAAAAACATTTTTCTACTTTTTCTTTTAGAAAATGTTCCACAGCCAGGTAGCATACCCCTGTAATCCTAGCACTTGGGAGGTCAAGGCAGGACGATCAGGAGTTCAAGGCAAGCTTCAGCTATATAACGACTTTGAGGAAGCCTGGGGTACATGAGATCTTATTTCAAAAAACAAAAACAAATAAAATAAATAAACCCCCCAAATAATAAGTTTTACCATGTTATATTTTCTATTTGTAGTTCTTTATATAGTTGGATTACCGCCTGCCATGATTTCATTTTTCTGTGTTAAAACCCAGGACCTCCAGCTGTTTTCAGAAAACATCCCCTTCGCCGAACTGCCTTTATGTTTTGCCAAAAGCACATGTTCATACCTGTGTTGATGCATGTTTATTCAGTGCTACCTCAATATTACACAGCCTCGGTTACATTTAGAAAGATGACTTAAGTCCCTGAGAGTTCTGAAACAGTCTTCAGGAGACGCAGGAGGAACAGCCTTTGCTTTTTGCCTGTGTCCGTCATCTCGTGTCAGCCATCAGGCAATGTTGGGATCACAGAATAAATTAGAAAGTGTTTTATCTTCAGTTTTCTGGAAGTTTGTGTTCAGAATCAGTTTTTTTTTTTCTTAGTATGTGGTAGAATTACCCAGTAAGATTATTTTGGCTCAGGGTTTTATTTGTGAAAATGCTTCACCTATAAATTTTAGTTCTTTGGTACATATGGGACCATTCATTTTGCCTACTTTCTTCAATAAGATTTAGTTGTGCATGTCTAGTTCATCTGTGGTCATGTTTATTGACATAAAGATATTCTATTATTTAACAATTTCCCCTTTAAATAACTATAGGATGTATAGTAATGCTACAGCTCTCAATCTTAATATTAATATTATTTGTTCTCATTCTTTTCATCTTCATCATTTTAGTTAGATATTCATGTTTTATTTATTTTCTCCAGGATTTTTGCTGTGATCTCCAAATGTCCTCTAGAACTCCCCCCCCCCCCCCCTTTTTTTTTTTTTTACTATAACTCTAGTTTCCATACCTGTGTTCTCCTACTACAGAGATATATATTCTTTCCTTGACAATAAAATCTCCAGCCATTCCTTTCATTTCTTCTGGAATTTATGGTTTTGATTTGCTGGTGTTTTCATCAATCCATTTCTATTACGTAGCCAACCACTCCCCTGAAAGGAGAAGAAAAAGTCTTTATTATTCTGGCATGGCCAGAATTCCAAATTTGATTCAATGCTCCAAATGTGCTGGTTATCTAGTTATTGCAGGAAGTATGTTTGGTACTGGGAATAGGCAAGATGAATAAAATGTAACCCCTATCCTGCAAGAGTTTAGCAGTTTAGTTTAGATAGATACATAGACATTTAATGGTTTGTTTTGATAGTTCTTCATAGTTGTTGAACACTTCCATAGAAATGATCTTAATGAGTCCTCCCAGCCTCATATTCTTGCTGCCTTCAGTGTCTCTACCAGCACTGCCCTAGGAGAAATAAGTTCATCTTTTTTTGTCTGGGCTATTTTGAAAACCTCTTAATTGGTCTCCTTCTTTACATATCCAGCCCACTCCAATCTGCCAACTGAATTCTCTTTCAAAACCAGACATGGTCATGCCACTCAGCTGTGAAACCCTTGCTGGCACTTTTATCTACCAAGATATGCACAGCACAAATGCTGTTCTCACTAGCTACCCCGTTAAGCCTTACCTCTTCATGTCCTCAAATCCTGTTTCCTAGTTGGATACTCCAGCCCTGCTGAACTGACCACAGTCTTTTAGGCCTCTGCTCTCTGTGTAATGAACTTCCTATCCTTAAAGCAAAACTCAAATGTGAATGACATTATGAACCCTTCCTGACCATGGTGGCCTTGTTTGTTTTCTCTCTGCCTCCAGATCCTACACATCTTTGTCCCTTCTGTGAAAACATTTATTGCAGGCTCAAGGTTAGTTTGCTGAGCTGACAATCCTATACCACCAAGGACCAAGAATATAGTATCTCATCACATGGCAGTTAAGCACAGCCACATTTGCAATGTCCACTGAAAACCAAGGCTGCAATTTCAGTTCCACCCTCAAGGAGCTTCTGGAGAAGGAGAAACAGTCACAAAAATTATTTCTAGAATCAATATTTAACATTCAAAAGCATCACAGTGAGCCATATGTCTAAGGGCACATCAAACACTCATTACATGGGAAAAATGAATTCCCCCCCCCCTCTTTTTTTTTTTTCAGTTACCTAATGATGAGCATATATTAAAAGAAGCCTGAAAAGTATGGTTGAGAATGGCCTGGTTACACTGTTAGTCAAACAACTGCAGTACTGAAATCAGTGAAGCTTTGGTCAGGTTGCTTAACTTCTCTGTATTTCCTTTAGCATAGGGGGGCACGTGGGGGGGGGGGGGGAAAGGGGGGCTGAACCTGTAGCTTCATAACATGCATTCGGAAGGGGCAGAGGCACAAGTCAGGCCAGGAGCATTTATTACCAAGTTTTCAGTTTTTTTTTTTCTTTTTCTTTTTCTTTTTTCTGCAGAATGAGCAAACCTGGAATCCGAGCCAAGCAATTGCAAAAATGATTCCAGATCTGCATGGTAACAATTTAGACTAACTTCCACTCCTGCTGAAAACTGAGCAGCCGAGGAAGTTCTTCCCCTGGCCAGCTGCCTGCTTGCCTCCCCCACCCCTCAGACCTTCAGGCTGCTCACTCCCCACATCTGTTTCCAAGCCATGGAGCACAGGGTCACAGCATGTCGCAATAAGCAGTGTTAGCAGGCAGCATGAATCAGTAGTAAACCTTTGATTTTAATTCCTTGCCTCTCGGAGAGAGGAAGTGTGGTCTGGTGGTTAACCCACTAAAAAAAAGCAGCTAGGAGGCAAAATTCCTGGTCCCCAGCATGTCCCTTCTTTTCTTGTTGGGTTACTCTGCCATCAAAGATCCCTTTTGTTCTCCCTTTTGTTGCTTATGATGTTAATCCCCGAACTGGCCTCATCAGAAAACTCATTTGAGAAACTTATTAACTTAAAAACAAAACAAAACAAACAACAACAAAACCCATTCAAGAATCTTCCAAGGAAAGGCCTAGATTGCTCTAGTTTTCACAAGTACTAGGCAAGCATCTTTAGGGTCAGTTTTGGCTCAGCTCTATGGTAGTGACTTATCACCCACGCTGCAAGAATGTTGCCGGAAACAATAGGAAGACGGCTTGAGCAGAAAGCAATAAATCAGCCCTGGGGTTGCCTTGTACAACAAGCTCAGGTGGAAAAGGCAATCAAATAGGGTAAAGGAGATTCCGGTCTGCCTCTGCCTTCAGAGCTGAGTGAGCCTGGGTAGGTCAGAAAAACTGTTCCGGCTGCATTTTTATCATTTTAAAAATAAAAGTGACTAGATCATCTCTTTCGGTTCTGTGAGTCAATGAATTATTTCTGTGAGTTCACAGAAATGCCAGGATGGACTCTGAACATCTCGTTTCCTGAAAATGACAGGGGTGTAGTCCCGGAGGTGTGGGCTGGCCTGTTTGGGGTTGTGGGAAGACAGCAGAGACAGGCGGTAGCTGGGAGGTTTGGGGCCAGGGCTGCAGGGAGCAGGAGCGGGAGCGGTCTCCCCACCCTCTCTGGAGGCTCTGCAGCTGGCCTGCTTATGCAAAAGCCTTGGCTCCTCTTTTCTTCTTAAAAGCTTTTCTGACTTGTACATTCCCCCCGAGGAGCAGATTCATTGTTTTGCAGAGAATTTGTACTGTGTTTTCCTGAAAGGAAGAAAGGAGTTGGAATGGAAGGGCTTGAAAGGATTAGCGAGTGGGCTAGGCTTGGTTGCCAAAGAAATGAGTTCCTCCTTGTGTGATAAATATACACCCGCCATATTGTTGGCCTTAGATGTGCCCAGCGAAATATTTTGCCCAACAGACCTAGACGGGTACTCTTGTTCACCAACCGGACACCAGCATCTGCATCTGTCTTTGGAGCCTGTGGGACTCCTTCCATCCCAGAACAAGTGGGGGTGAGTTAGGAAAAGCAGGAATGAGTCATGGTCGTAGGAAAAGGATGTCTCAGGAAGCCGACACTGAGCAGGCTTCCTAGAAACATCCTGACAGGTTCCATAAAGCCCACGTTTGGTTCTAATTATAACAAGCCCACATTGGAGCATTTTTGCAGTTTTCCCATGGAAACTGTTAACACGAGGCTTCTGAGGAAGAGGAGCTGACTCAGACGCACTCCGTGTGTTGAAGAGTGGGAGCCAGTTAGACTTGTTTTTTTTTTTTTTTTTGTTTTTGTTTTTGTTTTTGTTTTTTTTTGTTTTTTAAGTGAGTGCCATTTTACAGAGGAAATACCATCCTGGCTTATCTGTGCCTATTAACGTATTTGTAAACTTGGGCTAGGCACATCATATAAAGGGTTAAAATCAGCGCCATATAACTAAAAGATAGCTTTTTTGTTTTTAAGTCCAAGGCGAAGAACACGAAAAAAAAAAAAAGTCTGAAAACGTTGAATTTGGTTTTCTCTCAAGTGGAGTCAAATGGCAAGCTAAAAGAACAAAATGAAACATCAAGAATTTAGTTTAAAAGCAGTTTTGGGAAAGGGTGCTGTGAGCTCTTGGGGATGGCTATGTGGTCCACCCCTGTGGTGCTGGTCAATGTTGCTGCTCTTCTTGCAGAAGCTCCTGAAACACTGCATGCAGTCAAGTGTGGTGTTGGTAGGCTGTGTTGCTTTGTAATTGAAAATGGCTGGAAGATTGCTAATTCTGCAGCAGTTACCAGCGATAAACTTTTAATTCTACCCCAGTTCATCATCAACTAAGATACATGAAAAGTTTATTTTCAATCCGTTCTTTCCCACATTTCATCACTTTGACACCGGAAGTGCAGTCAGAACCTGGGAGCATGGAGGGAACATTCTTTGCTGAGTGTGAAACATTGGAATAGCTAGAGCCATCATGAGGGAAGAGGGATTTCCCAGGCTTCCCTGGGGATGGAGCTGATAATAGTTCATGCTGTGACTTAGAGCCACTTGAGATTGGTTGTTTTTTCTTTTTCTTTTTCTTTTTAACTCTCTGTAAAAATCAGCATATGTGGCATTTAGCAAAGAAATGCTGGTTATCCATTTTTATAAGATTGTCAAGTGATTCTCGAGCTCTGGAAATCTCAGCAGTTAATGAAAGTTGGCGTAGCCTTTAAACCCCACCACAGGAAGTGGAGAGCTAATCAAAAAACATGCTGGCCATGTTTTGAAAATTTCCAGAAGAATAAGAGATTATCTTGCTGTATAAATAAGAATGACCTCAAGTTTAGTAATAGCTTAGGAAACGATTAAAGCAAAAGAAGAGTACCTTCCTCAGACTTCATTTCTTCAGATACATCTTTCTTCTGTTGTACAAGTTCAGAAAGTTTATTTTCAGGATAAATAAAGTAATGTTGACATGTAATTTTATGTTCCATCTTAAGCTATACACTTATTTTTATAATAAAATGTCATTTACTAAAAGTGAGGACTCGGGAGTGGAGGGGTGGTTAGATGGATAAAATGTTTGCTGCATGAACATGGGCACTGGAGTTCAGATCCCCAGAGCCCTCACAGGAAACGGGCAGCTGTGGTGGTTAGCCCGGAGTCCCAGCACTCAGAAGGCCAAACAAGGGGTCTGCCAGGGAAGCTGTCTGATCATGGGTGCTGGGTTCAATTGAAGAGACTTTCCCTCAGTGAGAAAAGTATAGAGTGATAAAGAAAGACACATTATACCAACTTTGGGCCTCTACATGCATGTGTATGAAAATGTGCCTAAATACATGTGAACCACACACACACACACACAGACACACACACACACTTGGGCACACATGAAAGAAAGAAAGAAAGAAAGAAAGAAAGAAAGAAAGAAAGAAAGAA
>NW_026585504.1:18478400-18498211 GCF_907164565.1 Psammomys obesus
GAAAGAAAGAAAGAAAGAAAGAAAGAAAGAAAGAAAGAAAGAAAGAAAGAAAGAAAGAAAGAAGAAAGAAAGAAAGGAAGAAAGAAAGAAAGAAGAAAGAGAAAAAAAAGAAAGACGACCGAGGCTAAATAAAGCAAATATCAGTCTTTTAAGGAAGGACCCCAAACATATTGTTTGACAATTAGTGACCAAAGACTGGACATGGGAGTGTGCACTATAATCTACGTGCTTTGAAGGCATGGGCAGGGCGATCAGAAGTTCATAGAAAGGAGGGCTATACTGAAGGATGGCGAGGCAGGAGGGATAAAAAATTCTAAGAAGAACTAAAGCAATCTAGAGGGAAGCATTATTTTATGCTTATTTTTTAATAGTATATAATAAATGTGTGTGTGAGTGAGTGTGTGTGTGTAACACTTGCAGAGATAATGGTCCCCTGACAGCCAAAGACTTTCTGTTAGACAAAAAGCCCAGCGGCATGCACGGAAAACCCCCTGTCTAGGTGTTTGTCAGGGTAGTGGAAGAAACTCCCTAAATGATATCAGCCACTGCTTTTGCATTCAGCTGCCTCCTGGAACTTGAAAGCAAGTGGCTGAAGTTACCGCACACTCCAGACATAGAACTTGGGAAAACTGAGGGGAAATGACATGAAGACCAGCATTCACACATGATATAAGCTGCCAAGGGAAAAAAGCCATTCAAAGTCCTACCCAACCTAAAGCCTAAGAACCATGGCAATAACCAGGACCACAAGTTCTCTTCCGTGGCTCTTATGTAACCAACAAGCACTTATTTGGACTTAAGGCCTACTCAGGAGGCAGAGATTCATGGCTGGTACTGCAGACTCAGCCAAAATGCGGTGGGCTGGTGAGTTCATGGACCCTGGAGAACTGAGTACTCCCGCTGTTCTGAACAACTGTAATTGCCAACTGCATTTTAAACGCCTACCCTTATACTCACGGGTAGAGTAGCTCCCGCTCCTCATCAAAGAAGCTGCTTTTTGCATCGGACAGAACCCATTACAGAAATTTATAACCAGTCAAAATGCAGAGAAGAGCTGAGTGTGAGGTGTCCATCCCCCAGCTGCACAACACCCACACAGAAGGTTTAGGAAACATTGTAGGAGAGGGGACAGAAAGATTTTAAGGGCCAGCAGATCAGTATGTCTTCAATGAGATATGGTCTGTGTGTATCAGGGAATTATACCCATAAAAATATTAACAATATGGCTATCTAAAAAAGACCTGTACAACAACAAGACTCAGCAAGTAGAAGGAGGAACTATTGCAAGGCCCCACTCTTAGCTGAAGAGCTACAGGCGCACAGTGGCTGCTCAGAGAGAGAACCAGTATTCTCCAGTGATGAGGCCCCTGATAGGGTATTAAGTCTAAAGTGGTCAGCCCTAACTATATATGAACAACACTAACTGGACTCAGCAGATATCTCTGTGGTTTTGTGTGTGAGTATATATACATACACACACACACACACATATAATGTATGTATGTATGTGTGTAACAATAATAGTCAAAGAAGCAGTCATGAATTTGAGAGAGGGGCATGGGGAAAGGGATTAGGTGAAAATGATATAAATACAGTGAATGCAGTGCTCAGGTATGAAATTCTTAGAAAAAAAAAACATGATGAAGCTGTCATGATTGTTTTTAAGGTGGCTGCAACCTGGATGAATTAGTGAGGCACCAGCACAGCAGAAGCTGTGGCAGATGAAGGAAAGGAGGCTCTGAGCATATGAGGAAGAGTTCTAAACCCAGACAGACGATTCTAAGACAGCATGGCTAGGTGCCATCCTTCATAATGCTTTTTTTTTCCCTCATTTCCTCTTCCATATTGGAATTTATAATCACTAGCTTGAACAATCCACTCTCCTCTTACTGGCCACCCATATCTCTCCTTTTCCTTTGCTTCACAGTTCAAATGTAGGGGTCAATCTCAGCAGCATATAGCTGAAGGAAGCTTTGGACAAAGACATTGGTTGCCTCTGAACTGATTCCTTTTTGTTTGTTTGTTTGTTTCTGTGGCTTGAGATACTGTCTTGGGTATCCCAGAATGGCCTCAAGGTTGTTATGTACCTGGGGATGACTTTTGAAGTTCTGGTCCTCCTGCCTCCAGCTCCTGGGTTCTGGGCTTGATGGCATGTACCACACTGGTTTTAGGGGACACTGCGGATCAAGCCCAGGACTTAACATATGCTAGGCAAGCAAGCTACCAACTGAGCTACATCTCAAGCCCCACACTTATTGTTTTATAGGAAGCTCCTCTTATGCTTGGACACTGATCCAACATGGGTTTTTTGGGTAGGCAGATCTAGTTACTTCCCATATGCCTGAGTTGTCTTCAAGGTCAGAGTTTTCTTCTGATTTTGCCTTGACCTGTGTAGGCTTAGATTTTTTTTTTTTTTTTTTTTTTTTTACCAAACCTACTCTATTTAGGGTTCTTAAACACTTTTACCTCCCTTCCATCACCACCCCAACTTTAGGTAGAAGATTAGTAGGGAAAAGGGCTTTAGATCTCTTATATATACTTCCTGCTGGTTAGTGTCAATGGGTCCTTAAAGGGATTACCAAACTCAATCAGGATACCAGCAGTCTAGTCCAAAACTGAGCAGCAACATGAATCAGCATAATTCAGAAGACAGGGACAAGTCAGTGAAAGCTGTAAGACTCAGTTGGATTGCCCCATGAAGTTCTCTGGAACGTTTCTGTCTTCGAAGTCAAGTGTCAAAGCAGGAAGATCAGTGCAGTGATGTCTATCCAAAAAGAGATGTCTCACTGTCCATGGGCTTCTATATGTCTTCTCTTCTCAAAGTCCACTCATGGATGTTCTCAGCTAACCAAAGTCACGCCTCTTGTATTAGACAGCTCACAGCAAAACATTCTGTGCCTTCTCACAAGCCAGCCTCCAGCTAAACATCACATGACAAAACTGAGTCTAAAAAGAAACCAGAAACTTCCACGTTAGACTTGCCTTGTGTTTTCTGACAAAGTTACATGAGCAGATTTCTCCCTTCTTGGTTAACCCCTGTCTCTCTGCTAACTCTGACCCTTGAGTTACATTTTCTCCTGGATGTACTGAACCATATTTAGTTAAATTCCTAGCCTCAAATATATCTCTACCTTTTGACTCATACTTTTTGTCTCCGTGCCTGCTTCTTTGTGCACTCATGCATTCCCTATTTTAATTACAGATTTAGAATCTTGAGAGAAGTCAGGTGTTAGATGCTCAAGTATAGACAGAAACAGAAATCTTTCTGCTTTTCTCCAAACAGAGAAAATCTCTAAGAGAGGAGTAACCTCAAGAACCTTGACCATCAACTGAGAGTATGCATGAACACACACCCTTTGCATGAACACACAGCCTTTGCATGATGTCCTAGACTCTGGTAGCCAGTTTTAGTTGACACTCGTGTGCATTGCTTTTCTTTTAAACAAAGCCAATGGTTGCTCATGTACACACTGGTAAAATTAGGACACAAAGATAGCTGAAGTGGCCCTGTCAAGTTCTTCTCCCAGATGCTCGGGAGTAAGCTGCCAGGCCTACTCCCTTGAAGGTCATGGTGGATCCTTATACCATCATACCTCAATGATTTGCATAAGAGATTTGGCTTAAAGATTTATAAAAAGACCCCAAGGCCAAAGGCAAATAGAAAGTCAGGTTAGAAAACTGAATATTGATATAGGAAGATACACACACACACACACACACACACACACACACACACACACACTTCTCACTCTGTCTATACTCTGAAATTTCTTTCTGCAAAGTCAAAGGAGAATGGTCCTTACTGTACAACCAGGTCTCACTGACTCTAATAGCCTTTCATTGACACAAATATCATTTATTTCCTTAAATTTAGAATAGTAAAGAAGCATTTCCTCAGTGCATCGATTGATTTTCTTAAAATACTAACACACAAAAGATTGACTCTTCTTGTTTGCCTACTCTTCTGTCAGCTTTCTTTCTCTGAACCCTCCTTATTGTCTCCACACTTATCCAGCAGCAAGAGCACAGCTGCCATTTCATTCAAATTAACACCTACAAGACAAAATACGTGAGATGTAATAATATCAATTCTGTGTCCTCTCCTGCGCTATTATTCATGCGACATGTATGTATTCAAGAACACAGAAACATTTAAGAAGGATGTTTTTCAAATGGTGTCTGGGGCTGTTTCTAAATGGAGGAAGCCACTAGGAAAGTATTTCTGAGCCTGTCAGTGAAACCCCCGTGTCAATATGGAACCAATAATGCTTACTCATGGGGCCAAGAGTGTTTATTCATGGTACCAAGAATGCTTACTCATGAGGCCAAGAATGCTTACTCATTGTACCAAAAGTGCTTATTTTTGTGACCAAGAATGCTTACTCATGGGACCAAGAGTACTTACTCATGATAAAGATTTGTTGATTCCATTCCAGATCTGCTGAGACAGAGTCAAACTCAGACAGTATGCTAAAGGAGCTTTCTGCATGATCTTCAGTCATCTAAGTACCATTGTACCATTACGTTAAAATACGTAAGAGATATAAAGTTAAAGATAAATAAAAGAAAATTATGACTAGCACCAAGAAAATCAGTCAAAATTATTGTGGCCAGAGTGTGTACAGGGAGAAAGAGTTGGTGCTATGCTTAAAAGAATTAAGTAGAAAAGGCCTTCTTTATGATAGAGAGCAAGGCCATGGATTACCACCTATGGTTTCCATGGTAAAACAACATGGTGTAGAATTTCCTTCCTCCTCCATGTATGGAAACAGAGCAAAAGCTATGATCAATGGGCCATGTAGTGATGGCCCAGGAAATCACACACTAAAAGGCAAACCTCAGAAGAACACTGATTCTCCACTCCCCACACACTTCACCCCCAGTACCCATCAATCGCTACTATGTCCTCAGCTAAGAGTGGGAACTTATGAGCCCTCTCCTCTCCATGTTCCAGTGGGCGGCCCTTCACCCATGCACATACTGGCAGCACTAAGTTGATTCAGCAGGTTTAAAAAGAGTATATGAAGTTGGGAAGGAAAAAATAGTAGCAGGATCTGGGAGGAACTGGAAGGGGGACAGTAGGGATATATTTGATTAAAACATTATGTTTATATATGAACACATTTCAAACAATAAAGAAAAAAAAAGATGAGCCACATTTCAAGTCATATTGGAAGCATTTTGTTCTACTCAGAAAAGTTGTGGTGTGTGTTGATGGCAGTGTCCACTTAATTAGGTAAATAAAACAAGGGTGGATGAAATGTGGTTCCCAACTGTTTTGTGTCCTCTGAACGAGTATTGAAAAATTACAAGTTTTGTCAGATTATTTGAGCGGAATCACCATTTTGGAAGGATCAGCAGCCTTGCCTATGTTTTACTATGATCCCAGTTAGTGGGGTGGGTGTCAGGACTCTGCTATTCCTTGAGGAGAGCGGATGACTTTGTGCCGCTTTTGGGATGTCTCACACGGTTATTCTGCAGAGTACGTGATGTATCTTTGGAATCAGCTTGGCACCATACCTTGGATCTTACTGCTGAGCCTTGCTGTGTGCTTTGTTGCTGGACTGGGTAGATGGAATAACGTTTGTGAGGTCTCCCCATGTGATTATGTATATTTAGCAGTAGCGAAAATAAAGTCTCTTATAAAAGTTATAAGGCCAGCCACTAAGAATGAAGTCCTGACTGATATGTGTTGTGGATGAACCTTGAAGACATTATGTTAAGTAAAAGAAGCCAGGCACAAAAGGCCACATATTATGTGATCCCATTAATAGGAAATGCTCAGAACAAGCAAATCGATAGAAACAGAAAGTAGATTAGTGGTCACCAGAGGCAAGGGGAGGGAAGCTTGGAGAGCAACTGCTAATGGATGTGAGGTTTCTTTTTAGGGTTATGAAATACTCTAAAATTAGATAGTTGTGATTTTTGTTCACCCTTGAAGAGATACTAAAATCAACTGAGCTATACATTTTTAAATGGTAGCTTTTATTGCATGTGAACTAAATTTCAATAAAGCTGTCCTTGAAAAAATAATTTAAAAAACTGTAGATACCTGTGAAAACTTTCGGTTCCTTAGTATACTGAGACAGGGAAGTTAAAACTGGACTCAAGCTGGGCGTGGTAGCACATGCTTTCAATCCCAGCCCAGGGGAGGCATAGGCAGCCAGATCTAGGTGAATTTGAGGGTAGCTTGGTCTACATAGTGAGTTTTAGGACAGCCAGGGATTTGTAGAGAGTCCCTGCCTTAAACAAGCAAATCAATCAATCGATCAACACATAAATAGAATTTACCAGTAATCAAAGCATGAGGCTGATGAAAAGCTGGGATTTTATTTAAATCTAGCCTTTTGTTTCAGTCTTATCATGCACCAGGTCCCTTTGATTATGCCTAAGAGGTATAATTTGTAGAAGTCTGTTTTCACACGCGATACAAAATCTGAGCACGCACTGAGACTAAGCAAGTTTGGGCATCGCCAGTTACGGCAGTTACGATGAATTTGGAATCCGTGGAAAGGGTACCAAGTTCCCATCAGCATTCACTTCTTAAAAGGTCATTTCAGAAGACATACTTCGTTCTGTTTAATAGCTGAGCCATTAGAAAGAGATTATTTTCAAAGAATCTACCAAACGAAGAAAATCTGCTCATCAACACCCTGTATGGCCTAAGTGAAATTACCTGCATCTCAGTACCTGGATGTTAGTTGGCTTAGAGTGCAGTCACCAGGAGAACAGTTGGTAAAAGCGAGCTGTGAATTTAGAGCACGCTACTCAGAGCATAGCGCTTCTAACTGAATGGACACCTCTGGGTAGTAGCATTTTCCAGTCACTCGCCCTTGTGAACGAGTAAAAGAAGCAGTGGCCCAGTCTCCAACACACACATACACACACACACACACACACACACACACACACACACACACACTGGCACCAACATTGTGTTTCCATGGAGTTTTGGGGGAACTCCTTCTGCAGTATATGCATGGTCTTTTCAACTCTGTCCTGAGAACTCCACACCTATGTGAAGAGAAGACTTTAGTCTACATTAATGTTTGTTTTGACCAACTCACATTACTGTCAGTAGGTCTATATTTGACAAGATTATAAATGTTGTGTGGCGGGGGTACTGGGGATTAAACCCAGGGCCTCACATATGCTACTCAATGCTTTACCCCATGCTATATGCCCAGTCTTCTTTTTACTTTATTTTGAGATCAGGTTTCACAAAGTTGCCAAAGCTGGCTTTGAATTTTTGATCCTCCTGCCTCAGCCTCTCCATTGCTGGGATTATAGTCTTAAACCTCCATGCTTGTCTTGGGGAAACAAAAAACACTATAAAAACACATATCTTAGGCAGTATACACTTACCCTAGTATTAGCTGTTCGGTTCCAAGATGGAGGTTTAATTATCAGAACTCTTCGGGATATGACAATCAGTCAGAGGAAGTAGGACTATGTGAGATTTCAACTCTTCATTCGGCTGCTCCTTCCTGCTACACTAGGAAGCCACCTTCCTCATGCGGCCTCCCATGCTTCTTGTTGTGCTTCGGCGAACATCTCTACAAATAAACATGTAGTAAGTAGAATATGAGAAAATTTTTCCCCAAGATGAGTGTTCTAACCATTCAGGACAGACCCAACTCCACTCTCTGTGTGGATCCAGAGAATGTGGGTAAGCTCTGAGGTTTTGTCTAAATTCTTCATGAAGAAGCCTCAATGTTTTCTTTCTGTTGACCACGAGAGATATATTTAGTTATCCAGAAGGGTAGTCAGCCTGCCAGGGAAATTATTCCAAAGAACACGAAGCAAGCCTATCCTTGGCAGACCTGGGGGCCGGGTGGATAGTCCTTGTTTCAAAACAGCTTACTGACTCTGCCATAGAGTCTCATGTCCATGTGTTTTCCTGGGAAGAAACTTCCAAGGAGGCAACTCGAAAGCTAACAGACTCGATGAAGGAGCGTGCTGCCATCTGCCTCGCTCTCGAGCAGGACTGCTCTCTTTATCAGAATTATTTTCAGATTTCTACCAGGAGAGGAGTTGACCATCTTGAACACCAACTCAGTATTAGCTCTCTACTTAAAAATTGTTATTCAGGATTCTCCTAATAGGAACACCAGAAACTTTTTTTTTTTTTTCCTACCAGAGGAAAGAACGGAAGCTTAGTAAAAATTGAGTGACCAGCACCCGGGGAGAAAAAGACAGATGTGTGTCCACAGAATACCCGTGTATTTCTGAAGCTTTCAGAATAACATAATTGAATGCCCAGGTCTGTCCTTTCCGTATTCAGGTAGAAATAAGATTCACTTACTTTTTAAGTAAGGATTACTATTTGATCCAAAGATCCTGTGGGATTCCTACCTCTCCCCACAGCTATGGTAAGTGAAAGAAGCTTTTGGACTTGGTCAGTATTAGACTGTAATTTTACTTGTTAGAGAAACAGACACACACACACACACACACATATACACACAAAGAGACAGACAGACAGAGAGAGAGAGAGAGAAGAAGAGTCAGGGAAAGAAAGAAAGAGAGAGATACCAAACATCCCATAAGAACAGCTTGCCTGTAGATTCTACTGGGGACAAAACCGTGGTATTGTCAGAGTTGGAATGCTAGGTGTTTACTTTCACTTATTGTTTATTTTCCAGTGAAGTTTTCTATAGATGCTCATTCTTACCTTGAGTCAAACAGAAAGGCAGCTTTCTTTCAACTTCCTCCATGATTAAAGTAAATGTCCATAGTCAAGTCCTTGATGGAAATGACTTAGCGTCTTGGGAAAGACAACTTGAGCACATAAAATAAAACAAATAAATACTTTTTAAAAAGTGCCAAGAGTTGACCTTTATTTCTTTCTTCCATCTTCTTGAACAGTATTATACTGTGCCTGGTAAACCAGTGGGGTGGGCCTTGGTGGTTGAGCACAGAATTTACATTAAATTCTGCTGCTTCCTTTGAAAAGGAGGATAATAGTAATGTAACCTGTATGAAAATCTACAGAGAGTGAAGAGATTTGGAGTTCCAGGGACAAGTGAGGAAACAACAAACAAACAAAGAAACAAAAGCACATGCTAATCTGATATTTCTGAGTTAATTTCAAGTATTGTCTCTAAATATGTATACTTTTGCCTAAATGTAAGGTGAACTTGCTGTCTCAAAAAAATTATTTCCCCCCCCCCAAAAAAAAGGAACTCACCTTTCTTGTATATCCTTATGATGTGATGTTTTGTTTTGTTTTTTGTTTTTTTTTTAACAACAACAACACCAAATAACTGTTAGTGAAAGATGCATGGGGGTGAAATGATAGAAATTAAAGTCTGTCTGGTGTTTTTATGGAGGTCGTCTGCCAGGCTGATTAAAGAAAATAGAAGGAAGAATAATGTGTCACCAACATAATAGTTAGTCTTGATTTTAGCTCTGAAATGGGAGTGTGAGATATTTTTAAAAATAAGCCTTTTAGACGTCACCTAAGAATGCAATTCAGTAAGTGGCACATTATGGAGATTACAAATATAGACTTACAGGAAATGTAAAAAATGAGCAAATGTGATACAAATGGATGACTACACTTTGGGGTGACATTTCCAGTGCCAGTGTTGTTCATGGACTATAAACAGCATTAGCTCTCTGTCTTAGAAGGATGAGGCACTGATGAGCTGGAAATCTGCTGGGGGTGGGGAGGAGGTGCTCGGGGACTGTTGAGGAGGATGATGGCTTTAGAAAATGAAAATGAAAAAACAAAACAAAACAAAAAAACAATGCAGTACTTTAAAAGTCCACACACAGTTGTATTGGGTAACGATAATATAGAAATACTACTGTGCACTGTTGTGAACATACATGAAGGTTTTACACTGGATAAGCAAGCACTCCACCACTGAGCCACTCCCTCATTCCCAGTGTTTTGTGTCATACATGTAAATGTGATTTTTGGATATGTATGCATGACTAAGTTGCCACCTAAGCATTTCAAGCAGATATTTGGCTTCTGTCTTTTTGTCCCAAGAACCATGCATCTTGATAGTCTAGAGGGCAGGCAGGTTGCTGTAAAGTTATATATCCTTAAGTGGCCATGCTGTCTCGGAGGCACTTTTTGTTTTTAAAGGTGAATTAAAGCTAAAATAAGTTATTCGCTCAGGGTCTGTCTCATAGTTGGTAGGCAAAGGGGACTCCAAACGGAACTTGTGCTTTCCTCATATCACTTGGTAGGCTCCTTCAGAAATCTATCAGACCCTGACAAATGCACAGGAGAAGTTAAAATAAGGGCTTTCAACTTTACTGTGAGGGAGAATTTTTTTTTTACCTGTGAGAAAATGCTGCTTATGTACACATACAGCACACACACACACACACACACACACACACACACACACAGAAGGGGGAGGAGAAAGAGTGAGAGGTGAGAGAGCAAGAGAAGGCCAGATGCTACCAATTACTGACCCCCTCTGAGACTCGAACCTATAGACTGGCATTGACTCTGACACAACAGGAAATCTGTGCCCAAGATGCTACTCCCTTTGGAACCACAGATATTTGTAAATGCATTGGTCTACCCTGCCTCTGTGGGTCAAATTATAGTGTTTCCCAAAATCACTGTGATTGGGCTTCGCAACACACAAAGTCCCCAAACCATTGCCTCAGCCCAGTGGGTTATGGAGCCTATAACATGTCAGTTGTGGCATAGGTGTCATGATGGTAAAGCAGTAACAGCCAGCTTTTCCTCAAGGGAAACCAGTCCCTCCCTGGGCTTTGGGTGTGTTGATTCTGATCAGATTAATTATTCATATAGATGTTAAAGTGCTTCTGGTTTATCTGAGCTCATAAAGGTCAAGGAACCCTTCACTGAAACTGTCTATCTTTCTTACTTCCACATGGGACCGTGAGCAGATTTAGACATTCTAGGGAAGGCCCTGGTGTGATGAATGGAAGAGCATGGTGTACTAGGGGTGTGGGAACACGAGAGAGGGGGCAGGGAGAGAGGGAGAGAGAGAGAGAGAATGCAGTCCTGAGGTTAAGTGGGAGTTTTGATAAGTGGTAAACATTGATTTTATACAGAAAAACTTCATATGTAGCCGCCTGGATTCCAAAGACCAGTTAGCTGGATTCTAAAGATATTTGTATTATGCTCTATATTTCTGTTGGCATGATCCTCTTCTGTAAGACTTTTTTTTTTTTACCTGCCTGCCTGTCTTCTCACATTACACATCAAGTTCCTGTGTTTTCATTAATTCAGGTTATCTCAAAGGTCAAGTATGCTTGGCTGACAGCCATTCTTGAAGTTGGCATTTCATATATATATATATATATATATATATATATATATATATATATATATATTTGATAATTTGTTAATATATATATCTGATAATTTGTTGCTCATTTGTCAACAGAGAGTGAGGATTTTTGAGGCAAGACAAATTTGGAATGAGGCAATTTAGGACTAGTGCCCACACCATTTTCACCTTTGCCCCTTTTCTGTTTTGTCTTCACTGGTTCTTGACTCTAACAGAAACTCCCATTCAATCAAGCAACTAACTAAGTTAAAAAAAGAGGCCCTTCCCCCTCAAAACCCACAAAAAGTTAAGTTTAGGCAAAATATGTTGGTGTTCACTGTGGTTGAATATGTTTCTGATCCTTCATTTCAGGACTGCTTGAAGGGGAGAAGCACCTGTCTGAGAGTGTGCTTGGTGGGAATCCTGGACACTTGTATTTCTTCTCCTTAACTCGGTAAATCTCTAGGTTGTCTAACTTCTCCATATTTTGTGCCAAAAGGGGGGAAATCACTGTAAAATTGTTAGCTATTCTCTTGTGTCACTGGATGAGAAATACTTCGCCTCTGTTAGATACTTCTCTGCTACTTTTTTTTTTTTTTTTTTTTAGGGAAGGAATAAAATGGCAATGAAAACTGGCAGGAAGTCTCAAATTGCTAAGAGCCTGTGCATGTCTTAAAATCAGCAACCAGGCTGAAGGTCATTTCCACTCGCTTCTATTCTGTGTACTTACGTTCTTATCTTCACAGTCTCCGGTGGTTTCACTAGCCAGTTTGCATGTATAATTGCTAAAAAGTTCAAAGCTTGCAGGAGAAATAGGCTAACCAATCCGTTCAAGAATTCCCAGGGCTTATAACTCATTACACTGGAGGGCTGAAGTACTGTGGTGATGGATCCCTGAACTATGCTTCCTTATATGCTTCTAGTAATGGACAGAAGTTTCCTTGACAACTTTATCCATAGCTCCTCGAAGCTAGAAACTGCTCAACGAATCAATAGACGGTGGCTGTTATATTCATGTACATAACTGTACGTTAACAATGAAAAAGAATGAACTACTGGACCTTATTCAGAACAAGTTGTCCATCTCTACAGGTGGGGATTTGGTCCAGTTGTGATGGTACATGCTTTTAATCCCACGACTCAGGAGGTAGACTCAGAAGGACAATGAGTTTGAGATCAGTCTAGGCTACAGAGTAGGACCCTGTCTCTAAAAATCCCAAAAAAACCAATACAACCAACCAACAATCCCTTTCAGACCCAAATAGGGCATTGTACCAGTTTTCTATTGTTATTTACCACAAAGAGTAGCTTTAAAAAATTATTAATTCACACAGTTCTATGAAGCAAAAGCCAAGTGTAGCATGGTTGTGTTCTCGGCCCAGGGTCTAAGAAGGTTGAAACCAAAGTGCTGGGCTCCTCCCTGGTATCCCTGGAGAACTGGCTTTCCAGTTCATATAGGCCGCAGGCTAAATTCACTTTCTTACTGTCTTGGGACCAAGGTTCCGGTGTCTTGGAGGTTGGACTTCAGCTATAGGCTGTCCATAGTCAATTTCACATTATCCTTTTGACATCCAAAGCCAGCACTAGAAAAGCCTATCTTGCATGGCAGGCTTCTGATGGTACACATCTCTCCTTTCTGGAAAGTACATTAGGTTCTTTTTAGGGCTCATCTGATCAGACCACACCTCCAGAGGAAAAGGTCCACAAGTAAAGGCTAGCTCAGCCCTGGCCTTGGTTACATCTGTCATTCTTCAGAGCAACCAGCACCTAGACTGAGTGTTGATTGGCTCACTGGAGAAGATGGACATCTGCTGTGGCCAGGGTCCCCACTTACCACTCTTGTTAGCTTCCCTGCATTCTCTGCTTACCCAGAACAGTAAAGTACCGGGCTGGGGAGACGGCTTAATAGGTAAAATGAAGGGCTTGTTGTGCAAACACGAGGGCCTGCTTTCAAACCCCAGAACGAATATTAAACAAGCAAACAAACAAAAGGCTGGCACAGAACCTGCCTATAATCCTAACACCGGGGACATGGAGACAGGAGGTCTCTGAGGATTGCTGGCCAGCCCAGCTAAGCGAATCAGTGAGCTCTGAGGTCAGTGAGAGATGCTGTCTCAAAACAATGAGGACGAGGCCAGGTGTGGTGGTTCCTGCCTTCAATCCTAGCACTTGGGAGGCAGAGGTGGGTTGGTCTCAGTGAGTCTGAGGCCAGCTTAGTCTACCATGTAAGTTCTAGACCGGTCAGGGATACAGAGTGAGACACTGTTTCTAAATAAGTAAATAAATAAATAAATAAATAAATGTAAGTGTAGAATGCTAGAACAAGCCAACATCAACCTGTGTCTTCAATATGCAAGTACGTACACATAGATGTCCATTAATACACACACACACACACACACACACACACACACACACAAGGGGTGTCCCAATACCTATTTATAGTGTATATAATTTATTATATATTTATTTTCAAATATGTACATGTCACTACTGGTAAAGAATCATGAACATCTTTTCTTTGAATCCAGAAGTCCCTCTCTGCTTGGTTTCCGAGTGTGGTTAGGGTACATTGGCTGCCATTTTATTCCAATAATCTGTGCTCAAAGCTAACTGCATCTGTTTTGTCTATTTTGGTCACAGTGTCAGGATTCTTTAAATTATGTCTTGATTTGAGTCTGGATCTGGTAGTGTAATCCTACTTAGGCCTATTTTTGCTTGTTTGTGTGTGGTTTGTTGATAGTCTTTTCTAAGATAGATTCTGAATCTGAGGATGTGAAAGGTACATTAGATGTGAGGTTTTAATGAATCAGATCATTGTAGGATCTGATATTAAACAACCTCAAGGAACACAGCTAAATATCAGAAGACGGCAGGCCGTCTTTTGAAAAGAGAACTGAATTCTTTAGCAACCTTTATTGCCAGAGGATACAAGTGGAAGAAATTAAGTTAAGCCATCCTTTAATTTACATAAATAGTCAAGAAATGGCAATTGACTCTGTTTATAGCTTGGTTTAAGTCTGCTGAGATATGTAAACTTTGTATAACAAAAGTACATCTGCTTCCTGGATGTACTGTCAGAGTCTTCCTGATTTCAAACTCAGATGGGGTTTGGTCCCTGGATTGCAGTCAAGCATGATCACAGGTAGGTTTCTGGAAAGCTTAGGGTCAGGGGCAGGTAACAGAAGGAAGAACCCTGAAAATATCCATCCAGTGGAGTTAAGTTCCAAAGAATGGACATTACTTACCTTGGAATAGCCCGCTAACTGAATTCTCCAATTATGGAAGCTATTCTTAATTAAAGCTCATGATTGCTGTGTGATACTGATGGGAGGAGGTGGCCTTTCTTTTCCTTTTGAGTAAAGTTACAAATGTTTAGAATGCTACTTGGATATAAAGCCCTTCTGGAGGATTTCTGAGCAAAGTGGTCACTATATATTATAACAAACGAAACAACTCTTTACATTCAAGTTCTGCACTATCTTAAGGTCACTGTCATTTTAGAAGCCTGGGTGTAGACCAGAGTTGGAAAATGTCTCAGGGTTACCGTTGCTGTGATGAAACACTATGACCAAAGCAACTTGGGGAGGAAAGGATTTGTTTGGCTTACTCTTCCATGTTGCTGTTCATCATTGAAGGAAGTTAGAACAGGAACTCAAACAGGTCAAGAACCTGGAAGCAGGAGCTGTTAAGGAGGTCATGAAGGAGTGCTGCTTATTGGCTTGCTCCCCATGACTTGATGAACTTGATGAACTTGCTTTCTTATAGAATCAAGGACCACCAGCCCAGGGATGGTACAACCCACAGTGGGCTGAGCCTAATTAAGAACCACTAATTAAGAAAAAGAACCACCAGCTTGACTACAGCCTGATCGTCCAGAGACTTCGTCTCAATTGAGGCTCCTCTTTCTCTGATGACTCTAGCTTGTGTCAAGTTAACATAAAACTAGCCAACACAAAATTCAAAGACAGCAATTCTCAGAGCCAGTATGAAAAGATAAAAGACTAACAATGTGCATTTCAGCCACAGGACCTTCCAGATACAATTTCACTCTTCCTTCTAACGTTTATCTTGGTATTAATTAGTTGTTAATTAGTAAATATTTATATCATTACTATGATTTAAAAAAAATTTTAACATGTGAATGGAAAGCTTGCTCTAGAGGGCCCCAGAAAGTCATTTAATTTCATCTAAAGTCTCTTTCTTTAAAACATTGTACTATTCATATTGTATATAATTTTTATAAGTATATAATTGTTACATTGTTACTGTGTGTATAGACTTGTGTGTAGGGGACAGACATATGTAGATCAGAGCACAATTTTGTGGAGTCAGTTTTCTCTTTGCACCTTTAGATGGGGATCAAGATCAAACTCAGATTGTCCAGCTTGTAGGCCATGTACCTTTACCCGCTGAGACCTCTTAGGGACTCTTAATTTGTTCTGGTTTGAGACAGTCTTTTGTATCCCAGCAGGTCTTGGATTCACTATGTAGCCAAGGATGACATTTAACTCCTTATATTTCTGCCTTTTCCTTCTGGGACCTGGGATTACAGACTTGTGTCACCACACCAGGTCCCCTGAAGCTGGAGGCATGTGCAGTTGTGAATCACCTGATATAGGTCCTAAGAACGGAGCTCAGGTCCTCTACAAGAGCAGCAAACACTTTTAACTGCTGAGCCATCTCTCTAGCCTGTAAACATGACCTCACATTCTGAGACAGAATGAGAGGAGCGCTTAAAAAAAAAAAAAGAAGAAAGAAAAGAAAAAGGTCTACAATCAAAGTAGAACTTTATTTTATTATTAAAATTTCATATTAATTTCTTAAATTTTTGTAACATATAAGCATTTTTATTTCTCACCTAGTATATAAGCTTCCTTAGCTATAGGAATATATATTATATATCCTTGAGTCTAATCATCTGCAAGCATACGCTCATACTGAGAGACTGTTGGAAGAATTAAAGTCATGAAGCATGGTAGAAACAGAGCAGAGACCTACAGTAAAAAGAGCAGAGGGGACATGGAAATCGAAAGCAACAGTGAAGAAATTACGAAGGGTTATCCGTGCACAGTGCTGCACAACTGTAATTCAGGCACTTTTGAAGCCAAGGCATCACAAATTTGAGGCTAGCCTGAACTACACAGTGTATTTCAGGTCAGCCTCAGCTGGAAAGCAAGACATTGTCTTAAAGCAAGCAAGCAAGCAAGCAAACAAACAAACAAACAAACAAAAAAAAAACTTTGCTTTTTTACAAAGAGAAAAAAAAAACACAAGAGCAAAAGAAAGATATCATCAAAATTTTGACAATATTAAGACTTACTAAATAGTGAAAATACCACGAAAGTATGTGTAGCTATTGGGGGTGGGATTAAAGATGTGGACTGCAGCTGATGACCCTGACAGAGGCTGAGGGGATGAGCTGGACATAAACAGTTCATGATTGCGTCTTGTAAAAGATGCAGCAGATCCCTAGAGTCCCTCTCAAATCAGTTCAATTTTGAATACTCCACTTCCTGTGGCTGAAGGTTCAAGTGTAATGTACCCTTTTAAAGAGGTTCAGCTAGTGGGGGTTTAAACGTATCAGGACATCCAGAGTCATGTGTGTGAGAGTCACCATTAAGAATTGGGAGCCTCTGGGGCTGTGGCTAAAGTTTAGTCAGTACAGTGAATGTCTAGCACACACAGAGCCCCCGAGTTCAGTCCCCAGCACTGCGTGAATGTGGGTGTGGTGCTCCATGCCTGTAATTCCACCACTCACTCAGGAGTAAGAAGGATCAGGTCTTCAAAGCCATACTCTTTGGCTGACATAGTAAGTTGAGGCCAGCCTGGGCTAAATGAAATTTTGTCTCAAACAACAAACTGGGGGAATAGTCTCTATATAAGAATGAGAATCCTGACTACCTTTCTGAATATGGCACACAAACCCTACCTTCCAGGCTGGAAATAAAAGGATTGTTCTATGGGAAATCTGACTGGCCTAGCAAGAGAGAACTATAGGCTCTGACGTTTGTTATAGCCAGCAAATGTTTCTTTTGATACAGTTAAAGCACCAGTTAGCAAAGCCTACCCAGACAAATACCAGTTACTCAGAATGCTTTTGATCAACTCTTAGAGGCTGAAAATATTACATTATTTAATGTCTGTCTCAGTCTGACCAAATTATAAGAGAAGAAGAATTTATTTTGGCTTGTGGTTTCAGGAGGTATTGCCTATCATGGCAAGAAAGGTGTGACAGAGTTCATGCTGGTGGTAGCCTGTGTTAGAGACTTCTCATATTATGGTGGGCCAGGAAGTTGAGAGGAGACCTGTACTGGGGGGTCAGGAGATAAAATGCTCACCCCTACTGATGTACTTTAACCAGCTAGCCTGTACCTACCTGCTAAAGGCTCCCTACTCCCAAAATAGTGACAGAGAACAAGAATTCAAAACATAGGTCAGTGGGTATCATGCCAGATTCCAGCCACAACACCCAGCAAAGATCTGTAAACATACAACAACAGCAACAACTAAAACCACCAAGAGAAGGAAAGGAACAAAAAGGGCAGCAAAACAAATAGAAAATTCAGGAGCAAATATGCTCAGCAAAGTAACAGGACAAACTGTGTCATAAATATGCAAAGGACAAACATTTAAATAAGTACAAGAGGATAAGGTTGGAGAAACTGTCCTGAGAGAGGAGCAAAATCTGAGAAGAAAACACAATGCAAAAGGGTTAGGAGATCCATCTGGGAGATCCAACTTCAACCAAAGCAAGTGTCTGAGGAAGAGGAAATACAAAATGGAGAAAGATTTGATGGTCGATATTGATTGCCTACATCTCAACAGGATGTAGAATCACCTCAGAGACAAACCTCTGGTCTTATCTACGAGACAGTTTTAGGTGGGGTTGATTGAGATGGGAAAACAAACCCCAACTGTGGGTGGCACCATCCCTACACTGTGGCTCTCGACAGAATACAAAGGAGAAAGAGAGCTGAGCACCAACAGTCCTCTCTCTCCACTTGGCTGATCTAAGGACAAAGGAGGCAATGTATTTATGTATTGTTTGGCTTGTTTGGTTAATAGATAGCTGAGCGTGAGCTAGGGACAGGGACAGAGAAAATCAGAATCATAGCTAGCATTAACTAGTAAAAACAGAAGTTTTACAAAAAGGGAAGTGAAGTCAAAGTGAAATTATGTGTGTGTCTGTGTGTGTGCGCAGACATTGGGTGTGCGGGTGTCTGTCAGGGGGTTGACGTAAGACAGCTCACTTCTGTCCTTTTTAATAGGAATGCAACAGGTCAAATACATAGGAGGAGACCTGAGATGTGACAGTTATGAGAATTCTCTAGAAATAGACAGTAAGAAGTAGAACAAATAGTTGAAGAATGAAAGTGAATGCCTCTGAGCGAGGTGAGGTGAAAGACCGCTTGTTTTGCTTCGTAGTAAGACTTTACGTGCTATTCGACTTCCCAGATGGCTTGATTCATATCAGTGCTGGTTAGTGTTTTGTCAACTTGACACAGGCAGTCATCTGGAAATCGGAACCACAGCTGAGAAAATACCTCCATCACTCTGGCCTGCGTGCAAGTGTGTAGGGCATTTTCTTGATTAATGATTGATGTGGGAGGGCACAGTCCATTATGGATGACGCCGCCTGGGCAGTTGATCCTGGATGATCTAAGAAAGCAGGCTGAACAAGCCATGCTAAGAAAGCAGAGTTCCTCCATGATCTCTGCTTTAGTTTCTGCCTCCAGGTTGCTGCTTGAGTTCCTGCATTGCCTTTCTCTAACGATGGACTGTGGCCTGTAGGCCAAACAAACCCTTTCCTCCTCAATCAACTTTTGATCAAAGGCTATCACAGCAATAGAAATCAAACTAAGGCTATTCGTATACATTTTAAAAAATGAAATTAAAAGTTTTAGTTTCCAAAAAACTAAAAATAAAAGCAAAAGACAATACAGAGCATGCATGTGTGGGGGGGGGGGTACATACACATACGCATAGAGAGAAAAAGACAGATAGGCACACAGGCAGACAGACAGACAGACAGACAGGTGTGTGCATATCCCAGAATAGGAAGGCAGCCAGAGCTTAGTCCTGATTGACGTCTGGAGGCAAAAGGATGAATTTCCTCTATTCCCAGTGCCTTTGGGCAAATTCAAGTTCAAAAGCTCCTCCATGGCTGGGTATGTAGGGTCCATCACTGCTGCAAACGGTCACACAGGAAAAGCTGAGCAGAAAGGAGAGATGCTGCGAAGGGCTTGGCCACTCTCACTCCCCAGCCTTGCCTGTGGTAGGTTATCCCCAGGGAACAGGATATGGATGCTGCTTTGAATCAAGCTCAGTGTGGCAGGCATGTGGCAGGCATGTAAATGATGATGGCAACTGTCTGACTCTCATCAACTACTGAACGCACAGGCAGCCTCTGACTCATCTTCCTAGACTGTCCAAGATTTCAAAAGTACCCTCAACATAGGTAGCTGCCTGGACAGCAATTCCCCCTTTCCTTTTTCCTTCCCTTCCCTTCCCTTCCCTTCCCTTCCCTTCCCTTCCCTTCCC
>NW_026585504.1:18498221-18534790 GCF_907164565.1 Psammomys obesus
TTCCCTTCCCTTCCCTTCCCTTCCCTTCCCTTCCCTTCCCTTCCCTTTCCTTTCCTTTCTTTCTTTCTCTCTCTCTTTTCTCTTCTCTTTCTTTTTTTAAGTCGAAATAAAATTTAAGACAATATACTCTGATCATCGCTCCGCTTCCCTTGAATCCTCTCAGTTTCCACTTTCTTCAAACTGTTAAAATTCTGTCCTATTTCAGTTCGTGCTGAAAGATGACACCGAAGGCCACTATGCAGGTCCAGTCTTAAGATTGGGATTGCAGTGTGCATGGCACATTTACAGTGAAATCTCATTTGTTTTATAATGTAAACTCACGGCACATTTTTCAGAACTGAAATTCTTTCCTTAAGCGATTCTGGAACTAGGTACATGTGCATATATGTAGTATGTTTGTATATATAATGGGAACCTGAGAATGAGAATCTAGAGAAAGGAGGGACCGGGTGAAGGAAAGAGGGAGGAATTCAAACTGGCTATTATTATTATTATTATTATTATTATTATTATTATTATTATTTTAAATTTCTCTGGGTTTAATACTGGCAACATATCATCTAAAGACGATAATCTAGGAACGAGGGAGGTGGCTCAGTCAGCAAAGTGCCTGCCCTACAAACGTAAGAATCTTAGTTTGACCCCCATCACCCATTTAAAAAGTCAGTCATGGAAATTTGAGCTTGTGATCTACATTTTGGGGGAAGTGGTTCGTGCTCATCTCCGAAGCTTACTGCTTGCCAGCCTTGCCCAATCATCAAGACCAGACCAGCCTTTACTACTTTGTGGGTTCTTCTCCCCAGCCCCGCCCCCGCTCTTTATTCCCCTGGTTTTACCCTCTATCAGAAGAGAAAGAAGGAAAGAGGGGAAAGAGATAGAGATCTCCTGAATCTAATTTCTTCTTATTTCTTCCTCGAGGGTGGCTAATAACCAACTGCAACTAATCCCCCTGAGTGCTCAATAACCACCACCCTGCCTCTAGCATTTACACACCCTTCAAACAAGTCCCAGAACCCTAAACATTGCACAGTCGCAGAAACTATCTTCAGGTGGCAAAAACACGACTCTGCTAGAGCATGAGGCAAATCATAATCAGTTGCTGCGGACAGTCTGAAGCAGCCCCACATCCCTATACCTGGGATTAAAACAAGTATTCTTACCATATTTCTGTTTTTCGTTTTTTTTTTAAGGAATCCAAAGTTCCAGAATTCACTACACATGTACGTAAAACATAACCTGAAAGAAAACTATACAGCCTGTTGGCACAGAATTGAGACATTGCAGTTTGGGTTATAAATCAGATTAGAGACTCTGACTTCAGGTTCATTTGTTAAGATCTGAAAAACTTGAGAAGTCTCTTGCTTTTCCTGGACTTGGGTCTGGATGACAGTCATTTAGCACTCTTGATAGTGTGCTATGATTGTGAAAGACAAATGATTAGCTATAACATACTCAGAGACATAGGGACATCATAACTGAGTGAACAATACAGTCTTGTGAACAAATTTCCAAAGCTTTCTCCACTCGCCTTCCCTCTCCAGGATCTCAGGATCTCACAGGATCTCTGCAGCCTGGACTCGACCTCAAACTCTCACTAACCACCCGACACACAAATGTTGGGGTTCCCCGCCAAGGGACCACACCTGGCTTCTCTTTCTTTGTTTTCCCCTTGAACATTTGATTCAGGCCAGGGAAGAAGGAGAACATTTACTAACTGCTCACATGCGTGCCAAGTATCCATGCATCTATGCTTAATATGCTGTACGCACTATAGTGAACTTGCTTTTTCTTTGAGCGAGAGGTCTTAGTTGCTTTTTATTCTTTAAGGTTTGTTTTACTTGTGGGTGTGTTTCTATGTCAGTGAACATGGGTTCAGGTGCTGGAGTTACACGCATTGGCAGACACCCAGCCTTTCACACAGATGCTGGGATCTGAACTCTGGAACCAATGATTATGCAGCAAGGGCTCTTAACCACTAAGCCATCTCTCTAGGCCCCAGACCTAGGTTTTTGAAGTCCTATATCTAGTCAAAAAAATCCCTATCTAATTCTAAGTATCTTCAAGTCACAAAGTAGAAGAAGACAGGAAAGAAGAAAGGGTACGTGGCCCACTAGATGCCTCACTTCTCTGATTCTTTTTTAAAAATCAACCTTTCAAAACAAGAGCCCACTTTCTTTCCTCTGAGAGCGGAAATGTGTTCTAGGGAAGACAGGAGATATCTTTTATATCTGATTGATCCAGCCTGATTCAAAAGCTACAGTCAGCAGTTCTAATGGGAAGGATGCGAGGTCTCAGGTGCGGATGCCCTGCTCAATGTCTGTGTTTGGATAGTGTTAGCAGTGGTCAGAAGCTTATCGATTTCCATCAGGAGGAAGCAGGCTTGAGATGCTCTCTTGCCCTGTTTAATGTGTGCTCACTACCACTGTTGCGTGAATTCCCAGGGCGGAGCTTAATAAGGCCTTGTGCATTGTCCTTGGGGCTACGATCCTGAATGCTCACAGAAATCTATGTGACACTCAAAACACCCCCTTTTCCAGGAGTGTGTTTGTGAGTTCCCTGAAGGCTGATTTTGTTGGTGAATATAAGGTAAATTAACTTACTTTTGATATTCTAATTCCTTTAGAGACTTCCCTAATTGGCACCCAGGTAGTTAGAGTGAATGGAACTACCGATGCCTGCGATCTCCTCCTCGGGCAACCCCATCTCCGGATTTCCAAAGCATGAGATGCACACTTGATTGATCTCTGTCTTGAATGAATATTGCTCCAAACGTACCACACAGAGGTACACACAGAGGTTTTTGTTTTGTTTTGTTTTCCCCTGATTTGTTGTTATAAGAGTAAAGACAAAACTCTTAAAAAAGGCTTGGGAGGAAGTTCTAGGTTCAGTAAACTGGGCACAGTGGGGCATTTCTGTAACCTCAGCATTTGAGAAGGGAGTGTCATCTTAGGGAAATTCAAGGTCATACTAGGCTGCATAGGAACTTGTGACAATTAGTGATAGAGCCTTAGTTTTCAGTGTTTTCCCAGTTAACTGATTCCTGTGCCACCATGCCCTTGGCATATAAGTATTTTTTTCCCCACGAAAGGACACTAAGGAATATATTTTTTATGTTGGTAGAAGCGAATAGGAGAATAAAATATCCAGAGCTTTAGCCTAGAAGTTGTTTTATTTGCCAACTTATTGATCCTTCGATTCTTAAGTAGTGTTCAGTGAGAGGGCTTGCTAATATAGTCTTCGCACAGAATGACCCCATTTCTGCAAGGCTTGTTCCCTCCCCTCAGGAATGGAGCCCCAGGAGCTGCAAGTACACTCTGAGAATTTGTTCCGTGTGCCTTTATAGTCTCTACCAGAGTGTGCATTCTCCCATGACGGGCCATCTTGACTGTCTCTTTGGAATTTGCAAAGAACTTTGGATCATACAATACCAAGAGACACAGTTACTGAGAAAGGTCTCCTACCAAGAGACAAAATAGAAAGAAAACTTCAAAGGCAGACTAGAGGAAGGAGGGAGGATTTAAGAAAGATGGAGTTGGGGGTTGGGAGCTGGGTGGGATTAGTAGGCTAAGGTAGAGAGAGAAAAGTGAGGGAGTAGAGAAATAACTGTTGATAGGTGTTTGCTTGTTTGTTTGTTTTTGAGAGAGAGAGTCTGACTAGCCCAGAATTGCCTTGAACTTAGTATTGTAGCCCATGCTGATCTTGAAATCATGGCAATTCCCCTGTCTCAGCCTCCTGAGTGCTGGAATTACAGGCAGAAACACAACACGTAGTGTGAAATCCTTTTAGAGAATTTTCTCCTAGCCAGCTTGGTCCTTATGGAGACTCTCTTCCTACACACATTGTCCTCTGTGAGACAGTAATGACCCCTTTGTTAATTGAGGTATTGGATGGACTGACATTGCTAACCAGTGAAACCTGTTAAAAGAAAAACTTCTGTATTTGTTGAATTCCTGTTAGATGGTTCAGGGTTATAGTTTTTATGTTTTTTTAAGTGCCGAAATCTGAGCTGAATTCCACTCTGAGGCTTTGGTCACCTCTGGGCTTCTAATACATGACCACAGCTGTTTTTGGTAAAAGGGCAGCAGATCGTCTTTTGGGTCTTGAGGTGGGATTTTAATAGTCAGAATCATTCATTCGGGATTTTCGGTGGTGAATCTCATTAGAGATGTGTTGAGTCCTTTAGACTACGTCTTTCACTCTGGCATAGATTAACCATGTGGGTCTTAGTCTGTGGAATCCCAGCCTAATTGTTTTAAGCCAAAACATTTGTATGGCAAAGATGTCTTTGTACTTCACGGAAGAAAAGGTATTCCTTTCTGTCACAGCAATGTTGTGCCTGTTTTTGTGAGGGCCATGGAGTTTGGAGATAGGGTGGTGGTGAATGCATTTGAGAGGAGAATTCACTCTCAGTTAAAGTGCTCTAGAAATGGGTACTTCTTAAGTGTACTAGGACAGGCAAAATGGCCACTTAAAATGAAGGCAAAGCTTTCACTATTTTATGAGCACTAAAAATACACTTCTGGCTTAACACGCCTTTTCTTTATGAAGCTATTGTCATTGTATTTTCCACATACATTTCAAGTTATTTTCCAATGAGGGGAGGGGACACAGAAGTGCCCACTGTAGATCGAGCAAAGTAGCCACATGCGCCCCATCCACAAGGACAGGACGAAGGTTGTTGGTGCTCAGCATTCCAGACTGAAAATATCCATCTGTGGAGAGTCGCACACAGAGGCCAGAATTCCTTCGGGTTTGCAGAGTCAATACTATTAAGAATGAAGAGGTGATGGAACGCAGAGTTTTCCTGTCTTGCCTCACTCTGGAGAGGCCAACTGAGTGAGAGGAATTTCAAGTGATGTGCTGTGAAGGTCCTGCAGGAGAACCTTTAGGTATTCTGAGCAGGAGAGCAAACTCAATGGTCCGGGGAGTTACTTGTGTACTCGTTTGATGTATTTGGGGAAACCCAAGAAGACTCCCTTTTCCAAAAATACCTTTCCAACCAGCAGTGTACCTGCAGTTCCATAATTAGAGAATGTATTTGGGTTTAAAGAATCATTCTATTAACACATAAATAGTACTGGGAGTTAGCTGCGAAATGAATATCTAGCCAACACGTTGGCTTGAAAGAAGTCAGGCAAGCCTGATGTATCAGAATTCCAGACTCTTAGAAACACATACTCTGTTCTGCATAAAGTTATGACGCTTTTCCACAGAACTTGCCCTTCCCACTAGTTCAGTTGTCAGCTCACCCTGGTGTGGGGGGTACTAGATAGAGATCACAAGATGGAGAACTATTCCTGCAACTCAGTGCAAGTTTTGGGATAGCTCTCTTCAATTGCAGTTCAGTAAGACGGGGCTAGATGTGTGAATGGGTAAGGAAGGAAAAAGGTATGCTTTTGACATAGGAATGGATAGTTCTGGAGAAACTGTATTGAAGATGTCTTGTGATAGCCAGGCGGTAGAATTCCAGACTGCTGTCCATGGCAGCGACTTCGGGTGACAGTCTCAGGCATTAGCATCCAGTAGCAGCACGAACATGAGAGAAACTTGGAAAGTGACGATAACAAAGATCTGAAGGTAACAATTATGGCAGTGGGGTAGAGGCTCTTTTAGCTGCAGGTGGTTGTGAAGGAAGAGCCTGTGAGAGCAGCGACATAGACCCATTTTGTTCTTGGATATCATTTTCTCTCCTGGATTCTAATATGCATATTGATCTCTGTGGAAAGCACAAGCTGAACCCCACAAGACAAACGGTTTGGAAGTTTGCCAGTCAGACTCAGCCATGTTAAACCTTCTTCTTGAATCTGGCTCCAGCTACTGTGTCTGAGCATGGACAGCCTGGGGCCAGTGAGGGCGGCCTATCTGAGAAGTTCCTCAAGTCAGGGTTTTATATCCAATTTTGGAAGACTTGTGCTATCCCAAGGATGCTCCTATACTGAATGTACATATTTGTGGGAGCAAGATTTCGAGAGAAGCCACAGAGAGCAGTTAGTTTGAGAGAATCCACAGGATCAACAAACATGTGTTTAAACAGTTCCTTAACGGCCACAACACTAATAGAAACTAACAGCTAGTTGTCTCCAGTGATTCTGAATTTTGGCTGCTCCTCAAGACCAGCTGTACAAATAAGTTACAATGCAAGGGATGCTTACGGCAAACAAATATATATAAATGGCAATAAATAGGAAGTGTAAAGATCCTTTCTCATCCCAAAATATCTTCATCCGGAGAAGTAACTTAAACGTTTTTTAAAATGAATTTCCCCTTGGTAGACAGAGCAGATAGATGTAATAACAGAAAACTGATTTTTTTATTATGTTCGTGATCTCATTCTGCATCTTATTTTTCACCTTGCCAATCAGAACATAAATTTCTATTCTGTCTCAGTCTGAGCTGAAGGGCTTGTAATGCCTATACAAAATGCTTTGACAACAAGTTCCTGTTGGAGACGTGTGGGAAAAAAATAAAGAAGCCCAAGAGTGTGGTTGTCTAAGTTTACCTGAAGGGCTTGTTCCAAGAAAGACTGCTGATTACATCCTTGCCACTCTACCTGATAGTTCCGATTTAGAAACTTCTAGTACATGTATTTTAAAAGGAATACAATGCTTGCTCTCTACCTATTTCCTGGATGGCAACATTGTGACTACTCTGTGAATAGGTTGGGACTACACTTGAGTTCTTGGTTTCCCACGGTGGAGCACAGAACCACATTCTCCAAAGCAAATGTATTAGATGTTCTTCTTCTCACCTTTGGTACTAAGCAAGGACTGAGCCCCTTGAAATGTAAGGAGGTGAATGGGGAGTCTTCCAGCTTCCTTCTGGGCAGTACTTCCAACCTCCTTCTGTGTCCTTTGCAACTGCTTGAGTACTTTTCCCAGGTGATTGGCATCTTGTGTTGGTTTTGACTATCCCTCCCCCCTCACCACCAACCTCTTCCTTCTCGCCTCAAGACAGCACAGTTGAAACGCTGAGCCCCTTCAGTCCACCAAGCAATGGGCCGAAAGCCGCTGTTGGAGACCCAGGTTCGGTCCAGAGGGGATACACAGGATGACCTCACTGAAAAAGAAACCACACTTAACAGTTTTAAACCGGACTCTCTTAACTGGGTCACCCTGAACCACTGAGCACACTTCTTCTTTCAAATGAATGTGGTGGTTTGGGGCAGAATGAGTGGTTGGCAAGGTAGTTGACATGGCTCGGTCTTTTAGAGATGAACCAACACCTTCTAACAGCAGGCAGAAAGAGGAAACATGGGTGGGTTGTCTGACACCCATCTTGAGCCTTGAATCCAATTTCTGGAACACTTAGGGAAGTTGACGTCCTTTCCTTTCTTTTCCCACCTTCCCTCTTAGCTCACTTCCCCTTCCATCTTTCCTCCTCTCTTCCCTTCCCTCTCACACTCCCTCTCCTTTTCCCTCACCTCTCCTTAATGAGAAAATCAAGTCCTTCAGAATAAAGACTACAGATTAAAGAGACAGCTTAATCAACACGGTTGCTTGCCCAAGGTACACAAAGGCCTGGATTTGATCCCCAACACCCTGTAGTATAAACCAAGTGTGGTAGCACATGCCTGTAATCTCAGCATTTGGGAGACAGGCACAGGCATTCCTCAGCAAACTGGTTCCTTAGACTACCCAATCGGCAAACTGTGGGTTCAGCTGAGGGACCCTGACTCAGCAGAGATGGACTGAGGGAGAGGTTAAATGTCAACTTCAGGCCTCCCTGTGAACACATATGCACACCCACAAGCACCTAAGAAATTTAAGTGTATTAAATATTCATTCTATTCTAAGCACTGAATTAAGATTGTTATTGGACCCTTACAACCACCTTCAGAGTAAAATTGGGAGCAGATATATAGTCTTTCTGACTCAAACTATCATATTCTACATCGTGACTTTATTTGTTTACTTATTTATTGGATTTGTTCGTTAGTTTTGCTGAGGTCTCATTATGAAGCTCACCCTGTCCTCAGACTTATAATCACACATTCCGTTTTTACATGGGTCCTGGGGATTTGAAATCAGATCTGTACATGGATTTTAATATTCTACTCCTATTAATTAATTAATGCTGGTTATGAATACAATGGCAGTTATTCCTTAAACTGCCAGACTATTTTATAAATAAAAGACACAGAGCCCTGTTAGATTCAGTACAAGCCTTAGAGCTCTTTAGCTCAGGAGATAGTCAACCCTCCAAGCTGTCTTGTCTGCTTCCCTTCGAAAAACCCCGTTCTTTTATCTTTTACTTTGGCTGCTTTTTCCCATCATGCCAGTTCTCAGAGCAAGCTACTCCCGGCCATGCGCTTCTAGCTCCTGCTCACCCATGCCAACTTTCTCTCCTTTTTTCATCCCTCCCTCTCCTTGTGATCCTTCCCGACCACCAAACCCTAGGAACCTCATTCCACCTCCCTCTCTTCTGCCCACCCCGGGGCTGTAGGTAACTTTATTAATCATTCAGGCATAATTTGGGAGACAAGGCTCACACAATGTCATTTCGGATATATGAGAATTTGCTCGTAGGCTGGTAAGGATCTCGGGAAGCAAACAATTAACATTTGAGTACATAGTTGCTCCAGGTCTATCCCAACCCAGATCCTCATACTTTCTCAGCAAGTGCTGTGGTCATCAGGCTATCAGCACAGTCCCCTCTTGGCTAGTTTTTAATTATGAAATCAAAGCTGCCTCTGTCCATGAAAGACCACTGAAACTTCTCAGAAATTGAGCTTGAAATATTAACTATCATAAGATTTCTAGAAGCAATCTTTCCTAAGTCTCTTAGGCTTATGAGAGTGACACTAACTTTTGGTCTCAGACTTCTAAAGGGGAAATGGATTTTACCAACATTGGTAAGTTTTCATTATTCATAGTCATGGCCTAGGGGTTTCCCTCTGGCTAAATCGCTGACTCAATACTTCTTGTTTTAGAAAAAAGGAAGTCACAGAAAGGCACCTGTTAATGAGCATAAAGTAACACCGTATGTGTGTGTGTGTGTGTGTGTGTGTGTGTGTGTGTGTGTGGTCCCTGTCATATAGAAAGATGAATTCCAGGTGTACTAGAACATGCCAGAGATTTCAGCACTTGGGAAAGAGAATCAAGAGTTCAAGGCCAACCTGGGCAACATGAAGCTCTATTTCAAAATAACAGAAAGAGGGAAAAAGGGAGAAAGAGACTGTATAGTTGTTTTCTAAGATGACTTTCTTTACTTTCTCTTAAGCATGAATTTTAACTTTGCCTTTGAGAAGCTTGAATAGGCAAATAAGTTGTTACTACAATAAAAAGATAAATTTTCCATGGGTTTCTTCACATTTAAAATCACTAAGCTAGAGTAGTCATTGATATAAAGTATTTCTGTATCATATCAAATTCTATGCAAAAGAGGCCAAAAGAAGGTTTTGTTGAATAAAGGATCTGTTTCAGCCCAATGTTGACCTGGGTCTTTTCTAACGCAATATGTCAAGGCCTGTGGCCATAACAAAAGGCTTCAATTGAGGACACTTTCTTCACTTTCTTACTCATTTGATCAAGTGGGTCATTAAAGCATATTTATTAACTCCTCCTATGCATCAGGCTTTGTGCTGAGGAGTTATGGGAACAATCTGGGGATGAGCAAGACATTGCTAAATGAACAGGGCAAGCTCTACAGTATTAGGGGAGAAGAGGAAACTGCAGGGAGGGAGGAAACAGTGACTCATCGCCTGTGGTCAAGGAAGGCTCAAGTGGAGGAGCTGCCTCCACACCAAGGCAGAACAACATATTTGTGGTACGACACCAACCTGCTTCCTGGATTCTGTTTTCTGACAGACACAGCTTTTGCTTCTGGTCATTCCCTTTGGTTGAATAGTTCACCTGAAGATTATAATCTATTCACTGTGAATCTCAGAATCAAGACAGGGCTGTGTACAATCACAGTTGATAGGTGACAGCTCAATGTTCACCGAAACGACTGTGGCTCCTGGCTTTAAAAGGCCTAGTTTCTTTGTGTGTTCAGTGGACTTTTCTTTGTGTGTTCGGCCTCAAACTAGCTTTAAGGTTTTCACTTCCGCATTTGGGGTAGAGCCCTGTGCCTAGTCTGTGAGAGCTTGTCTATCTCCTAATACCAGGCACTGCGCTGAGGTCCCTTCACTGCCCTTTGGGATTCTCCTTTAAAATGCCACTGGTCTGGGATCCTTAGACAGTGTTAGAAACAGATAATCTGTTCAATATTCCAAGTGATGGTTTAAAAAGCACTTTAAAACTTGGGACTTTTGACATGGTATTCTATTCTATTTTTTAAAAATGCTTTAAGTGACACTTTTAGGAATGATGAAACTAATCACATCATGTTAGAAGGTGATCCCGTCAACAAGAGCCAGACAAGTGCAGGGGTAGGGGGTACTAGTGCTGAAACCCAATTTAACCTCATGGGAAACTCCACTTAGTACCAAGGCTGCTGGCTAAAGGGCATTAATTTTTTTTTTTTAAATGAGGGGCTAGAGAGATGGCTCAGTGGTTCAAAGTACTGGCTGCTCTTCCAGAACTCCTGAGTTCCATTCCCAGCAGCCACATGGTGGCTCAGAACCATCTATAATGGGATCTGATAGCCCCTTTTGTCATGCATGCATGCAAATAGAACACTCATATACCTAAATAAATAACTCTTAAAAGAATTTCTTAAATGGGTAAAAATAATCTTTGTATATCCAGGGATATGGAGAAATAAATATATACTCCATATCCCTGGATATACAAAGATATATTTATTCATATATATACATGTTTGTATGTATATACATATATTTTATGCATATTTGTGCAATGTATTATCTTTTAATCTTATATCCTTTAATCCTGGCTAATCAAGACTAGGAGGTTTTAAAGGATATTTGCTAACATCTTCCAGTATTGTTCACATTGCTTCGTAATGTTTCATAAGTTTAGCGCTCTTTGTATGTGGGCATGTGGGTGCACGTATGTGTGTGTCCATTCTTGTATATGGAGGGCACAGGTCAACATCAGATGTCATTGCTCAGGAGACATCTGCCTTGTTTGTTTTGTGTTGTTTTAGACAAGGTCCCACCGGAACCTGGGGCTGATAGGGCCAATGAGCTCTAGGGATCTCCCTGTGTCCATGTCTCCAGAACCGAGGTTACAACCTGTGCCCCTAAGGTCTGCTTTTTATGTAGGTAGTCAGGTCCGCATGCATGTGATGTAGGTGCTTTACTGACTGACCTATCTGCCACCACTGTGTTTAGCATTCTTTATGAGGCTTTCTTTTTTAGTATGTGAGTTCCATGAGAGCAGGGCCTGGTTACTCTCTGCCATCAGTTCTCAGTATCTAGGGAAGATCCATGCATATACACACACAGGAAATGTGCATGGATTGTTTATCTGCCTGCTGGTTGCTGACCTCAGAAATCTGAAACTCTCCATTTGCTCTCTCAAAGGCAGTCGACACAATTATATGATAATTAGCTCAGGTTATGAGAGCTTACAGAGCTAATGATGGCGTAGTTCTTGACAAACTAAGAATGTTGGTATCTGGGCCATATGACTCATTTTGCCTAATAGCGACATTAGGAAAGCACAGTGCAGTTAGAGGCTTGGTAAAGCGCTGGGCCTTGTCATCTGGAATGTGGAAGAAGTCCAGGCCATTGTGTATGAGAAGGAGAATCTCTGTGGAGAGCAAGAACACATGGAAAGCAAGGGTGGTCTCCCACCATTCCAGCTTTTCCAACTACCCCACAGGAGTCTTAAGACTTTAAGTGAGGCCGTTGGAGAATGGACTTCTCCAGACAATGAGCCAACACTGTAAATGCATCTTTGGTCCAGCTGTTCCTGAGTAGGATTGAGCCCAAACTGCCTGTCCACAGACAAATCGAGCAGACAGATGGTCGGTGCGTTATGCTACTAAGCTTTAACGCGACTTTGTAATAGGAAGTAACTTATCTAGTTTCTGTGCTTGAGTCACTGGGCATCAGCGTATTCGCTCACTTCACTTACAAGATAACCCCACCCATTCGTTATCATCTCTGTCTTGAGGCTAACTAACTTGCTCCGGTCGGTGCCCATGTTAATGATGGAGCAAGGATGTAAACCAGGTCTGCCAGGTTCTAAAGTCTGGTTCTTGCTATTGTCCTATATTGACATTGTGATAATCTTTGCCATCTGACCATATCTGGAATTCTTCACTGCTTGCTTCTGCAAAAGGAGCTGTCATACACATGGACTTGTTAAGGGGCTTATGCTTGCGGCAATAAACGATTTCCAATCTCTGATACTTGAGTTGCTTTTGTATATCAGTCAAACTGAGCTGAAGTACTTGAATAATCTGTTTGATGAATAATCTCATAATTTGTCAGAGGGCACAAAGAGCTTAGTCTTCTGTTATTTTCATATTTTTCCTTATTTAGTAATTACAGACTATCGTTAAATAGAACAGACAAGGTTGGAAGTGTAGAGCAGCTGAATGAGGCCTAATTTGACCTTCAACACTGTGTAAAACTGGGCATGGACATCCCTAATTCCAGCACATAGGACGTATAGCATTTTAGAGATCCTCTCTAAACAAGGTCCTCTCTAAAAAGGGTGGTTAGAAGCCATTTCATTTTTCATGGGAGCTTGTCTCAGAAAAAGAAAAGAAAAGAAAAAAAAAAAAGAGGCAAGTGGGATACTCTAAATCAATTGAATGGTACCAATATAAATAAATTCTGCCTTTGAATAAAGCGTTGGCCCTTTGTATCACTGCATCCAGTGTGACTATTTAGAGGAAACTAGGATCTGAAAAAGCCAAGCAGCCTTGCAACATTCATTTGCTATCAGCATCTCGGAGGAAGAAAAGAGGCTGGTATTCTTATCTTCCTAAGAGGCAGTGGGGTGGGTTGATCATCCTATCAGCACAAGAATTTTTATTTTAAAAATCAAGAAACTCTTTCAGGACTGTGTGTGGGCATTTCCAAAGCTTCCTTATCCGATGTGGGCATTTCCTAGACATCTAGACATCCTGGGAGGCACATTTTTTTTTTTTTTTTTTTTTTATGTTTTTGGTTTTTTTTTTTTTAAGATGATTTCACCAAGTTCTGAAATCTGACCGTCTTTAACCTAAGAGATTTTAGCAGATAAGTATTTTATTTCAAATTTAAGGATCTATCAGGAGTAAAACAGAATCCTTGTCCACTGAACATACACAGAGATAGAGGTGACAGAGATCTTTGTAAAACTATCTTTCTGTTGGGACTTACAGATCAACAGGAGCAGACTAGTCTTTGAAAGCTATGATTCGGGGACTTTTCCAAGTATGGGAAAGGTGAGATTTGTGAAAGCCACTGGGAGAGTTACTGATGTCGACAATGATGATTAGGAAGAAATCATGATAGATTAGTCATTTCCATCTAACATGGTATAGGGTAAGCCTGTGGCGGATGTGTTCTTCTAGCCTTGAAAATGATAACGTGCGATCTGAATATTGTTAGATCTGTTTCTCTCCTGTAATCTCAGAAACTGTGAGGACATTAAGGAGTTATCTCACTAGCCTTGTTTCTAAGGCTTTAGTGCCTTCCGAGGATTATCTGAACATCTCGCTACTCTTTGCACAGTTTTGTTGAAAAGGAAGTGAGCACTTGATAAGACAGTGCATTCCATCTTTGAGAGCCTTTGTTATTGCATATCTAGCCTGTTTAATAAATTCAGGCCTTCGCTTCCATCTGCTCTTTGGGCTGTTTTAAATTGAGCCAGATTTTTTTTTTTTTCTCCTGAAAGTCTTTTCTCACTGTCATTTTAGAGGGTAGCTTCGGTTTAAAAGTCGAGAACGTAACACCATGTAAATGCTCTCTAACCCTGCTAATAGAAAATACACCCAATATTGCAATTGCATGAAAGAACTCTGAAATGCCAGGGTTTCTGTCTACACAGCAACACTGGGCTGATGGGTAGCTCTAGGCTGTCACTGTGGTCCCTGCTTAGGCAGCCATATGGATAGGAAAGCTCTTGCGCACCTCTTGTTGGTCAAAGTGCTGGGATAGGGAAAACACATGTCAAAGCACACACTAGGTTCCTTCTGCCTGAGACTCACCCTCTTTGAATAAAGGAAGGGCTCAATTTACTTTTGCTCACGCGTCCAAGTTCCATGACCATGGCCGTGACTAAATTCGGCAGGACAGAAGAGATATTTATTTTATGTCCAGGGGCGAGGCAGGTGAGAGTAACGCCATCACAGACTGCTCTAACCTCAGAAAGGATACCTGAGAATTAATAACAAAGGCTGTCCGGGCTTTTTGGTTTGGTTTGGTTTTTTGTTTTTGTTCTGTATTTTTTTTTTTTTTTTTTGTAAGCCACATTAACATGTCACCGTATGCATTCTACACTGTGGTGAGACACTTGTGCATCTGAGATGTAGTACCCACTGAAATGACAACAGGGCACCTGCCCCAGATCATTGACTGCTTACAGCATGTTGATTTCACCTCATTTCTTTCAGCATGCCATCGGTGCAGCCAGTGGAGGGCCTGGTGCTTTCTTCTCAGTCAGGAGTGGCCTCCACTGTGATCTCGTGATCTGTGTGAAGGGATGACACACTTGGAACCGGCCAACGCCCAGTGTCCAATGAAAATCCTTTTGTTGTGCCCATTTAGCTGCTTGTGCGTGTACTTGAAAGGACATTGTGTCCTTTCAAAGCCAGGTGTGCTGGCACATACCTTCAACTCTAACCCTTGGGAGGCTGAGGCCAGAGGACCAGGAATGCTAGGCCATTCCATGATGCATAGTCTGACTCAGCTGATGAAACAGTAACATAAAAACTCTAATCCAGTCCACCCTGCCTTAAAGGCAAAGCTGGTTATTTCTCTCTGATTTTGCGTAAGATAAGATATAAGTGATTTGATAGCAACTGGGTTTGCTGGTTTTCTCTCACAGCTGGGACTTTTGCTTGCAGTAAAACATATAAATATCACTGATAGGGATTTTCAAAGACATAAAAGCAATCCGATGAGGGATAGTTCATCAGACCAGTGGCTTGTGGCCAGTAGAGAAGGACTTTAAATGATAAGGCCATTTTTTTTTTTCAAGTAAAATAAGAGTAGAAATTATCTTTAAATAATGAGAGACACACGTATTGCTTTAGCAGCCTGTGTTGAGAAGTAAAACTGACATACTTTTGCCTTGCTTAGCCTTTGGGGTGTCAGGGAGTCAGTGGCACCTTAAAAATAACTGCAACAGGATAAGGGACAGGAGGAAAAAATAAACACTGCTAACAAAATAGTTTATTGAGGAAGGAAGTAGAATGAAGCACACGGAAGCAGTCATGTGCAAAATAAATATAGAAAAGCACTTTTCCAGAGACACGCTAGGAAAAACCCTGACCCAGATGTACCGAAAGCTCTCCAAGGAGAGAGACAGCAGTCCAGTGGGCTGAGATGTTATCTGTCATCCAAGGAAAAGTCCCATACAGGAAGACGCATGTTGAAAAATAGAGCTAAATTGGAGAGGAAACCACTAACCAAGATCTGTGTATGGAGTGGTAGCTGGGGTACTGAAAATTATAAAGTGGTATGGGAAAGCCGAGCGTGCTCCTTAAAGAGGGACCTGGAGATACTTGCAGCGTGTGATAGAAGAGACTCACCGAGTCATCCCACAACTGACACCAGCAGACACCTGGGAAGTCTGAGAAGCTTCTTATTTAGTTAAATCCTAAATTACTCTGATTATACTTACAAGGGAAAGGGGCAGAGTATAAAGGTGCAGATATTCTTTAGGTCAGTGACTGCAAAGATGAGGTAACTGTTTAACATTGCAAACAGATCTCAACCCCTGTAGTCCAGGTCTGACCAATGTCCGAGAGGTAGTAAATCTTTAAGACTTTCCACGCTGGGTCTCTACTGTAGGTTCCAAAACTTGCCTTGGTGACAAAAAGGCAGCCTTATACAGTCCGTAAGTGAATGAATAAGTACAGTGGGTGTTCCAATAAGCCTTTATTTACAAAAACAGTCAGGAGGCTGTACATGGCTCCTGGGATAGAGTGTAACTAGTCCCGGCTCACTTCCTGCCATCCTCAGGATTGCTTCCTGGTGGTGGAAGAGTTAACACCTGGTTTGTGTTCTGTAACAGAAAACCCAATTGATTTTTAGTGAGCCAGGTGTGCCAAAAGGCTTTGAGAGAGCACATACTTCTTCTGAAAAAAACAAAAACAAAAATAAAAACAAAAACAAAAACTAACTAACTTTTTCGAGGAGGGCTTCAATGTACTAGACATATCATCAACATGCATATTGAATATTTAAAAACCTAATCTTTTCTGCATTTCAGTAAAAACATTGTCTTAGGGTTCTCATCGCTGCTATGAAACACCATGACCAAAAAGCAGGTTGGGGGAGGAAAGGGTATTAAATTTATGCTTTCACACCACTGGTCATAATTGAAGGAAGTTAAGATATGAACTCAAACGGGGTAGAAACCTGGAGGCAGGAGCTGAAGCGGAGGCCCGGGAGGCATGCTGCTTACTGGCTTGCTCCTCGTGACTTTCTCAATATGCAATACGCTTTTTATAGAACCCAGGACCAGGGGTGGGCACTACCCACAGTGGGCTGGGCCCTCCCACATCAAGCACTGAGTAAGAAAACACCCTACAAACTTGCCTACAGCCCATTCTCATGGAGGCGTTTTCTCAACTGAGTTTCCCTCCTCTCAGATGACTTCAGCTTGTGTCAAGTTGACATAAAATTAGCCAGCACACCAATAAACTCTGGGTTTCCAAGCTAGAAACTTAGTTCCGTTTACCTCAAGGAAATCCCAGCCCTCAAATTACCAGGTCTTGACATTCAGGCCAACCAGTGACATTTTTTGGAGACTGTCAGTCCAGTGGCACTATGAAGATTTCAGGAAAGAAATTATCCTCTTTGAAGCTTTATAAACCACACAGGTATGGTCTATCTCAGAGTTAAATTTTGTGATAAATACAGCCAAATAGAGTTGAATTGCTACTTGGGGGAAAATGGCAGGGGCTAAGAATGTTACAGCACTGGCTCGTTTGCCAAGCTATTCTACAGTGATGCTTTGCTCTGTTTGCATGGCTACATCAGTTTTGTGTTTACATTCGCAGATGAGGATTGGCCCTACCACTTACTTCCCCCTTTTTCTTTTTCCATAAGTGAATTTTTCAATACTTTGTGCTTCTTGCTTACCCTTATATTTTATATAAACAAACACTTAAACAAACAAAAACCAAAGGAAGACAATGGAAGAAATGGTAAAATAAACTCCTGGGGTGGTTCCTGGAAACACCAATTCTCTCTGGTCCCACAAACCTGTTTCTGCACAACTTCTTACTGATAATGGAAGAGGGAGCTAGGTAGAGAAAATTTAGCTAAATTACTTTCAAAGTCTGTTACTTAAAGATCAAGCTATTAAGCTGGTTTTAAAAGCAGTATGTCTGTTAAAGGGAAAAGGAATATTTACTCTCTTCACACCTTGTCAAAACGAACAGTATGAACATAAAACACATTGGTATTTTAGGTTTGTCTCTGCGTGGGTTGTACAGCCTCTAGTTATCTGTTCTGGTCTGGCCTCTGGTCTTGCTTGAAGACACAATGGTATATATCATATGTTATGTGATAAAACAATGAGGTTTTTTTTTGGGGGGGGGGCTGAAAAGATGGCTCAGCAGTTAAGAGCACGGACTGTTCTTCTAGAGGACAAGAGTTCAATACCTGGCACCCACTTGGCACGTCACAACCGTCGGTAACTCTAAGATCTCACACCCACACACATACATGCAGACAAATCACTAGTGTGCATAAAATAAAAATAAATTAAAAAAAAATGAGCTTTGGTAAAGTAAATAATTTTGAATAGCTTAAAAGGAAATGTAATTGCAAACTAAGGTATTTTGAGTTGGACATGGTGACTCACGTCTGTAGCCCCTCACATCTGTAGCCCCGGCAGGAGAAGCAGGGGGAAGCAGGGGGATTGCCAGCAGTTCCAAACCAGCCTAGACTACATGGTGAATTCCAAGCCAACAACGGTAGGTACCTGGGAGGGAGGAAGAGAGAGTGAATGAGACCTTGGAAACAAACAAAACAAAACAAATAGATCAAATAAACCAACCCAAAACCACTTGGTAAAGAAAAGAAAAACATGTTCCTCTGACTCCAGGATTGGCAAGGCATCTGTATTTCTTGGACTTGACACTTTTAGGTCATGTTTTCTAGAATAATCGTGAAGAAGGAAAATGTAAAGGGAACCTGAAACAGCTATGGATCTGATGCCTTTAGAGTTGAAAAATATCTACACATTCTAAAAGATCTTTGTTGTTTTGAAAAACACCAGATTTACATGAGATAAGGTAAGATCTTAGGTCCCATTCTAACCTCGCAGGGAGGAAGAACCTGGAGAAGGAGGCTCTGAGAGAGAAGCAGCCTTCAGCAGTTTGATGCCGGACATAAATTCCAAGGGGGAAGATAACAGCACAGAGGCCTGCCCTCTCATCTCCCGACTGTCTGGCATCTTCAGTGTGGGGCTCTATTCTGACTTCTTCCGCTTAGTGACTGTGCACCCAGGCCTCTCGCCTAGGAAAACACTCCCTGTAGAGCTGAATCTCTTTCCCTTTCAGCCCTGGGTCCTCTCTGAGGCATTTCAGAAGATAATAGCCTGTCTTTGGTGACCTCCCTTATCTCTCCAGCTAGCTGTGTTATCTGTCATCTTCTAGCCTGGGGATTTTTTTTTTTTTTAAAGCAATTGCCGTCTCTAGTGGATTTTTCCAGTTTCCTTCCTCTTCCCTCTTTCCCTTTCACCTTCCCTCCCTCTTCCCTCTATTTATTTGTTTGTTTGTTTGCAGGTCTATCTATCTCTTTCATTAGAGTAGCTGTCCCAGGAGAGCTGAGCTGGTATTTAATTCAAAACCTTAAGATGACGACAGTGCCTGGCCAATGTAAGGTTCTTTTAAGAAATGTTTGTTAAATAAACAGATTACTCCTCATTGGACCAATGACTTTCAGGAATGTGGGACTAACGGCATTTATATAGACTTGTATTGTTGTTTTATTTAAACGATGTGGCCTGTCTTTCCACATGGTTTGCCTTTGAGGGACTCATTTCCTGTTGCTTTTAAAGGGTTGTGTGTGTGTTTTTTTTTTCTTCCTCCTCTGAAATCCTTTTGCTCTGAAGTTCTCCCCCCTCCCCCGCTCCCCTTTGCAAGTTCAGTCCTTTTTGCAGGAGGTCTCAGCCTTCAGGGGGCCTCCGTGTCCAGGCTGGAGGTGATGCACTAGATTCCATTGTTTGCTTAGCCACTTGGGTGGTTCCTACTTTGCAAGCAGAGGAAGCAGCTAAGAGAAAACCCTGGGGAGCCCAAATGTGGCCTCTACATCCAGGCAGCTGGTGCTGGCTCAAGCGCAGCAAAGACCGTGGCCTTCTTCAAGGGCAGCTGCTACACATCTTTCCCAGCAAGCATCTCCTCTTCAGATGTGAGCTTTCTATCCACCCCCCACCATTTTTTTTTTTTTTTTAATACTAAGGACGGAACCTAAAGCCTTCCTCCTGCTAGACAAGCATTCTGTGGTTGAGCTACACACGCATCCTTTTAAAATCTGAGACTCTCTCACGAAGTCAGGCAGCAGGCCTTGTCTTCACTCCGCAGCACAGGCAGATTTTAAATTCGTGATCCTCCTGCTTCAGCCTCCCAGGTAGCTGGAATTCCAGGCCTAGGTCGCCACTCTTGGTCTTATTTATTTATTTTTTTGTGTATGATCATAAATTGACAAAATCACATTCTAAATATTTGAAATTATAATGGGAAAAAGAAACATACAACCTCAATTTCTTTAGATGGTCTCTCAAACTTCTTTTTTAAGACTTTTTATCTGATTCTGGTAGTTTCTTCTCTTTTTGAAAATGTACTGAATCCCAAGTATTCCAATACTGTCATTTTCCATCAGGACACTCTTTGTTTGTTTGTTTGTTTGTTTACTGTTGCTCTGTGTGCCTGTGGCCCAGGGAGTTCTGACAATAAAAGATAATCAGGCTGTTTATGTGGAACAGCTACTGCCTGTATTTTTGTCTTCCCACAAATAAAGGTAAAAGCTACTGCATGAGCCAAGCTGCCTTTCCGGGGCAAAATTTATGTATTTTAACCGAGTAAACGGAGGCTTAAGGGGTAATTTGATATGCAGATCAAGATTTTATGCTCCGGGATAAGAATTATGCTTTTAAAAATAAGTATGTTATTAACGATTACTAAAAATCTAAAATACCCAAATGTCTTAGTCTGCTTTGAATTGTAACAAAATACCTGAGGCCGAGTACTTAAGGAGTAAAAAGAGGTACACATGACTCATGATTCTGATAGGACCGCCTTCTGAAAAAAACATGGAAGGTCCAAGCAGAAGGCGTCAGCCTGCGGTTCTGCCAGTCTCTTCTTGCCCGACTCCCTACCACTTGCATAGTGCAGCAGAGAAGGGGAGAGGAGTGCCCACAGGCAAGCAAGGTCAAGGGCATAGGCATCCAACAGTTTCCTCCCCTGAAAAGCGATTCACTTCCTGGGGGCCCTACCCAGCCTTCATGACCAGTTCTAACCCTTTTCCGTGAGAGCGCACGGCGTTCTAGTCTCTCCACTCAGCCTTGCTACCGTTCTAACCCCGCTACCCACGCACGGACCTTAGGCTATCAACATCCTAACCATTGCACTAAGCGCGCGCGCGCACGCACACACACACACACACACACACACACACACACACACACACGAACGGGAGAGGACAATCTGAGGAGGAAGATAAGCAGAAGTCAAAAACAGGAGAAATGGAGGTTAGGTTACGAGCAAAGCACGCATCAAATGAACTCCAGATGCGTTCCAATTGTTCAGAAACCACCAGAACAAAGGCAAATGGATTGTGAAGAATTGCTTCTGCCAGACACAGCTGGTCAGATCTGACTCAGGGGAAGGGGGGCTGTCAGTGGCGTTCACTGTCACTACAGCTTCTTTTTTTAGAGTCCTTCTTTTATTCCTTTGGTTGGGGGGGGGGTGGTAAACAACAGGGTCTGTTATAGCCCCGCCTGGCCTTGAATTCGCTAGGGATGGCCTTGAACTCCAAATTCTTCCTCTACCTTCCAAGTGCTAGGATCACAAGGCGAGCAAACAGGGCCTCTTGGAGCCTTAGTTCCCTGGTGGAAACTCGCTTTTGCACTTGTTTACATGTTTTCTGCTCTTCCCACTATAACCCTCAGCCTCGGTGTGCAGAAGAGGAAACTCGCCTTTGCTTTTCCCTTTTACATGAAGGTAGGATACAGAGAAACAACTTGTGGCCTGTTGTAGGCACAAGCTATTGCTGAATTTTACCGTAACCCGACTCTCGAGAAGACAGAACCTTCTGCGAAGTGGCATGGACTAGCTGTGGCGTTGGAGGTCTCAAAAAGGATTGATATATATATATATATATATATATATATATATATATATATATATATAAATATATATATATTTATTGTATGGAAAGAAAGCTGTGTCAGTTGATGGTCCTCATTAATGCTGGTTATGTGCATTTTCAGACCTAACCTTAACCCTCTGGTGTTCTCCAGACTGGGGACAAAGCAGGATTACTTTCAGGTCCTGGCTTTGTAGTTGGCGGTAGTGGCCTAGAACATGTAATGGTTCTTCAGGGTTATGGGGGATGATATTTGGCATTTCCATGCTGATCACTCATTGCCGCTGTAACTACTTCCCGGCATTCTCTTGTTCCTTTTCCCGTGATGACTGGCAAGGGTCTGAGACAATCATTATGAAACAAGTGAAGAGACCATGCAGAACTTTCAGCTAACTTACGATGGACACGAGGGGAGCAGTAACTGTTTATAAAGAAACTCTTGCTTTAAACTAAACGCAACGCAGTCTATCAGATTTGATATATGTGGTAATGGAGAAAACACAGAGCTAAACATTTAACATGGACTGGCTCACTTAAATCCTCACAAGAGCACACATGCTTTTCTTTTCTCTGGTTAAGAGACAGAATTCGAGGGATTAAAGAATTTTTCAAAAAGTCTCCTATCTTTGAAACGGTAGGCCTGAACTTTGAACTCCAGTTTTCTCTGACAGAAAACCAGGACACTATTATTTCCAGAGCATTCCTGGGGAGATAAAAATCCTAAGGCGAGCGATGATTAGCTCTCTCTCCACTTTGCATTCTGGAGGAAGCTTTCCCCGTTGTTTGGTCAGGTCCCAGCCAGCTAGCTCTCCTCTCCAGGTCAGATGAGGTGTTCCCTCCAGGCCTGGTGAGTACCTGGAACTTCCCTGGGCCGGGGTTTGCTATACTGTGGCTGTTGAGAAGCTAAGTCTCTGTGTGGAAGAGTCAGCTCTGACCACTTAACCCTTGTGTGATCCTGAAAAGGTTAATGTCAGTCTCTCTCAGCTTTGGTTTCTTTTTTCAGCGAAATGGGGGAAGTTAGAGAATCCAGTGCAGAGCCTGCTGTGAGGAATGAGGGAGGCAGTGTGCAAAAGACTTGGAATTTTCTTCCCCACCCCCACACCTTCAGAAATAACCAATGTCGTCCCTCTATCTGCATGTGAACATCTTGAAGGTTTTCATTCCCTTCGAGAGGAAAGAGGATTTTTTTTTTTTTTTTTTTTTTTTTTTTTGGAGAGAAGCCAGTGGTGTTCAAAACGCAGGAAGTAAAAGAAACACAGGAACAATTCTCACGCACGGGAGGGGAGGCCTCTTTTGATATAAGCAGAAAAGTAAATCTACTTGGTGAATAATAATTTTTCTTGGTGATTTCTCTTTTTGAAAATTATCGTTGTATTTTTATTTGAGGGCGTATTTTTTTCCTCTTTTCACTGAGATGAGCCAACTTCCGCCTGAGGTGAACAAATCCTTTCTCCTCTCCGATCTTATCGCTTATCTGGAAGATGGATAGATTGGAGCCTGTCTCCCCAGTGCCTGGTGGCTGTTTGATCCTGCCATGCCCTGTTCCATACGCTGGGGAGGAATGTGTCTGGAGCCTGTTTCTGTCCTGGGCTGTGAAACCCAGCCTGGAGGGGCTTCCTCAAAGTGAAGGAAAAGTGACCAAGTCTCTCTTCTGTTCGACGTTAGAGTTCTGTAGCGTGCTGTAGGGACCTAACAAATGGGACCGAAGGAAAGCGCTTGGAATCTGCAAACAAGTGAGTTTTTTTTGCGTTTTCCCCGCAGGAGTGCAGGGGAGAGGGAAACAAACCAACGAGCTGTTTCTTGCGAAGCCACAGTCCCAGACTAACCTAGAGGGGTGTTTGCATTCTGGAAAACCTTACGGAGAAGCCTCGCAATTGCGTACTTGGTTACAACCAGAGGGGAGGACCTTTGAAGGCACTGGACTGAAGAGACACAAAAGTCAGGAAGTGACCCTTTCGGCTGCAGAGGCCACAGAGGAGAAACAAAGTCCCCTCACAACTGGGGAAGACGGACCGTACCATCCCAGGGGGGCCGGAGTGGGGAAGAGGGCGGTGGAAACTGACATCCTTGCTCTCAAGGAGCCGGGGAGGACAAGGGATTTCCCGGCTGAAAAGCCCTAGTGTCTGCCTGTCCCGGCACAGCCTCTCTCCCGCCGTGGAGGACTGGGTACCGCAGCCCGGGGGCGCCCTGCATCACGGCTCTGTGCGCGGGCGGGGCCGCGCTCCCCGGCCTGGAGGATGGATGGCGTGCCCGAGCCAGCCCATCTGCAGCCGCGGCTGGTCCGGGAGGAAGCCGTCCCCGGGGATGAATGGGGCTTTGTTCGCTGCCAGCCTCGCTCCCCTCGAGGCCCGAGCCCGGCACAACGGAGGCAGTATGCGACAGGCATGGAAATGAGCCGCGGGCTCTCCCCTTGCAGCGTCCAGGAATGCTGGCCAGCCGGAAAGGAGCCCTCGCTGGGGACCCGCTCCCGCGCCTCTGAAACCCCATTGAGAAGAGCCCTTTGAAGCAATTAAAGCGCGTTTCACGGCGGCCCGGGAGGGGGCCCTGGCCCGCCAGCTTCTCCTTTTTACCCCCCTTCTCTGTCCCATCGTGTTTGTGCACCTTGGTGTGGCGGGTTACCTAGAAACCAGGCCAGAACCCGCTCCCTCTCTTGAAGAGATTCTGTAACCTCACAAAAGCGTCCCCATAAACAGATTGCTTGTCACTAGGGGGCGGGGGTGTGTGGCGGGCTGGAACCCAGTTTGGACTTGATCCAAGCTGACCTGCAAAGCCTGGGTTCCTGCTTTCAAAGGCTTCTTTGCTGGGCTCTACACCCACCTGCCCCGCGGTCAGGTTTAGACGGGCCAGAAATCGCCTCTGGACGAGGAAGTCCTGAGGCTGCGGCCCAGCATTTTCCATTTTCTCAGAGGTGGGGTGAGCCGTGTTCGGGTCTAGAAGTGATGTCACAGCCAGCCCTGAAAAGTGATGTAACCCGCACATGGTGAAGGACTAGGACCTGGAGGCTATTTTTGAGACTCTTGAGCTCCTTCCTTCCTCCCTGGAGACAAGGGTGTGTGACTTCGGAGGACTCACAAAGCCGCACAGGGAAAAATCCTAAGGCCGGAGAACTGATTCCATAAAAGCGTCTTTCTAAATTGGAAATGGGCACCATATATATATATATGTATATGTATATATATATGATACACACACACACTCACACACATGGACTGGAGCCCCAGTAATACCCATATAAAAAGATTTCACTGAGTTCTCTGTTTGTTTGCCTTTGTAACCCTTTCCCCTAGGACTGATTGTTAAAAGTCTGCCTGTCCCCCAACAGGTGCTTCCTAGAGAACCTTTTGCTGTAGCTTTGTTTGTTGTATGTTTTGAGACAAGGTCTCCAGTTCCCTCTGTAGCCAGGGATGATGCTGTATTCCAGATCTGCCTTCCACCTCCCAAGCGCTGCAGTTACAGGCATCTTCTGCCTTGCTTGACCTTCGTGGCAGTCTCCTTCTGCTGCCTGCGGATCAAGATGTAGAACTCTCAACTCCTTCTCCAGAACCGTGTCTACCTGGGTGCTGCCATGCTGACTGCCATGATGATAATGGACTAAACTTTTGAAATTGTAAGCCAGCCACAATTAAATAATTTCTTTATAAGAGTTGTTGTGGTCACGGTGTCTCTTCACAGCAAAACCCAAACTAAGGGCCTTCTTGATCCCACGGGTTTGTTTGTATTATTCTGTTTTGGAAATGTGTGTGTGTGTGGGGGGGGGAGGGTTCTGTGTTCAGAGAAGATCCTTAACAATACTTTTCAGTGGGTAGCAAATATAGTCGATGAATGAGGAGTAAATGAAGCCGGAATCTGTGGTGTTGTGGTTTGTTGCTGTTGTGTTGACCCTGATAATCCCAAATAGGAAATAGGGAGCACGGGTGAGTTCTGGGTCCTGAGGATCCAGAGGTGGGGAGATGTTGAGACGTTTGAAGGGAAGGTTAGGAAACATTTTTGAGACCACAAACATGCCTCAAATTTTTCCTGAAATGACCCAAAAGGAGATTGGGGCACTCAGGTGGAGGAGTCATTCTTTCCAAGTTTGGGGATGGTAAGTTCCAGCTGACGTGAATCATGCTTTACATCAGTAAGGAGTCTGCGCAGTCCGTCACTCATTCTTTAAGCATGCTGTGGAAACAGGATGGTCAGAGTAATGGCTGTGCATGATAAGCACCATTGCTTCTTACATGCTCCTCTAAGAGGTCTCCATAGTGATTGTTAGTTGGGGCTTGGCTTATACTTGTATTTATTTTTTTTCCCGCTGAGGTTTGGGATCTCTCTCTCTCTCTCTCTCTCTCTCTCTATCTGTCTATCTATCTTTTCTTTTTTCTGCATACACACACAGACCACCACCAGTCAGGAAGCAAATGAACATGAGATGGAAAAGCTTGCCCTACCTCAAGGTTGCCTCTACTCTGAGCATCTACAGGATATAACGCCCAAGTGGCATGGTAAGCAAATGCAGGCTCCTCTCCTATTCTCTCTCTCTTACACACACACACACACACACACACACACACACACACACACACACACACGGATCAAGCAATGGGGAACAGGAAGTCCACTTTAAAAATGGTGCCCCACACGGAGGAGGGCTTTGCAGCCAGTCCTGAAGATACCTGATAAAACAGGATCAGATGAATGGGGAGGAGGTCCCCCCTATTAGTGGACTTGGCAAGGGGCACGGTGGAGATGAGGGAGGGAGGGAGGGACTGGGAGGGAATGAGGGATCGGGACATGGCTGGGATACAGAGTTAATAAAATGTAACTGATAAGAAAAAAATAAAATAAAAAAAAAATGGTGCCCTAGTGTTTCCTTACATCCTAGGGTATAGTTAGACCACCAGCACATTGCTGTGTGTAATGCCTTCCTCTCTCATCCGGGGGTTTCATTTGACTGTCATTCTGGTCTCCATTTTGCCTTCAGATGGACATCATCTGTGACAGCTGAGTTTCTTTCCCCATTTGTTTTGTATTGTTTAACCATGTAGTCACGCCCAGCCCAGCACAAAGCCCCACCACGAGGTAACTGGGCTAGAACGCATCACACAGCAGACCTGGCGACTTTTCTTGAAATCGTCTAGTAACCCTGTTTCTTTTCCGCCCTTCAGGTTGGTCGTGAGCAGGCAGTGGTTTTAGCAAACCAAAGGAGATCACTTACAGGCAAGAGTAGAATGTTCTAGCGAGTGTGGTGGTACACACCAGTGATCCTAGCACTGAGGAAATAGGTTGAGAGTTCAAGGTTTAATCTTAGCTACATAAGGGGTTCAAGGCCAGCCTGGGAACACTCAGAAACTCTGTCTTAAAAAAAAAAAAAAAAAAGAAAAAGAAAAAGAAAAATTACCCTAAAAAGGTTAAACAACTTATTTATGGTCGCTAATCGGGATTAGGATTGTTACTCCAGTCTCTGTCCCTGAAAGATCCTTCAGGGCTCCGAGGTGCTAAGGCCAGGGCTGGCTGCAGCAAAGAGACCAGACTCTGGATACCACGAGACAGATGGAATCTGTTTCCAATCTGATAAGATCACAGCAGTTCTATCACACACATCACATTTTCAATATGACTTTTTTTTTTTTTTTTGGCAGGTATGAGTTATCGGCTCCCCGCCCCCCCTTTTTTTGAGCATTGTAACTTGACCATTAGCTAGAAAAGTGCGCAGAGGACCCCTTCTTTATTTACCAGCTGACCCCGAGACCTTAATGAGGCTTCTCCGAAGAAGGGTAGGATGGAGAGTTTTATTTGTCTTGCGTTTGGGGTTTAAAAAAAGGGAGGGCCTGCCTCATTCAACAGTCTTTGGTCCCAAAAATAAACCCCACTCCCCCGCTGGCAGTACTATTTACTCAGACTCTGGGCTACTAAGTGTAGGGGTGGCCTGTGTTGACTTAAATGAGTCCCTGCAGCTAGGTGGGGCTCTCTGGAACCCTTAGTCATGTGAGGTTGCCAGGGTAACTTAAAGTCTCGGGCGCTGGAATGCTTTAAGAAGTACAAAGAGGAGACTACAGAACGCATTACAGTTTACAGTCATGTGTTCAATAACATGCCATCCCATCTTTTGGTAATGGGGCTTTTATTTTTACTTTATTTTGTGGGATTGAAAGATCAGAAGCCGGAAATTAGCTGGAAAGGATAAAGAAAAGGAGAATTTAAAGGGGGGGGGGGAGGTGGCGGGGTGGTGATGGTGGTGGTGGTGTTATTTCTGTTCCTTCTGTGGGTAATGGCTAAGCAAGGAGAATCTGGCCCGGAGCAGGACTCTGCAACATCTGGCCCGGAGCAGGGCTCTCTGCAGTACTGCTTTTAATTACCCGGTCATTTGGTCTCTTGCTAGATTAGTGACGGTGGAAGCGGCTCAGATCTCCAAACTGCCAGGCCGCGAGAGTTCTAACTTAGCCTGCCACATAGTCGGAGGGGAAATGTGGAGCTTCCGGTTTCATATTTAAACCAGGATTGACTCATAATTGTAGCTGTCAGGAGGGTGATGGAGACGTTATGTAATCTGGTTCTTCTGGTGATATGTGTTTAACGTTTCTGTTCAGTAAATTCCAAGGGAAATTTTGTGCCCATTGAGGGAGATCTTGCTGACTGCTCTGTGGTGTTCCCAGCAGGATAATGACAGTGCTATCAAAGGTTCCTAAGTCTGCCTGAGTCCAAACATGAATGAGTCTCCCCTCTAAAAGGCCATCCTGGTTTTCTGCAGACTTTTAAATGTGCATGGGGTTTGGCAAAATCTGGCAAACTTTGAAGATGCTGGTCCAGTGGGAAATTTAATAATGGCAAGACATTCAGGTCTGTAACTCCCCACCCCCCCACCCCCCACCCCCTTCCCCTTCTGGGCCACATAGCTGCCTTTACTGCTTCCTGTCATTTCCAGCCTCAGAGATCTGGAAGTGGCCACCAGATGCTTCTGGAAACAAAGCTCTGGGGCTGTGGATCAGTTGTTTCCTTTACATTCCATTTGCTACTTGCTTCTCAGAGGCTCTGGAGTCTCTGGGGATCGATGTGCATTGATGTCAGGGGAGGCTTGAGACAGGCCCAGCATTTGCTGCCACCAAGAAACAATAAAAATAGAAAAGAAAAAGTCAGAGGAGCCTGTTTAACGCGCTGCCAACATTTTTTTTTTTTTTTTTTTTTTTTTTGCTGTGGGGAGACTTGGGTTTCATTTGTTCTCAGTGCCTGTACAGTGTAAGTTCCATGGATGTGCTAAGAAGAATTCATTGACAGAGCACCATGCTCATACCGGAGGAATAACAACAAAGATTAAATCAAAATATTAAAGGCAAGTGGAGTCGGCTAACTTGTACCTGGAAAGAAAAGAGTGGCTAGGGATGAGGAGGACCAAACCTCTGACCTCTTCTGATTGACATAGACTCCTTAACTCTACGATTCTCCCCTCACCTGGAGTGTTCCCCATTCCACTAACACTTAGGGTTCTCTGGCTTTTTATTTCCTTCGAAGATGACATTGGCCTGTATAACGTATCAGCAGCACCGTATCTGCATCATAACCACCGTCGCTATCACCATCACCAACACCAACACTGTCACAATCACTGCCAGCACCGTCCCCATCGTCATCGTGGCAATCCTCAGCGCCATCACTATCATCATTGTCACCATCCTCACTGTCATAATTAGGAACACTGTCACCACCTATATTGTAACAGACTGGAGCCAGGTGGGTTTCATTACAATTCCTGTTTCTTTGGGGGTTAAAAAAAAAGAACAATCAGGGTAATTGGGTATTTTCTCATGAGCTTTGGAATGGGCAGTGTCCACTTTGTACGATGGAAGGGCAGAGTGCTTGCTTGTTCTACCACCAGTTTGGAAGTGTTGCTTAAGGTCATCCCATAGAAGACATGGCTTGTGTTCTGTGATAAACTTCCTTTGTCTTTTAACTTGGGTTGCCCAGCTCTAAGTATTTAGTTGATCAAGGAAATTATTTTAATAAAAAATAACATACTTAAGACACTTGTAGATTTTCACTCATACACAGAGAAATATCTATTTCCAGAAATAATTTCAACATTTTCCTGTTACTCCACAGTCTCAGGCTGAGACATCTTCAGGGGGAAACATTGCAAATGTGACAACTTGCTTTCGTCTCTCCTATGAGGCTGAAGTTTCATTTGAATGCTATACAGTCACTGTAGCTGGTAACATTATCAGGTGACTGATAGGTGATACGTGGATGGGTAATTTCATGCACTGCCTAGCCTGAGTTTATTCATTCTACTAGCCATTGAAGTGAAGAGATTTGATGTGATTCCTGTTGAAATACCTCAGGGACAAGTATCCTTGTAATGGATTTTTTTTTTCTTCTATCATAAAATTAAGTGCTGTTTTGTCTGTTCCTATTTTGCATAAACTAGAAACTACAAATGGACTAGGGATTCCTCCTGCGATCAAAAGCTGTAGAAAACAGTAGTTGATAACAATAAGACGTTATCCCAGGGCCCTGGGTAAATAAATGAAGCTAAGCATTGGATCTGATTGCCAACAGGACGTATGTCCTTGCAGTATCTCCTAAGGCCTCTATCCCATCCTAGTTTTCATCTTCAAGAAAAGAATTATCCAGGGGCTCATGACTATGACTAATATATTACCTTTGATTAAGCAAGACTAATAAATCTTTATCTCATACTTTATTTGCAACTTAAGGTTGAAAATAAATATACATTAATGGAAGCTTGCTTTCTCTCAGCCTTTACAGACTAGCTCATCAACATGTCTCAAGTTGCTCCCAAACTATTTTCATTGTTTGCCTACAAATTTCTTATGAAGACGTTTAAGGTTTATCACAATCCAGTTCCAAATTATCCTTCTAGGACTCCAAGCATGGCTCTATATGACCCTGGATGGTCAAAGCACCTCCTGAGATCACCCCTGCCTCATGCCATATGGCTTGGGCGGGCAGATCATGCCCAAAGATGACTCCTGGCCTCTATGGTATGGCAGGGCATAACACCCCTGAGATGACCCCCAGATACCTAGAGGTCCTAGACACCATTACAATGAGCAAGTAAGTGGATGGAGAATTGGAAGATAAGGAGAAGCAAAAGGACGTGTGCATAATGAAGAGAGGTGAAACTGGAGAGTCAAGGGTTGAGAGAAATAGCCTGATGTGAGTAGCCAGCAATGCCAGCTAAGGCCATGGTGAGGTCCTAGCCTGTGCTGCCACAGCGCATCATGTATGGGTCTGTGGCCCTGTGCCATGGGGGTTGGTTACTACCAGAGGCCAGATGGACATTCCTGGTCTGGTCTTTCATCTGGGGCCATGTCGATGTCTGAGGGCTGTGCAGAGCTGTCCTCACCCCTCACCTGGGCATCATGATAGAGCTAGCCCCAATGGCAGAAGAGATGGCCTGGCCCTTCACCAGCTGCAGCACTCAGAAGAGTGGCCCTGCACCTTGCCCAGGAAGCACAGAAGAGCTGGCCCTGGTTGAAGGGTTTGTAGGTGAGTCAGCTCTGAGGGTGTGAGCTTGAGAGTACTGGCTGTGTCACTGTCTACCATGTGGTGGCATAGGCAGGGGAAAGAGGCCCTTCCACACCCTTGACCCTTACCACCTCTGAGGCAGGCAAGAGAACTGGCCCTGGGGTCATGAGAGCAAGAGAGCTGGCCCTGCCTCTCACTGGCTGCAACACTTAAAGAGCAGGCCCTGCCTTTTGCCTGGACAACATGGTAGAGCTGGCCCTGGTGGCAGGGGGAGCAGGTAAGCCAGCAAAGAGATCATGAGAGTAGCAGAGCTGGCTCTGTCCCTGGTCACTGGTGATGTGTATTCAGGAGAGCTGGTAGCTGACCGGCTAAACTACTACCCAGGCCCAGATCCAGGGCTTTGAAATGGCTAACCCCAACATACACCCCATCTATAAAATGCTGGAGCACATGAAGGGGCCCATTCTGCAGATCCAAAACTACAGGATCTCCATGATACAGGAGAACAACAGGATATTGGAGAGGAGTCCCAGTGAGAATCCAATATTGATAGTGTAGCAGAAGCCAGAGGCCTTGAGCCAGACCAACAACTCATTGCAACGAACATTTACAAATAAAGATGTGTGAACAAAATGGTATACTGTGGGACACACTACGACACCCTACAGATTCCAGAATGGGATTTTTTTTTCTTTTTTGGGAGGGTACAAAGGGAAAGGAAGATGAGTGGCATTGGGGTGAATGATGCGAAATTTGCGAAGAACCAATGAAGAGTTAAATAAGAAAAAATTATTCTTTTAATTTTATTTCCTATGGCTCCCAAGCTACCTATTTTAATTTTACCTTCTTGATTTTCCGTATGGTGTGCTATATGTTAGCCACTTTAAATGGCTCTATGTTTTCATATTTTCTTTCTTTAGATACCTTATGTTCTACTTACTTTTACGCATTCATGTGTCACTTACTTTTATGCTGTTTTGGCTAAATAACTGACGCAAACAACCTAACAGGAAGTTTGTGAGTGACTATGCTTTCATTTCCATGGCATTAAAAGGAGCACTGCTTTGCTCAGGTTTCAAAGGGTTCAGCCTGTGGCTGTACTTGGGGAAAAGATCGAGACAGTGAGAATATATGAGCTTTGTCACCTCTGGGAAACACACGGAGATCAGAAGATAACCCATGAGAGTCTGTTCTTGCTTCCACCATGTGGAGCCTGAGGATCAAGCTCAGGCTTGGCAGCTAGTGCCTTTATCCACTGAGCCATCCTGCTAGCCCTAGTCACAGTACTTAGAACAGTTAACTTTCTCTTAAAGGATGGAAAAGAGGGAACTGCAGAGGGTTCCGACAACTGACACCTTTAATAGACTGCATGGTTGTTTCTTCCTAAAATTGCATAACCTACGGCTCACTTCCCATTCTTGGAACCCAAAAAAGATATAGAACCTGGTGCTAGGAGGCTGGCAACCACATCTGGCAATGAGGGTGGTTTTGTTCTCACCGTTACTGGGATAGGCATGAAGATAAAGGTGAACACATCCATTTCCTGGGTTAGATGTGGTCTGTTGCATTGAGTCCTCAAGTTGTGGAGAGCTGCTCTTAGAGCCTCATCATCTTTCCTTTCTGACTGATTTGTTCATCTCGGCCCACTACTCTGATTCAGCTGTGGGATACTGGACCCACACAGACTGCCTACCTAGGCCTCACCATTGTATGAGCTCTCTCTCTCTTTCTCTCCCTTCCTCCCTACTCTCTCTCTCTCTGTCTTCCTTCCTCTTTCTCCCTTTCCTTTCCCATCCCCCCACCTCATCCATTCCTTGTAAAAGTCCAAAGTCCTCCCTAAGATATCGCTAAGTTCTCATGGAACTTGTATTTTCTGTTTTTATGGTCCCTTGTGGCTGATCAAACTCTTCCCCAAATTTGCACAAAGGAATGATAAAACTCTTAGGAGCGTAATTGTCTGCTAAATAGTTTGGAGACAAGAACAGACAGGCATTCATGTTGCAACTAAGCAGATAGTTTCAAATTTAATTTCATGGATCCCTCTTTTCAAGATGTTTCTCCACTGGCCCACCCACAGTGAATATCCACAGCTCTCTCACCCGGAAAATATCCACATTTATAGCAACTCCTTCCACGTTTTCTCTCCACTTCCCTTTCTTCTCAGTGCCAACATGCTCTTTACTGCTGTGGTCTCCTCCTCTTCCCTCACCCTTTTTTTTTCTCTTCTGTGCTCTCCTTCTTTCTTCCCCCTCTCCTTCCTTTCTTCCTTTTCCTCCACTTCCTTCTTCTGAAGTGGGTCTTATGAAACCCTAGCTGATTCTGAACCTGCTTTGTAGCTGGAGATGACCTTGAATTTCTGATCCTCTGTCTTAATCTCCTGGTTTATGCCACACTGGGGACTGGTTGGTTAGCACTCTAACAACTCTATACCCCTAGCCACAGAACAAAGGATCATAATTAGCTCTTCTTTCTTTTTACTAAGATTATTGTAGATACCTATTCATGCCTTCAAGGTCACATCATCTTGTCCCAATGAGGGTGCTGCTGCAATTGTTGAAGAAAACAGCAATGGTACCTCGTAGCTATGGCAACAGAGCAGGAACCACACATTTGTTCCTTCCATGAGGAGTTCTTTGTGTTGGGTCTCATTTAGTCCTCACCATAAGCCAGTGAAGTAGTCTGGCATCATTAGTCTCATTTCAGTGTTGAAGTCAAAGAACAGACAGGATTTTTTTTAAAAGAGAATTTTGAAAACCCAGTAACCTGTAGAATTCTTAGACACCAGGCAATGTTTTGCTTTGTTTGTGCATTGACTCATTGTTGACTCACTGCCTCTTTACGAATTAAGTGTAGTCATCCTCATCTCAAAGATAGTAACATTTCCAAAGTGAAAACTTAGGTGATTTGCTCAAAATCACACGATAACTAATGAGTGGAACTATGAAAAGTATTGACTTAAAAATACCAGCACAGCTTTAAAAACGTCTATTCTGAGTCAGCCATGAGTGAACAGGAATCTGAGTTATTCTGAATGATGTGTTGTATTATAGGAAAGTTTACGTGTGTGTTTATAGTCTCAGGAAAGGGACTTATGAGTTGATGTGTTTATAAACTAAGCGCTAGGTAGGCAAGCTGCAAGGCTGGGCAATCTATGGAACTTAGGGGTTGACTTTTCCCTTCAGGGCTGAGGAGGTGAATGTAGCATAGCCCTACATCTCAAGGATATTATCTGAAAATGAAGGGGGTGGTAGGTCGGATACAGAGATTAATGATACATGGCAATGAAGAAGGAGCAAAGAGAGTTCCAGACAGCCTGGGCTCTGAGCCTGTAACATCCCACCTCTCAGCCGAAGTCTATCAGGCTGCAGAACTTTTAAGGTTCTAAGTCCCTAAGTCTTCTTTAGGGACTAGAGTTCACTGGAAAACTGGGCAGAAGGTAACTGTGAATTGGTGCTTTCTCCCAAGTCTTCTGATCTGGAGCCATAGCTCCTCCCCTAGAGAAGCTAACATTTCAATCCGTTATCACATTTTATATCCTTCACCTTTCTTTTACTTTTTCTTCATTGCGCTGAACACTATCTAGTATTTTTCTCTTGTCTTTTCTTGGTGGTGGGGACAGTACTGCGGTCACTAAGTACCACTTAGCGACATACATGTTCATCCCCATTAGACCTTTTTTATTTCCCTAAGTTTTGGGACAGGTCTCAATAAGCTGTTCATGTGGACCTTGAATTGTGGTCCTCTTACCCTGGTTTCCCAAGAAATAGGAACAGAGGCATGACAGCACTGTGCCTAGCTTCTTTGTAGAAAGTTCTTTATTGAAGTACTTTTACAAACTGGAGTGTCCATTCCTTGAGGCAGATATATTTCTAGGGGCCTATCGACAGCATGAAATAGGTGTTCCACAAGTAGTTCCTGAGAAAGAATGTGTGGGATTGCTGACAACGAGGACAGGACGCTGGGCTGTTCTATCCATGTTCCAGAAGTTACCTACTTCCGTAACACTTCAGAGTCTGTCCTTTCTTCTGCATTTCCACTTTCCTTTCCTTAATCCTTGCAGCAGAGAAGCTGCTGTTTATAGGTCTTAACTCAACTAGCCATGGAAGATCCATGTTCATTGCAAAGTTCCAAGCAGAGAGGAGAAAAGGACATCCATCTCCAGGCAGTGATGGTCTGCAAAGACAATTGTTCTCCTGCTCTTGGGAAGGAGGATAGTGTCAGGCAACGCAAGCAGATGAAGAGGCTTAATTCTGGAATCACTTCAGGAAACAGCCCTTCGGATAATGTGAAAAGGCTCTAAATAGAATCAAACACATGCTAGGGGATTATGTTAGTTGTTTTTCTAGCTTGCAATGACAAAAATTCCTGACAAAGCAACCTATGGAAGCGTTTATTCGGGGCTCTGGTTTGAGCGTGCGCTCCATCATGGCAGAGAGGCAGCATGGCAGAAAGCGTACACCGCTAGCCACACAGGTAGGGAACAGAGCGATGAATCCTGCTGCTTAGCTAGCCATTCTCTTTATATATTTAGTCCAAAAGCCTGTGAAACTGCACTGCCCACACTCATGGTATGTCTTCACTCCTCAGTTAAGCCTTGCTGGAAACCATAGACACACTCAGAGGTGTGTTTCCATGGTGATTCTAAATAAAGTTAAATTGACAATAAAGATGTACCATGGAGTGGAACCTCATATACTATAGTCCTAACCAGGTCCTCCTTTTGAACAGGTAAATTTAATTCTCTCCACTTTGGCATCTGCACCTTCCTTAGGAGGTTGCTCCCCAGTCTGAAAGAAATACTCTCTGATTTGCAAAGCTATCCTTTACATTTAGAAGATGATGGAAACTGTGATCTTGAGAGCTTGTCTAGAGGCCCTGGCAAACAAGGGTAGCTTTTCCTGTACACCTGTCTGGAGAAAGGTCTTCCTTTGCAGGGAAAGGGAGTCACCAACAGAGATCAATGATGTTGTAAGGATACATGGAGAAGGGTGATGGAGAAAGAGGACATCTGCCTACCCGGTCGCATCAGCCCAATCAATGAAAACAATGGGGTAACTAATGCCATAATCTGAACAGCTTCATATTTGAGAAAACTGTATTTTGAACAACTTCAATGGGTTTGGAAGAGATCAGTGAGATCATGGGAAAAACTCTGAGAACTATATCGTAGGGGATAAGTCAATATTAGAAACTTGCATCAATATTCAGGTGAAATATTTTCATTAGTCCACAGGTTTACCTCTTCATAATTTGAGTCTTTTATCTTGTTAACGTTTAAAGGAATAAAAACTTTTCTGGCTATTTGCTCTTTTAATGTTTAAAAGTTTTAAACTATTGTTATAAATTCACCTAATATGTAAGCATATATGCCTTTAAAAACCCTATTATTTTTATTTCACGTGTATGGGTGTTTTGCCTGCCTGCATGTTTGTATATCACTTGCATTCCTGGTACTTAAGGAGGACAGAAAAGGGGCAGAGGCTCTGGAACTGGAGTTATAAAAGGTTGTAAGTCACCAAGTGGGTGCTGGGAACTGAATCTGGGTCTTCTGCCAGATTCAGTTCCCAGCAATCACTTGGTGACTTACAATAATTTTTTTAAATCAAATTTTTCAGATTAATATTCTCTTTAAGTCAATAGTATGCCTCTTCCCCTCCCCCACCAAACCAAACCAAACCAAACCAAACCAAACCAAACCAAACCAAACCAAACCAAA
>NW_026585504.1:18534800-18540266 GCF_907164565.1 Psammomys obesus
AACCAAACCAAACCAAACCAAACCAAACCAAACCAAACCAAACCAAAAAACCCAGGGGCTTACTATGTAGCCAGGTTGTCCTTGAATTTGTAATCCTCCTGTCTCGGCCTCCCAAGTCTGAAATTATAAGCATGCACTACCATGAATAGCAGGCATGTCTTAAATGAACTAAAAAATTATGTTAATTCATTAGTTTGACAAATTTTTATCAAACATTAGTTACCCGAGGCATTTCAGTAACCCGCTGAAACGTGTAAAGTAACTAAAGGTCAAAGGAGTCATAGACACAAGTTCTATGTTGTTGTGTCATCCACGGGGAGAGGCTTGTAGAATCTATCTGTTGTATTAGTTTGGGGGGTCTGCTATCATGAACTGCCACAGACTGGTGGCCATGGTATCTTCAGGGCTCGTGTCTTTTGCATTTTCTCTCCTTGGCTTGTGGGTAGCCACCTTCTCCTTTGGTAATGTTCCCTCTGCACTTGTACCTTGCTCTGTATGTATCCGTATTGGTTATTTTTGTGTAGGCATGATCAAACATCTTACGAAAACAACTTTGGGGGTATTCTTTACTTGGCTTATAGTTTCGAAGCGTGCAGTCTGCAGTCGAATGGCCTTATTTGCTTGAACAGAATAATACAGTTGTGAGAGGATATGGCAGACAGCCATTCACATCACGGCTGATTATAACATGGCAGAGAGTGGCTAGAGATAACCTCACAAAGACCTGGCTTGCTGACCTCCTTTCTCCAGCTAGGTCCCACTTCCTAAAGTTCCCACAATCTTCCAAAATATGGCCAGTAGCTAGATAGCTAACATTCCAAACAAGAACCTGTGATGGACTTTCAAGTTCAATCTTCATAGTGTACAAATTTCCTCTTTCCATAAGGACATTGGTCATATTGATTAATGCCCAGGTTGCCGACTCATTTTGGCTTAAACTCTTTTTTAAAAGACCCTCATATACAAACACAGTTACATTTTGGGTATTGGAAGTTAGGTCTTCAACATGTGAGGTAATCTGAGACCACAATTCATTCAACAACAGTTATTCTAATGTATATCTTTTTTAGATCTTAAGTTGCCTGTCTAAAAATAACAAAATGCCTCTCAGCATATCTATTATACTTTTCTTTATGGGTATTAGAACTAGGTAGGAATAAATCTACATTTTTAGTGTGCTAATAAGTTTTATCAAAAATCACAGATGGGCCAAACTTTGCCCAGAGCTACAAAACAGGCTAATGGATGAGGGAACTATTTTCTAAGAGTTAAGATGTTTTAGAAGTGAGTATTACATAACTGAGCATGACTTACTGGGACTGCTAAAATTGTGAGCTAGAATTTTTAACTAAGGGGATTTAAAAGTTAACTCTCTTCTTTCTAAACAGTGCCTACAAACATGGAAGAGAATGTACAGGTGAACTCTGGAGTTTTATCCCATCCACAACTTCTCCAATGTCTTTTGTCATTTTTCTACCATGTCACAGCAAATGCTTTCATTGTACTGTCCTCAAATTGTCACCTCCTCTTCCTAACAGGTTTGTTGGAATCTTGTGAGTAGAGGGTGTGCCTAAAACTATTGACTGTTTCCCTTTGTGTCTGGCATGATTCTGGGCACAGAGCTGGGTCTTGTAGGCCAACCACAGACTGGTTGCTAAGGGCCTAATCAGAGGGTGGGAGGAGGACAGGCAGGATGAGGTGATGGGCTTGGATGGCACAGCCAAGAGTTCTGTGTATCCAGTAATGAGATTCCAGTGATTATAGTACTGCTAGCTTTGATCAAGTTGTTGATGGGGCTTCTGTTGAGGAAAATGAAGAGAAACAGGACTTTATAGTCACAAAAAAGGTCTAAGAATAGTTTTAAGTATTATAAAATATCAGTTCATTATGATTAGCTCAGTAGGCAAAACCTTGCCATCCAAGCCCTTGAGCTTGACCATTAGATCCCACAAAAAGCTGAATGTGGTGGCTAACATTTGTAATTCCAGCACTCCTATGGTAAGATGGGAGGCAGAGACAAGGAGAATTGTCAAGAAATTTGAAGGTTAGCGAGGTTGTAGTTAGTACTCAGTGCAGAAGACCAAAAGATGGATGAAGAGAAACAACTCAAAAAAGTTGTCCTCTGGCCTCCACTTGATTACTGTATCATATGGTGTGTGTCTACACCACACACACACACACACACACACCTCACTACCATCATCACCACCACCACGATCATCACCACCACCACCACAATCAGCACCACCACATCAAATAAAATGAGACATTTGAAGTGTCAATGATTTAGTGTCAGAGAATGGGTTGGGAGAGTGGCAGGATCAAAACAGAGTTTTAAATCTGGTGGGGTAGCTCAGCACTAGAATGCTTACCTGGCATGTGTGAGGCCCTGGCTTCAATGCACAGCACCACAAAACAAAAGACCAAAGAAACAAATCCCAGAGAGATTTGGTTAACTTCCTCTGACAATGGTCAGAGTTAAGCATTTAGACTAGGAAAAGATTAATTCCTGTTTGGAAAAATTAAAACAAAAACCCAAGCATGTGGGAACTATTATGTTGACTCTAGTTTAGCTGAACAGATGGTGACAGCCCTTAGAGCTTTCAAGGACATGTCTTACATGCTGAGAGCATCTTGATTTGGCGGAGTGACCAAGAATCAATCACTGAACATCACTGAGGTTACCTGTCTCCCAGAAACATTTCCTCTTTTATCACGAAAACACAGATTTTTCTCCGTACTAATCTTTTAACAAATTGCTTTAATCTGAAACAGGCAATTAGCATATAAATATAGATGTTTATTTTTCTCCTTCAGCGTCTCTCAGGAGGGAGCCCTCCCCTTTGTATTAATATGTGCTTGTGCTTTGCATTATGAGTCCCTGAAAACACATCAGATGTGATGTGGGTTGGCCCCCTTTTCAAGTACCCATAAACAGCTCGGGACACCAGGCTGGGTGGGTTCTTTTGGGGATCCTTGTCCACATTTCACTGTGAGTCACAATGGAAGTAAATGGGAGAAATGGGTTGCTTTACTCTCAAATCACCGAGCAGTCGTTAGCCTTGTAGAAACTGCAGGACTTGAACCTTTGGGACAATGTCTGGCTGTGGAACATAGATCGGCCTTGAACAATTCCACAGCATCGGGTTCCGAGTGCTGGGCTCACAAATGCACACTACTGTACCTGGTGGTGCTTTTCTGGGGAGAGTCTAGTGAATGCAGAAGAAGAGATTTTTCTCTGTGGCTTCCCACCCTTCCACTCTGTTTCTTGTTTCTTTTGAAATGAAACCACAGCTTCAGGCAGACCTCTCTACACGTCTGTGTAAAGAAACAAGTCTACTCTGTGGCCAAAGGGAGAGTTACTGGTTACCAATCAAGGACCTTCCTCGTTTCATAAGTCATTTCTCCCACAAGGAGACACTTTCTCACTGGAAAAGAAAAAAAAAATGCTAAATTTAAAGACAGCAGACAAAAGTCGGGCATGCCTGTCATGATAGCACTCAGGAGGCAGAGCCCAGAGGATCTCCCCAAATTCCAGGTTGCTTAAGTTCTAGGCCAGCCAGGGATGCATAGGAAGACACTGTCTCAAAAAACTACCACCACTACCACCAGCCCCAACACCAACCAAAACAAAACAAAACAAAAACCCTAAAACAACCTGCCCAAACAAAACAAGAGCAACAAAAAAAAAAATAAATAAATAAAAAAAATAAAAAAAATAAAAAAAAAATAAAAAACTCAACCAACAAACCTAAGAAGGAAAAGAAAAACAAACAAAAAGATAAAATAACAGGCCACTGCAAACTGAGTACAAGTGACTGGGTTATTTTATTTGTTTTTCTGACTTTTTTACTTTTCTCCTCCTTCAGCATCTCTCAGGAGGGAGCCCTCCCTTTTGTATTAATATGTGCTTGTGATTTGCATTATGAGTCCCTGAAAACACATCAGATGTGATGTGGGTTGGCCCCCTTTTCAAGTACTCATAAACAGCTCGGGACACCAGGATGGGTGGGTTCTTTTGCTGCTTTGTAGCCTCAAAAGACTGCTTCTGTTGAGTCTCACTGCGGCAGAGGGACAATCTGGTGGTTATGGTGAAGTGCTTCAGCCTGGGAAGTGGCCCCAAGACTGAGATCATTCTGTGATGGCCTGGTGGTGGTAAGGAATGTCTTTAATCCCAGCACTCTGGAGGCAGAGGCAGGCGGATCTCTGTGAATTTGAGGCTAGTCTTGTCTATTGAGCAAATTACAAGACAGCCAGAGTTACACATAGAAGCCTTGTCTCACAAGAAACAAAATAACAACCAAAACAAATTGTATGGATAATTAATTCATTGTCCTGAACCTAATGGCTAATTCTGAGTTGTCCTGCAAACTCCTGAGACCATCATTTTCCATATCATTCCTTGTTTCAAACACTCTCGTATACATCCACACATTATCTCAGTAAAAACCCAACCCAACCCAACCCAACGCAAACCAAAGCAGCAACAACAACAAAAATTGATTTGTGGCCTCAGGCTTCCTATTAGTCTTTTGAATTTAGGAGACACAGCTCAGCCCAGTTTGGCTTGAAATCTCAAGTTTCTTACATAATCCTCTCTAGGATTATGGAGATGTGCCATATACGTAGCCATTGCTTCAAGGTTTTCCCTTTTCTCCCTTTTCTTTTGACAGAGTCTTATGCAGCTCAGAGTTTTGTTTAATTTGCTTTGTAACCCAGGCTAGCCTTGAGCTCTTGATGCTGCTACTTCCCTAGTGCTGGGATTATGTACATTTGCCACTGTGTTCAGCTGCTTCAGGCTTTTGTTTTGTTTTTGTTTTTGTTTTTTGAGACAGGGTTTCTCTGTGTAGCCCTGGCTTCCTGGCCTCACTTTGTAGACCAGGCTGGCCTCAAACTCACAGAGATCTGCCCGCCTCTGCCTCCCTGAGTGCTGGGATCACAGGCGTGTGCCACCTTGCCTGGCTTGCTTCAGGCTTTCTGACACCAAGAATAAGAGAAGAAATGTTTTGTTGCTATTAGTGTGACCAGCTAGCTCAAAATAAATATAGAGTGTGGGTGTTTTCAGATGTCCAAGTCTCATTTTTTTTTTTTTCCTTACAGCTAGTTCAGATGGACCTATCAGCTGAAAACTGAGAAAAAAAAAAGTTGATTAAAGTAGTTAAGGTAGCCATTTACACAGATGATCTCATTTCATCCTCACAGTATACTCCGGAGTGGTTACTGTTACTGGTTCTTTTCAGCTGTGGAGACGCTCAGCAACTCCACCAGGCAGCACTCTCATCACTGAATCCTGGCTGAGGGTCCTTCATACAAAGCTGATGTTTAACAAGCATCTCATGAAGGAGATGAATGAGTGCCAGAACTCCCCACGTTTTATCATGTTGACTCTGGATCTTTATCTGTCACCAAATGTGTCTTTCTTTCTTTCTTTCTTTCTTTCTTTCTTTCTTTCTTTCTTTCTTTCTT
>NW_026585504.1:18540276-18566026 GCF_907164565.1 Psammomys obesus
CTTTCTTTCTTTCTTTCTTTCTTTCTTTCTTTCTTTCTTTCTTTCTTCCATTTTACCATTATAACCCCATTGTTACCTCATTTTTCACAGCTTTGCAAACATATAAATATGTATAAATGTACATGTGTTATTCAACAGTATAAAAAATAAGCAAGCAACCAGGGACATTCACACTTTTTTTTTTTTTTTTTTCCTTCTCAGATTTAGCTTCAGTTGCTTTGGAGAAGAAAGAATACTCTAGTTCTTGACATAGATTTTTTTTTGGTATAGATAAGCATGTTGATTTTTTTTTTTTTAACCCCATCCTGTGTCTCTGGCTACTCATGAGACTTCCTGATGCTGGTATTCTGCCATCTGTGCCTCTGGAGCATCTGATGAGGGACACTGGACTTGAGGTGACTCTAGAGAAACACTCCTACAAAAGTCAAAACAGTCCTACATAAGCCACAAATCAAAAGTTGTATAACTAACATGCAGTCACTTCTTTGGGCAATTTGCACCTGTGTTCTCAATTTGTGATTTTCAAACTTTGCTCTAAGGATCATTGCAAGTTGTGAGAAGGTAAGAGAGGACCCACTTAGGGGTAAATGGAGATCAAACATGAGGTGGGGTCCTGGTTCCCATTGGTTTATTTCAACTAGAGAAGCTTTAAATTAATCTTCTTTATCATATCAATTAATTAATTAATTAAATTCTAAAGACAGGATCTCATTCCAAAGTCCAGGATGGCCTTGAATGCCTGACAATACTACCTTTATCTCCCTAGTGCTGGGATTACAGAACACAGCCCAGTACTTTCATCTCTCATGTATTTTGGTTCTCCGTTCTTCTAAAATAATAAAAAGCCACAACTCCTGTATTTCTTCTTTTTTTGCATTCATCTCCTAAAATGCCCAAGTTGTTAGATTACATCTATTGTCGATTGCTCAGTTCTCAGCTTTTGAAAAATGCAGTAATCCTCACCCCTTGCGCAGAATTCAAATACATATTGGCTCTGTAAAACTTTCTGGGTCATCTTTTTAATGTGTGGGTTAAAAAAAGAAGATAAGCAAGTGAAAAAAATCAAGAAATAGCTCAGCACTTATTTAAGGAGTTCCTGAGAATGGACTATGCATTCCACAGAGACACAGACAGGCACAGTAGACCAAAGTCCCTTGGGCTTAGTAGAGTGGCCGTAAGTCTTAATGACAGAAAAATCTATATATGGTGGATTTTAAAAGATGAAAGTCTAAAGCGGGCCAGTACAATAGCTCTGTGGTTCTCTCTGAGAGGGGTTGAATCTGTGTCCTTTTGTGAGTTTCCCTAGTAACAGATTTGGGTTTCCACAACTACACTCCTCTGTCGGAGCAGTTTTCTTCTCGTTTTAGCCAGTTCGGTGACGCTCTAACAAAACAACCAAGGCTGTGTAATCTGTACGGGGAAAAAGACGCATCTCTGCAAACAGTTTGGGGAACTGAAAGTCTAAGGTTGGCCGGCCCTGTCTACTAGACTTCAGATAGGTCATGGCATCGCGAATGACGTCATGGCAGAAAGTAGCGTGAAGGACAGACAGAGACCACAGGATGCGCTACAAGATGAACTAGACTGAGAGGATCTTGCTCTTTTTATTATGATCTGTTTTGCAAGGTACAACTAAGTAATCCATTCCTACCAGGCCTGACACACACCATAACCTACTCCTGAGGGTGCTGCGCCTGGGACCTAACACACTCCGCCTCCTGGAGGTTCCTCCCCTCTACACAGCCTGGCGGGGACGGTTCCAGAACCCTGAGCACTGGGAAACAAGGCCCATCTAAGCCACAGCACTCTCCGTTGGTCCGCAGTCCTATACCTCGGTCTTCCTCCTCTTTGCTGTCAGCACTCTGCCTTTTCTGGCTTATCTCCCCAATCCCAGGCACCTCCACTTGCTTTGCTTCATTTCGATAGCTCAGAGGCAGCATTTATTTAAGAAGTTCCCGAGAACAGGACGGTGCATTCCACAGAACCAATGGCGGCTTACTAACCTCAGTCTAACTTGCCAGGATAATTGTTCTCTTAGGTAAAGCGATCCTCAGAAGGTTGGAGAAGAGACTTAGGGGTGGGTGGTCCTGGGGATTTCATGAAAAGATAACCTTGGAAGCTATGAGGAAAAAAAGATGTATATATAATTTATATATCTAATATGTATACATATATTATATGATAATATATAAATTATATAAATAATATATTATATTGCATATAATATATAATGTATTATATCATATCATATTACACATGTATGTATTTTTTTTATCTTGTCCAGGGAACATTTTCTTGGTTATGGAAGCTTAAAGACTATAAAAAGCTCAGAATTTCCCTCCACATTATGGAATACATGCTGGAGCTAAAGCCACTACAAAAGTATGTTCAAACTCAGGCCAGGGGTGGACCCAGAGGTGAGTGAGTGGGCATGCGTAGGTGGGAGGGGGATTTTACAGAGAAAAATGGGAGAACGTGGGCATAACTTGAGAGACATATTGTTGGGAAAATGACTCAAATGCTTAGAGAAGTGCAGGATCAGAGAAAATCCCCAGAGAGTATAATTGAGTTAACTTTAGTAATTTAAAGGGCAGAGAGCGGGGCTTCCCAAAGGTCAAACTGCAGGTGGAGACTTTGGAGAAGTAAAATCTCTGTTTTTCTGTGAGATTGGGGAAGGTGAACTATTAGGGACTGTCTGAAACCTATTGGCATTCAGATGTGGGGTCAGTTCTTGCGTCTCTAGTTCCCTCAGGATTGTGCCCGTGTTCGCCCTTGGCCTCCTCTTAGGCTGTTTCCCATGCCCAACTCTGCGACCTTGGCTCTGTGAAGCCCAGGGCTATGGCCACCGTGCTCGGCTTGCCTCCAGGTGGGAGCCTTCTTCTGTGTGCTGCTTTCATCATAGTGAGCTATAAATCTCTGCTTAAAGAATGTGTTTCTACGCCAAACCCAGTCTCTGGACTATGAGATGTGACCTGTTTGTGCTGGTGACCTCAGGCTGATAATCTTTAAAACAAAACAAAACATTTATTTGTTTACTGTGTGTGTGTGTGTGTGTGTGTGTGTCTAATAGTCCATACACATAAGGGTACCAAAGGAGAACATCTGGTGTCCAGCTCTACCATTCTTTGCCTATTCACTTGAGACAGTGTCCCTCACTGAATCTGAAGCTAGCTGGCTGCCACCAAGCTCCAACAACCCTCCTAGCCTCAAAGGAGACAAGGATCCCCAGTCCTCGCCATAAGAACCTTGACTCTATCAACTATAGGCATGAGCCCATAAATAAATTCTTCCCAGAGCCCAGTCTTGGTTTGACCACATGAGTCCTGGTACAGAAGAAACAATCCCTGGACTGTTACAGATCTTTGGACCTTAAAGGACGAGAAGTGTGTTTGTTTGTCAGACAGCGATAGACCATTGGTTTTGCTCGTTTCTGGAGTTTTATTGCAGCCTTCCCCCATACAGCACTGTGTAACTGGTAGCATCATGAGAAAAGATTCAGGAAGGTTTGTTTATTTTTAGTTTAATTTAAAAAAAATCCACTTAGATTTCCATCCCCTCTGTTGGGAACAGTACTGTGGGTGGTACTATTGATAGAATTCCCACAGATATTATTTTTTGCTATCAGGATCTCCTCTTCAAACCCCAACAAAGGGCCTTCGATTCCATAGCTGGTAGGCACAGGCATGAATCTGTTGGCAAGCTAGCTTGAGAACCAGTTCTGGCCAGTGAGGTGTAAGCAGAAATCTATCTGGATAGTTAGTCACTGTTCACATCTGCATTTCTCATAGAGAAATATATTTATATTTGTTCAAACTATGCTGTATTAATTGTGTGTTTTTTCTTTTAACCACTGCAAAAATACCTGACACAGGCCAGAGAGATGGCTCAGCAGCTTATTCTGCAAGCCTGAAGACCTACGTTGGATCTCAGGAACCCACACAAAGGTTGAAGAAGAGAACTGATTCCACAAAGTTGTCCTCTGACCTCCATGTGCATGAGGTGGCATAGAAGACCACATACATGTAATACACACACACACCAGCAATAATAATGCCTGATACTTATTACTTGTTTTATTTATCAACAAGAAGAGACTTATTGAGCATACAGTTTGGGAGACGGTTGTATTCAAAGTACAAATGGCTAAGCCTGGGCTCTTTGGGAGGATCCTCCTTCTTCATGGTGTGAGTAGCAGTGATGGGAGCGCTGGGCCTGAGCAAACAGAAGATTATATCTTAAGCCAGGAGTAAAGAAAGAATGGGAGAGTCCAGGTTTGTTTGAATGATAGTGCTTTTTAGAGAACATCTGAATAGTCTAAGAACCTTTCACTAGGCCACATCTCTTTAAAAATACACACCACCTCCAAATAAAGCTACCCTGAGAACCAAGATTTCAATCACACTGGACCTTTGAGGGAGACTTGAACCACACCTCCATCATAATTATGGCTAGGTTTTAATGAGCTGTAGCTAACAGAATATTTGTCTGACAGAGAATTTGGGCTTTAAAAATGGAAAGAGATGAAAAACTTAAAATAGTAGGTCAGAATGGCGCTTAAGGATCCAGCTCCCTTAAAGTAGAATCAGTTAACAGAACAAACACTTGGGCAACCGGTTGGCACATCTATCTTTGACTATGGATCATGGGTTGACTGGGGTTGCGGTGGCATGGAAAGCAGAGAGAAACATTTAGGATGTTTATGCGTGGTGGCTTATTTTAATGGCTGTTAGGAAAAAAAAAAATCCTCCAATGAAATGCTAGGTAGCTAACCTGTAATCAAAGAGTGGGGAAGGTATGATTTTATTTAGGAAGGTCCTCCCTAAGTTTATATGACCTTTGGCCCACATGAATGGAATCTCATTCTTTGAAGTCGTGCAGGCTGAAGAAGGATTCGGTAGTCCAAGTCAGGACAAGCAGAGGTAGGAAAGCGGCACTTTTGAAACTGATAAAACCGGAGCTTCCCAGCACAAAGCCCTGATTGTGTGAGTTAAAGACTGAAGGATTTGGAAGAGTGCAGGGTCTAGCAGGAGGGCGGCAAGAATTCTTAGCCTCAAAGACTGTGTCTAGACAAGATCTTTAGCTGTGGTTACTAATGCGGGGAATCGACCAGGAGCAAACACACGGCACCTAGTGAATTTTTATCTTTCACTTTATTGTGAAAGATACCTTGAGCCTTGCCAACAATGGCATGTAATTATCCAACCCCAAAGACAATCCCTGGTTATACAAACTTGTATCGATACGCAGGCGGGTTGCTAAAGCTAGGAAATAACTTTCTCCTGAATGTCCCCTTAAATACAGGCTTTGAAAGCGACTGTTAAAAGAATATTGTATCCTATCTGAGGCCATGGGAAGAAAATAGGGAGCCTTTTCATAAATGATAGGGCCAGCAAGTGAGAGATTGACCAGTCAAAGATTCTCTGCTGAGAGGGCAAGAAATGAAGAGTTTTTATTTTGATATTTTTCCAGTCATTATATATTAGCTATTTGGGAAGGAGGTAGCCTGTTTTCTTAGAGCAATGTGTCTGAGCCAGGTGAACTGATATGTGCCTGTGATCAAACACAGAAAGACCATGAACCTGGGCTGTGTAGTGAGACCCGACAATTAAGAAAATAAAACAAAAGTATATAAATATATAAAAATAAAACACGAAACTATTTCTGGAACAAACAGAGAAGAGTGAGCATGTAGAGATACTAGGTTTTGCCTTAGTTATGGAACTTATGTGCAGCTTTGTGCTTTCTTCTCTCGGGGGGAAGGGGAGGAAGAAGGACATCTATATGAACTTTGTATGTAGGATGTATATGGGTTGCAAAGAAGTGGCATAAACATTTAGTTGACTGATAAAAGTACTGGAGTCAGCTTTCCATGTTCACAAGTTCCACACTGGACTCAAGATATCATGGGTAGAACTATTCAGAAAAAAGTCATGCCTTTCTTCAGCATCCTTAGGTTTATTTTCCTTGTTGTTTCCTACTTAGTAAACTATCTACACAGCATCTACCCTGTATGAGGTACAGTAAATCATCTAGAGATGATTTTGACTATATAGGAGGACGTGTTCACACTATGGATCTTCTTATGAATAGTTTGCTCCCCCCACCACGAATCTTAGTATATGCAAAGGGGTCTTGGAAGGGAGTTTCTGTGGGTGATGATGGATGACTGTAATTCTGTAAACTTCTTCCATGTGAAGACATCCCAGATGTCTGAGTCCCCAGACCCTACAATTTGTTCTGATTCTTTTCTGGTAGAAGTCCTTTGACTTTATGCACGGCAATCTTAGTTACAGAGATCGATGTGGCCATCCAACTCCAGTTTAGGCAATGATGCAAAAGATCACACAGTTCTTTCTAGATGTATGTACTACCATTTCCAAACTAATATCAGAAACAACTTAAGTATAAATTTGTTATATTTAATAAGCAATCACTTTCTATTTTCTGTTGACGCTTAGTACTTATTTATTGTGAGACAAGATCTCATGTAGCCCAAAGTGCCCTTGAATTCACTATGAAGATGAGATTGACTTTGAACTCCTGACCTTCCTACTTCAGCCTCCCAAACATTGAGCTTACAAGCCTATGCCACCACATTTGGCAAACCACCATTTTACAACTAGCCTTTCATTTTGTTTTTATTTTTATTTTTTAGAGGCCAATATTGGTAAGCTATGTGATTGTAAATCTATAGCACTCTTGTTTGCTACAGCAAGGAATCACCAAAGCACATTGTATTGTTCAAGTCAGGCCCTTCCCTTTAGTTGCTTTTGTAAAGTTTTATTAGAAGATATCTGTTCCAGTCCCCCCCCTTCTTTCTCTCTCACACACACAACACATACACACACACACATACATCCTGTGTGTATGTGTTTGACAGCTACTTCCTATCACAATGGGAAGTTGAGTGATAGCAATGAAAACCACACAGCCTCCCAAAGCCAGTACTATCTTTATCTAACCTACTATAGAAAAAGTTTATGGCTTCACATCTGAAGAGTCGTCTGTAGAAATAAGAGCTAAGTGGGATAAAAATGTCATTCATTTTAATAATGTTTTATTTACTTTAAAAAAATCATATTTACTTCCTGTGCATGTGGGTTTCCAGACATTCCAGAGCACACTTGCAGGAACGAGGACAACTTTCAGAGATGATTTCTCACCTTCCACCATGGGGGAGGTGCTTGGGGATAGAACGAACTCTGGCCATCATGGTTGGTGGCAAGTGCCTTTACCCACTGAGCCATCACCTGATTTTCAATAATATTTCAGACATTTTGCCCAAATGATCAGGATGTATGAATCATCCATCCTTGTCGTCCTCACGCACTGCAGTCCTGAGTCTTGGAATCTGCAGGGGAAGGCTCTGGAGACAGGAGCTGTTAGCTATTTCCCTGTCTCCTTTTTGACGACTCGTCTGATCCACCTTTAAATGGAAACTGGTTCCGGTCTGGGATTTCCTACAGGCTCCTCAACAGGCTCCTCAGAGTAACCAAGAGGATGAGGAAGAGTGTGAGGTCTCTGGAGGCTGTTTAGGGAACTAAGTGCCACTGATCAGAAGACTTTCCTGTCCTGCAAATGGTGTCAGTTCTGGAAATGAGACATGTGCACTCAGGCTCTCAGTCACCCTTCCACTCCTTATTTGATCCAGATGAATTTCTCTCTAGCACCAAGACTCTAAACTACTAAGCTCTCAGTAGGTCAGGATTTGGTGGTATGTACCTTTCACTGTAGAACTTGGAAGGAGAAAGAAGAATGATCATGAGCTAGAGGCCAGCCTGGGCTACATAAAAATTTCAAGGTCAGCTTGAGCTGCATTGTGAGACTCTAGACCCAACAACTAAAAAGCAACAGATAAACAAACAAACAAAAACAAAAAACCAAAAAGCCAAACCCAAACCAGAAAGCAAAACAGAAACACTTCATAAATGGCATAAACACTTTAAACCATTTGGCATAAACACTTTAAACTCTTGGGTGGCATGATTTTAAGACTAAGATGGCATAAAATGCTTTTCTGCTAGATTGGGGTTCTTCAATCCTGGTACCTGAAAACATGCCACAGATCTTTAATAAGCACAGGATGCTGTAGAATCTGAAGCCCAGGACTGAGTTAGCCTTAGGGAGACGATCTTTAGGTGGTTCTCTATCCAGTCAGTTAGCCATGATGTGTATCTGTCTTCTCTATTTCCTGTTCAAGGTTCATGTATTCTAGTCTCACTGTCTGTGAAACACACAAATAAAAGGAACCAGCAAAGCCAGTAGTTCCCGAATACCAAGGAGTCAGGGAGGCTGTAGCAAAGTAAGAGGAGAGCTGATAAAATTCTCTCTGCAAGGTCTCCACCACCGGATGGATTCTGATGGGTCAGATCTTGGGTCTGGACTTCTTTGTATTTAGTTACAGTTCTTTCCAAGCTGGTAAATAAACCAGGGAAGGTATGTTTTAACCTTTGGCTGGGGATATAGCCCAGTCAATTAAGGGCTTTCCTGGCCTGCATGTAGTTCTTGGTTCAACGCCTAGCACAGCACAAAGATGGGATGTGGCGGAGCTTACCTGTAATTTCAGCAGTCTGGAAGCAGAGGCAGAAGGATCAGAAGTTTAAGGCCAGAGTCCAAGATATGTCTGAGGGTAGGATAGTGGTGTGTGTGTGTGTGTGTGTGTGTGTGTGTGTGTACCCTGGCAAGCAAGTATAGACATATGTATGTGTATGTTTATATATATATGTATACATGTACACACACACACACACACACACACACACATATATATACTTAATATTTCAAGTTTTTCCTCTGCTACACAGCAAGGTCAACAAGATTGAGGCCAGGTGGGGATATAAACTAACCAACAAATAAACACAACAACAACAACAAAACAACAACAAAAAAACAGCTCAGGTTGTCCCTAGCACATTGCTGGATCAGGAGCCAGAATCTCAGTGACCTCTGACCTACCTACTTGGAGGATGTGAAGGCTTATGATTAATTCAGTGAGAAATAGGTCCCAGCTCTAAGTCATTATGAAAGGGCAGTTTGTGCTCTAGTGTTAGGAAATGATGAAATGAGTGCCATTAGTCAAAGGAGTGAGCCTCAATTAGATGTTATTTGGTAAAAATATTGCTTACCTGGTTTACCCCTCAGGAAAGGCTGCAATCAAATGCCAAAGCTGTTTAATTATTTATTCTCTGTAATTCCTGGGGGCTTCTGTCTTCACGCAGCCTTTTCATACTCAGCCATGAGTTCTAATTAAAAGGAGTAAAACCTTGTGATCAAATGAGTCAGTTTATTCAAGTACGTATGATTTATACTTATGAAAAGCAACTATTATTTGTGTATGTACTTTAATGTATTTTATGCCCATGCACACACACGCCATGATCTGCCCTTGATTTCATTACTAACCAGTTACTTTTTAATTTCAGAATTAATAGTTTCATATCCTCACTCGTTCTCTTGTTCATGAATTCATCCAGCACACGGTTTTCAAATCAGCTGCATGCCAGAGAAGCTTTGCCCCAGCGAACGGGCAGTGAACAGGCCCAAGGTGTTCAAGGCTTACACTCTAGTTGGAGAAACGGTACATAAGTCGGTCATAAGTAAGCAACTAAAGTATTAATGGGGACTGGGAGGGGCATGGTGGCACACTCCTTTAATACCAGCACTCTGGAGATCTCTGTGAGTTCAAGGCCAGCCTAATCTACTTTGTGAGCTCCAGAATAGTAAGACCCTATCTTAAATATATATATATGGAAAAATAATAAGGTGAAATACTGCAAGGCAAGTGGGGAGAAAGCCATGGAATCTGGAGCTCATATGGGTGTCAGGAAAGGCCACTGTGCTAAGGCAGCATTTTGACATATTTTATTAGCATATATTAGTTACGCGTAGCAGTAGATTTCATCATGACATTTTAACACAGGTACATAATGGATTTTGGTCACAGCCACCTCTGCTCTAATACTCTCATCTTTCCCATTCTGGAGAATATTGTTCCTTTTCCCAGCTGGCTCTCCCCTCTGCTTTCGTGTGGTGTGTGTGTGTGTGTGTGTGTGTGTGTGTGTGTCCGTCCCAGAAAGCTTCATTAAGTTTGTTTATAGGCATGTGGGTGAGAGTTTGTTTTTAGAAGCATGGATGCCTGTTAAGGTAATATTTTAGCGAATATCTGAAGAAAGTGGGGGGGGGGGAAGTCATGGCAAGAACTGAAAGAGGGGCGTTGTACAGAGTACACAGCTGGTGCTAACTTCCGGTGGCAGGAGTGTGCTGGGTGTGATCTGGGAACACCAAGCAGCCAAGGTGGAATGTGGGACGAGAGCAGAGGTAAGGGGTAGAGATGTGCCATGGGTAAGCAAGCATCTGTCAGGCTCGGCTTGCTGCTTGGTTGGGAGGGTACTGAAGATTTGACCCAGGGTTTGTGATGTTTGACCTTTTACAATCTGAGGGTCTTCTGTATGTAAAGAAACACACAATTGAAAACAAAACTAAATACTTACCAAATGACGGGGAATTCTAAGTAAGCCACGAAAAGTAAAATAGAAGTAACAGTATACTTTTACTAATTAATTTACCTCCATGTTTTTCTTTTCTTCCCTTCATTAGTACAAGGCAAAAATTTCACGGATTGCCCCTTCGTATTACCTGCTAACGTTATTTTGTATAGGAAGCATAAACACCTAATAAGATATTTCACTTGTTTGATTATAATTTGTCCTTTTATTTTTTATCAGATAGAAACACTTTAGCCAGCCATGGTGGTGCAGGCCTGTAATGCCAGCACTCGGAAGATGGGGACTGAATGATCAAGATGTCCAGCTCTTGAGGCTACGCGAGACCCTGTCTCAAAAAGATAAATGAAACCAGAAAAAAAAATCTCTTCAGTTTTACAACTTACAATGTATATTAGTAGTTTTGTGAGCAGTTTTAAGGATTGTGTTCCATCTGGGAAAACTCTCAGATTCCTTTTCCATGCAAACTACACAATTTATAAGCTGCTTGTGGTTGCACATGCCTGTGATCCTACTCCTGAAGATGCTGGCACAGGAAGGTCATGCGTGTTTGAGGCCATCCTGGACTACATCCTGAGACTTTGTCTCAGAGAAGAAAAACAGAGCCAACAGCCAAAATAAATTCTGTAAAACGTCCACAGTGCAAATTCTTGGTTCTAGTCATTTTCAATTCTTCTCTTTCCTATTAGCCACATAGTTCTGGCCTGATGAAGACAAATTCCTCTATTGTGACCTCTTAAGCCTAAATGTCACGAAGTAAGCTGGCTCCCGGGGTGGCAGATAAAATCCTGGAATCCATCTCTCTATCAGCAAAGGCTTCCCTCTGGAGCAGTGGTTCTCAAACAAGGAGGCATGGCCGCTGTTGGGGGTTGAACAACCTTTCACAGGGGTCCCCTAAGACCATCCTGCATATCAGATATTTACCTGACAATTCATAAGAGTAGCAAAATTACAGTTACGAAGTAGCAACAAAAATAATTTTATGGTTGGGGGGGTCAGCACAACCTGAGGGACTCAATTAAAGGGTCGTAGCATTAGCAAGGTGGAGAAGCACTGCCCTAGGGAAACTGAGTCACAACCACTGACCCAGGCTGAGTGCTTGTTTGACTTAATGCCATCACTGGGCTCCAGTGCAGGTATTGGTTCTAGCAGGAAAGGGCCCTGTGGCGAGTCTACAGTGAGGGACCGAGGATGGGCACACGGAGCTGGGAGAATGTGAGGAGGCTTAAGGGCGTGCTGCAAAGGGAAAGTCAGAACACAGACGTAATGCATTCTGTGAGTCCCAGGAAAACTGACTGTGTGAGCCACAGGGCTACAGATGCGTTTCCTGGTAAGTCACGCTCACCCACCTCATGTAAGTTTCCCTTTCTAATGATCGCCGACTCGGCATCTGTAACGTGCTTTTCAGCTTTTAGCCTTGCTGGGAGTCTTGCGAGTTCAAATGTCACCGACAGCATCTTTCTTGCTCTTTGTGCTGTGGGAGCACTTGCAGGATGGCCAGGCAGCCATCGTTTGCTAACACTTAGATTGAGAAGTTCCTGAGGGACTCTTCTTATTACTTAAAACCATTTTTGGGGGGGGGAGGGGGTCTGGGGGGATGGGCAGGTACAGCAACACACTTCAACTTCCGGAATGAGGCAGGAGGAACTCAAGTTTGAAGCCACCCTGCTTCAATAAATACGTAAATAAATAAATAGCTTTTTGGTGCCTGGCAATTTAACACTTTGTTTTGTTAAATATTCCTTTGCCGAATGAACTGTTTGATTTACCCCTTCAAGGCCTTTATTGCTTGATAACCTTATCCCATTTATTTGGGAGTTAGCTTTACGATGTATTGTCTTAGACTGGGAATTAGGAAACCTTGCTTGTAAAAGGTCATGTAGTGCACAGTTCAGTCTTTGTGAGCCAGATGGATTCTGTCAGAAGGATACAGCAAGACTGTTATGTGGCTGAAGTGGCCACAGATAACTATGTAAACAAATAGGCAGGCTGCGCTCCAGTATGGTCGTATTTACATAAGCAGACTCTGGACCACATTTGGCTGGCAAGTCATACTTGCCTAAGCCCTGCTTTAGAGCCGACTTCTAGCTCTCTGTTTCAAATCTCAAGTGCAACATCCACGAGCCTGGCATCTCTGTCTTCAGAATAATGGCTCCTGTTTACCTCGTAGAATCACTGAAAAGGCCAAGTAAGATGATAATTATGGAAGTCAGTAAGGATCTCCTATCATTTGATAGTTTCTACTGAAGAGCTGATGGCTCCTCCAGGAAGTTGCTGACCGGGAAAGCCCTTTGTAACTTTTGGTTTGATGACCAGATATCCTGAAATAGTAAAGTTCTACGGTGAACACGTTGGAATAGTAAAGTCGTGTCATAATTAGTAAGCTGTGCAGACACATCTGGCCTCACACATGTGCACACACCTATAAAATATGCGAACCACTTCTGCTTTCCTATTATATGTATCCCATTGCCTTGTTTTTCACCTCCATTTAGATTTCTTCCTCTCCCTCACAGTCTCTTTTCAAGTTCAATAACATGTGCATTAGGCCCACAGATCTCTCTCTCTCCCCCCTCTCTCTCTCTCTGTCTCTCTCTCGTGTGTGTGTGTGTGTGTGTGTGTGTGTTTGTGTGTAAATTTTGAATCTAGGTTCTGCATGTAAACGAAAACATGCAGCATTTGTCTTTTTGACTCTGGCTTAGTTTGCTCAGCATGAATATTTCTAATGCCATTAATTTCCTGCAAACATCATGATTTCACTTTTTATTGCAGCTGATAAAACTCCATTGTGTGCACACAGCTCAGCTACTTTACCCATTCATCTGTTGATGGACATGCAAGCTGGTTCCATCTCCCAATTATCATGAATGGTGCCACAGTAAATGTGGATGCTGAAAAGCCTCAGTGATGTATTCACTTAAAGTTCTTTCATTATGTGTCCAAGTGTGGTTCAGCCATATTACATGGTAGTTCTGTTTTCAGTTTTTTGAGGAACCTCCATATTGAGTTCCACAGTGGGAGATCTGGCTTTGAGAATTTGTTATTTATAGAAAAGGAATAGTTTTCCTTCCTCCATGACAGAATGTCATGGAGCTCAGGCTGGCGTTGGACTTGCTGTGTAGCTAAGGATGACCTTGAACCTCTAATCCTTATGCCTTTACCTCCAGGAGTGCTGGGACCACAGTGCTAGGTGAGACAAAGTCCAATTTTAAATGTAGTGTTTGTGGGATTAAATCCAGAGCTTCATTTAGTAAACACTATACTGACTGAGGTAAGGACATATCCCCCAGAATGTTACTTTTTAATTTAATAGAATAAGTGTTCATGGTAGGGAAAATAATATATCCATTAAAACAAGAAGACATAGCAATGTCTTCACCACAAGGTGAAATTCCAAAGATATAGATATGAAAGAGTCAAAAAATCCAGACACAGAAACTGACCTTCATTAAAAGGAAGAACTTCTAACACTAGAGAGATGGCTCGGCTGTGAAGAACACTTGCTTCCAGCACCCACGTGGTGGCTAACAACCATCTGTAACTCCAGTTCCAGGGTATCCGATGTCATCTTCTGGCCTCTTTGGGCACTGCAAGCACATGATACACATACAAACAGGCTGGCAAAGCTCATACAATTTTTAAAAATTAAAAAGAAAAAAATAAGAACTTTCTGTTTTGGAGGAGCAGACTAAAGGAATGGTAGACAGGCCAAGAAAAAAGATAGAAAGATAAAAAAAAAATACTTTAAGGGGCTATTGTCTGTGGGAAGTTGTCATAGGTCACCAAAGCTTGGGGAGAAAATAATATTTATCTCAAATTTTAATTGTTTTCATTGTTGTGGTCTTGCAGAGAATTTAGCCTGCTAACGGCTAGAAGCCTAGTCCTCAGGACTGTCCTCATTTCTGACACAAACCACAGTTCAAAGGGTTCCCTAAGCCACTGTTAATCTCACCATTAGCTAGAAACACCCCTAAAGGCCAGAAAGCTTTTCCACCCATAGTGATCCTTGTTTTCTGGGAAGGATTCAGACTAACATGAGAAGCAGACATGACTTAACATGGAAGTGACCAGCATGGCTCTCCCATGATCCTCATCTTGTAGACATGGGACATCAGTCCACTGGCATATGGATGAAAATATGTATGCAAAAAACATTATCAAAAATGTTAAGAGAAGTCCAGCCTAGACTTAGTTCCAAGAGTCTTTTTTTTTTAAATGGATCTCTGTTATGTAGTCTTGATAGATCAATTATCTCATAGATGATGTCAGTTTCTAGGCTGACTGACACCATGACACACAATCCCCACAGTTCCACAGATTTGACTAAAATATTCTAAATGTTTTGTATAGACCCTTCCAGGTAGATCTTACACAGGTTTGGCATAGAAATATTAATTCACTTTGCCCTATTATTCTCCAAATTAAAATAAACTGTTATTACGACAAGCTAGAAAACTAACAAAGAAAAGTCAATCATCAAAAGATGTTACAAGACGCAACATTAAACTATTGTCTGATCTTCTGGAAAGATGAATTGATACATCCAGGACTGACGGTGAGACAGAGCAAGGTCGAAATTAGAGGACCAGGACCTTGGAAGGTAGCTCAGCCTGTAAAATGCTTGCTGTGCAAAGACAACAACCTAAAATCTTCGTAGATGAAGCTGGGTGTGGTGGAGCATTATCCCATTCACTGGGAAGGTAGACAGAGGTGGATTTCTAATGATCCCTGGCCAACAGCCTTAGACTACTATTGGAAAATTCCAGACCAGTGAGAGAGCCTGTCTGCAATCGAAGGTGGACAGCTCCTCTGAGGAGGGACATTTGAGCTTGTCTTCTGGCCTCTACATGGCATGAGGCCATACCCACATCCACCCACACCCACACACCTTACAGGTCCTGTGGCCTTTCCCTTACAGTAGGAGGCTTCTTTTTGGAACCAAAACTATTCGAAAATAGGACTACCTTGTTGACTCACAGTAAGAAAAACCTTAATGTCTTCTTGAGTAATTGGACTTTGGCACGGAATCTGAGGTGTTTTTCAGATCCATATGTTAACATCTGTTTAGGAGACAGCTACTCAACTGCTTGCACACTTTTCTGATTAGCTGAGTTATGGATGCTGCTGAAGGGATCAAACGGGTTTCACGTTGTTGATAGAAGCAGCTTGTGGCCTGGACTTGAACACTAGGTATGTATCTCCCGACCTTCAAAAAAACTTACCCTTTATTTGTAGACTCTTCGCTTTCCCTAGAAAGCTGTTAAATGTGTGTTGTTCAGATTCAAACCCAGAATCCAGGCTAGCTAGGCCTATGTAGTGAGTCCCCGTCAATAATTAATTAATAAATAAAATATTTACAATGTGTTGATACACGTGTCCTTTCAACTACTGACCAAAATAAGTTGGGAAAGAGCCAAGATCAGATGAATCCACTCTGTATGTGAGGAAGTAGAAGTTCTGATTAATGGCCTCACATAATGGAGTATCTTTATTCGTACGTTACATGTCTCTGCTTTCCATAGATGGGACATCCTTACAGCTCTGTCAGTTCTGTTCTGTTCTTGCACTCACTATCCTATGGGAAGAGGTACACCACCACACGCCAGTTTCACTTTTAGTAGCCACATCATCAAACAAAACCCAAACAACCTCCCGATTCCATCTTCCCACCTTCGATCCCCTCTGCTCCCTCTCCTTCTCCTCAGAAAAGGAGAGCTCCCCATCCCCACCCCATCCCCTTACCAACCCACTCTGGCACATCAAGTCGAATCAGGACTAAGTGCATCCTCTTCCACTGAGGTCAAACAGGGCAGCCTCGCTAAAAGAAAGGGATCCAAGAGCAGGCAACAGAGTCCTTGTCAGAGACATTCTCAGTTCCACTTGCTAGGGTACCCATAGGATGACCAAGCTGCTGATTGGTTACCTACGTCCAGTCCATACATGCTCTTTGGATGGTAGTTCAGCCTCTGTGAGCTCCTATGGGCCTAGGTTAGTTGACTCTATTGGTCATCTTGTGGAGTTCTTGTCCCCTCCGGCTCCCTCTAATCTTCCTCTGACTCTTCCACAAGACTCCCCTAGCTCTGCCTAATGTTTGGCTGCAGGTCTTGGCATTTGTTTCGATCCATTGCTGGGCAGGGCCTCTCAGAGGGCAGTTATGCTAGGCTCCCGTCTCCAAGCACAGCAGAGTATCATTAGCAGTGTCAGGGGTTGGCTCTCTCCCCTGGGGTGGGTCTCAAGTTGGGCCAGTCATTGGTTGGCCATTCTCTCAATCTCTGCTCCATCTTCATCCCTGCACATCCTGGAAGCAGGGTAAATTTAGGGCCTAAGGTTTTGTGGGTGGGTTTGGGTCCCCCTCTTTCTACTGGAAGTCCTGCCTGGCTAGGATGTGGCTGCTTTAGTTTCCATGTCTGCCTCTGCTAGGAGTCTCAGCTAGAGTCACCCCCATATCCTCCCAGAAGCCTACCTTGTCACAGGTCTCTAGCTTGTCCCAGAAATGATCCTCATAGGTTTCTCTTATCTTTCCCTGCCCTCCTTCTTCAGCTCTTATTACTAAACCCTAATACTGGGAATGGAAATAAAGAGGGTCTATTGTTGTTAGGTGTCTTTACATTTGGTAGGAAGAAATTTCAGATATACCTTTATATCCCAATGCCCGTATTTGGGTCACGTATTAACTGCTACTAGAATATTGAGAAACTAAAGTTACAAAAGAGAAGAGAATGGGTTCTCCTTTTGAAACTCAACCCTAATCTACTTCTGCCCAAGTGAAACTGGACTTTCTGTTAGCCTAGAAAGGAAGAGGAGATGCTACGGAGCAAGCAGCCAGTGGCATCTGCCAAAGGGGCATTCCCTCAAGGAAGAAACAGGAAAGGAGCAAAACTTCAATAGTCTGCGTAGGGATTTTGTTTTGACCCCGCAAATGGAACACTTGTACGCGTATCACTGTAATGGGTTCTCTAACTCATAAACACACACGGATCATCTGCCGCTGCAGTAGTTGCTGATGGTAAAATCAGAGAGAATGGCCAGCTCATGTTATGATCCCTCAAGATCAGGAGCCATGTTTTTTTTTCTTCAGGAATGGGGATGTTTTGGATCCTGTAGCACGCTGTTCAGTGTTTGTCCACCAATGACTCCTTTTACCCACTCAAGACATTGCATGCCGCCTTTCCAAACCTTGTTTCTAAGCTGTACTACCTCACTTCAAAGTCTATGTTGCTCTCTTCAGAAATCATCGAGATCGCTGGCCTACTCTGTAACCTTCCGCATGGATCCTGGCCCTCACCTTGAACCCCTCTGGAGTCTGTCTACAGGCTGCCAAAGTTCCTGTTTGGCAGGCATTCGCTGCCAGAGTCTACTAACAACCCAAGACTTGGCAACATCTTGCTTAAAATTTGTCATCCAACTTTATTTAAAGATAGCAAGAAAATAAATCTCATTTAACAGCTGGTGACTCCTGGTTCTTTGCTTTATGGTTTCTCTTAATCTTATAAACCTTCCTTGTAGCTTCATAGACTTTTTCAGTTGGTTAAGCACAGAGGCAAACTTGCGTTTCCTTTTATGGAATATCTATTAATCTGTTCAATTTATTGTCCTAGTTGGGGTTGCCATTGCTGTGATGATACACATGACCAAACTAACTTGGGGAGGGAAGGGTTTATTTGGCTTACTCTTCTATATCACTGTTCATCATGGAAGGAAGTCAGATCAGGAATCTGATGCAGAGGCCATAGAGGAATGTTACTCACTGGCTTGTTCCCCATGGCTTGCTTAGCTTGCATTCTTGTAGAACCCAGGGCCACCAGGTCAGGGATGGCCTCACCCAAAATGGGTTGGGTCCTCCCTCATCAATAACTAATTAAGAAAATGCCTTACGGGCTTGCCTAGAGTTTCATCCTATGAAGACTTTTTTTTTTTTCTCAATTGAGGTTCCCTTTTTTCAGATGATTTTAGATTGTGTCAAGTTGACATAAAACCAGCCAGTATATCTACATAAGGCATATATCTGTTTATCTCCTACCTATCTGTTCATGCCTTCAGGAGAATAAGAATGTTGTCTAGAAAACAAAACAACAAAAAAACAAAAAACAGCTCTAACCCAGCACTAGCTGGGTTGGCTTTGCAGTAATTTCATAGTCCATTATCTTAAAAAGAAGCATCCAGTTCTCTTAGTTCTAAGCATTGACCACTGTTATGACCCAAGCATTTCTTCAGTCCATTCTTCTACCACATCACTTTGTCTTATACTGCCAACCCTACGGCTAGTTTAGTTATCATGAATTCTGCCTTAAGCCATTGCTGAGAGGACTTCTCTGGAGCTTCCCAAGAAAATGTACATCTCTGATGAGTTGATCTTCCAGGATCCCCGCAGGATCAAGTCCTTCCTTGGTCAGAGGTCCCAATGCCAGGCTAGGCTGCTGACCAGTGATGATTACAGCTGCATGAGTCAAGCCGTGCACCTCTGAATGACTGCGGCCTTGATCAACGGTGTAGTGGCCTTCATTTGAGCCCAGGATCTGAAGAGCACTCTCCTGCAGAAAGTTACCTTAACTAACCTATTATGTGTGCCTCAAAACCAAGTGTGAATCTTCCAGCTGATTCTAGGGAGCCCCATCACTTACCAACTCCTCACCTTGAGTTTCTTTGCTCCTATCTGAAGAAAGCCCTTCTAGCCCATCCAGTTTATCAATCTTCTTGGCTTGTTGCAAGTTGCTTCTAGTGAGTAAAAAACTTGTTCTTGGACTTTTACTCTTTTGTAAAAAGTGATTTTACTGACCATTCCTGAAACAGTCACAACAACAAAGGCATGGCTTGTTCCAGGGAGGATCTCAGCAGTGAACATGCTAGTATAAAGAAATTTGACTAGTATAAAGAAATTAATGAAAGCCTGACACAGTTCTCAGCTATGCATGGAATAAATGAATTTTATTTCCCTGATATCTTCAAATAAGTCTGGGGGGTGGTGAGGGAAGAGTTTCTAAGCAAGAGGTTGCTGAGGCCTTGGGTGGTAGTGGACTCTGGCTACTACCCCAGCTAAACAAATTTGCCTGGCAGACAGGACTTCTGAAGTGGTTCAAGGTGAGGGCTAAGATCTGTGCTGGAGGCTACAGACCATGGTCAGTAACACCAGTCATTTTCTGAGGATGGCAACAGAATTTGAAGTGAAGTGGCATGGCTTAGAAAAGGTAGCAGAAGATGCCCAGAGTCATGTTTTGTGTTTTCCTGGAGTTACTTTTCTCCAAGTGTAAGTAGCTATCTCTAACATAATCTTTTAAAATGGTGAAAAGAAAACAAACAAACAAACAAACAAGCTTACATCATTTAATATAATGTTGCCGAAAGAGTGAAGATACAGGAGGGTTATCTGGTAAAGAAAAAGCAAAGTTAAAAATTAAGTAGTGTCAGCTCTCCAGCACCCTGAATGGCAGCAGGCTCCCATAATCCTAGAGTGAGGAGACAGAGGTAAGAGCCACGAGTAGCTTGCTGGCCACTCAGTCTAGCTAATCAGTCAGCTCTTGGATCAATGAGAGACCCTGTATCAAAAGATAAAGTAGGGAGAAATGGAAGAAGATGCTGACCTCTGGCCTGGCCATGGTGAGTTGCATGAGCCAATCAGCTTCATCTAGTGGGAGTCCCTACTTCTCTTCCAAGTTCTAAATCTCACTGAATGAATTGCCTGTCAAATCACTATTTACAATTTCCCTCTGCTGCCTTTTGCATCCAGGGAGATGGTGTTTCAGTTGGGAAACCTCTATCTTCACTATGAAAAATGGTCTAGCTATATGTGGCCCTAGTAGTAGCTGTCTTGAAGTCCTAACATTTTGCTCATGAGGGGTCATGTCAGGCTTGAGAAAACCATCAGTGTGGCAAGACAGGCCAGGGCCAAGAAGGCTGAACATGGGCCAGACTATAACAGAAAAATGTGGGTAGATACCCAGGGCCCTCTGAAGATTCTTATCAATGAAGACCTTGAATGGAATTCCATATTCGTCAGTGTCAGTGTAAGTAACGACATGATTAATCTGAGATATAACTGAGAACTTTGGTTCTTTCCTCCTCCTCCTCTTCCTTCTCTTTCTTTCTGCTCCTCTTCCTCCTTCACCACCTCTTCCTCCTCCTCTTCCTGATCCTTCTCCTCCTCCTCTTCCTCCTCTTTCTCCTGCTCCTCTTCTTCCTTGTCCACCACTTCTTCCTCCTCCTGATCTTTCTTCTCCACATTCTTCATTCAGCCAAGGATGTGGAAAACTACACGATCTACAGCTTTTCTATTGACCATCTGTTTTGTTGTATTGGTTACATTTGTAAAATACAAAGCCACGCAATACTTTTCAGGGGTAAAAGCAAGGGCTGGGGCGGTAAACGTATGTGAATTGTAGATATTGTGAGTGGGATGTTGGTTGGTGGAGAAAGCTACTATTGAGCCAGGATACTTCGGGAGTTACCCTACCATGTGATTGCCAGCTGGGTTCTACCTGGCGATTTTACAGAATTGTAAAGTTTTTAAATTAAATGCCAAAATATTAATATCAAGATCTCTCTCACATATACACATACACACAAATATTCTAATGTGCACACACACCTCTTGTAATACAGAATCTTGATAAAAACTGGTTTACATTCTAATATGCCAGTACCCAGGTGGAGCTAAATAGTGGTCCTCCAGGCACAGCTTGCCTTCTCTAGACGGTGTCACCTCGTCAGTCAGCTCCCAAAGATTATTTTAGTCATGGTGCAGAGAGATACAACCCAGCACAGCCTCTAGTAACCCAAGCAGCCTCTTCCCTTAGGGACTTCCATCAGGTTAAAGACGGCGGATTCTTGACGGTGTTGCCAAAAAGAGTTTCAGGAGAAGTCTGAGTAAACAAAGTTAGTGAGTTTAGTAAGTAGACGTGGGAGATAAGTTTAAGGGAAGAGAGAGACTGAGAGACCTGCCCCCCCTCAGGTACCTTCACATGGCTGCATGTTTGACTCTGAGGCAGGCATATCTTGCTGAAAGGCTGTAACTTGTAGCATGGTTTAAAGATTAAACCAAGTTTAAAAATCAAGTTAACTCTATGTGAACTTGCTTACTTATTTCTGTCATCTTAAAATGGACCGGTAAGGCGCTTTTATGGGCGCACTGTTTGATTTAGGGAAGAGAGCGTTAGCAGTGCGTTAGCGGTTACTTTTCTCTGTGCTGTGACAAAACACCTGAGGAGAGTCACTCAAGAAAGGGAGGGAGGGTTCTTTCTCGCTCTTTGAGGTATAGTCCATCTTGGTGCTGAAGGCGTGGCGATAGGAGCAAGAGGAAGTGCAGAGAGAGACAGACAGACAGAGTCAGAGAGAGAGAGAGAGAGAGAGAGAGAGAACATTTCCATTTACTCTTCACCTCATCATTCAGATTAGGGCCCCAGCCCAAGGGGTTATGTCACATTAGGGTGAATCTTGCTTTCTCAGTTAAACCTTTCTAGAAACATCCTCACAGGCACACGAAGAGGGTTGCCTTCTGGAGGATTCAAGATTTCATCAAGTCGACGACTGGTTATCATCACTTATGGTTACACTCAAGGTCACAAACTTTCTGGCCTTAGGTCAACATAATTTATTTTCACATACCCTTGTAGATGACCTTATCTCCATAAGCAATGTAGAATATTAACGTTATCGTTGTCATTATTATTGGGTTGAAGTTTTTGACTTGCAGGCAGATTCCACAGGCTCTTCCTTCCTGAGCCTTAATACTCCCTATTTGTCCCTTAATATTATTTGACCAAGCTTTTGTTAATGTGACAAAAGCTATGCTCATCTGTGAAGAGGAAACCTCAACTGAGAAATGTCCTTGTGAGACTGGCCTGTAGGGAAGGCTGTTTAGCATTTTGCTTGTTAATGTCTGACGTGGCAGGGTCTGGCTCACTGGAGGTGTTGCCACCCCTGGGCTCGTGGTCTAAGGCTGAACAAATAACAAGCCGAGCCAGTGACGGGGAGCAAGCCAGTAAGCAGTCTTACTCTATGGTCTCTGCTTCATTCAGTTCCAGGCTTGAGGTTCTGGCCTTGAGTTCTTGTTCCGGCTTCCCCTCATGATAGAACATAATCTGCGAGATGAAATAAGCCAGTTTCTTTCCAAGTATCTTTTGGTTACGGTGTTTTATCACAGAAAATAGGAAGGCAGACCAGGACATTGTCTTCTGTCCTGACTCAGCACGACCTGAGTTTGTTATCCCTGGTCTAGGCTGTCAGCGAACTCAGCGATATTGGCGCTGAAGGCACCTCAGAAAGTTACAGGTTACAAAAAGCCAGGACTTTTTGTCAGGTCAGATTTGGCATCCCTGCTCAATAGCAAACACCTCTTGATTTAAGTGATTTGCCTAGTTACAACCCAGGTGGGAACGCCAGGACCCTGGTGGTGGAGAAGCCACCAGAAACGGAAAGCAACCTGTGTCAAGGAAGGGCTTTTGGCCATGATAGCCTGCTTGCTCCTACAGAGTCACAGAGCCATTTTGAGGAAAAAAAAATTCTTTTTCAAATTAATTTTTGTTTTATAATTTTAAAGTGAGCTTTTAGATTGGCAATGGCTCAGTGGGTAACAGTATGTGTTTTGAAACATGGCAACATCTCTGGAGCCCACATAAAGGTGGGAAGGGAGAACCAACTTCACAAAGTTGTCCTCTGACCTCCGCAGGCTCACACCGTGATAACCAAATGGATGAAAAGAATCAGTTTGGAGACTGGCACACACAGTCATGGCGTCTAGTGTGGCATTTTCCTACGTACTTTGTTCTTATTGCTCCTCGTATACGTAATCGTGCCTCCTCTGGTCCATATACACAATTTTACTCAGCCATTAAAAAATAGGAGATCACGACTCTTAGGAAAGTGGACAGCACTGGAAATCATCATCGTTGAGTTAAACAAACCACACTCAGACACAGTATGCCATCTCTCGTATGCAGATCTCAGATTCAGTTTTTATAAGTTTGTGAATTTTAAAAGATTGTCATTGTAATCATCATCATCAACAACATCATGCTGTAGGTGTCACCTATGTGGGTAACACGTCTGCATGGGATGGGTGGCAGTGGGGCCACAACTGGGCTCTGATGCTGAGGACTGAACTCGGAGACTATGGAAGAGCAGCAAGCCCTTTGAGCTGCTGTGTGCCCCACTCCCCCTTTCTCCAGGTTCCCCCCCCCCCCCCCCCAACCCCCTGCTTTTTTTTTTTTTTTTAAGGCAGTCTCACTCTGTAGCCCAGGCTGGCTCTTAATCCATAGCTTCTCTGGTCTCTGTCACCCAAGAGAAAGATTAAAAGTCTGAGCCACCACACCCGGCAAACATTTTGATGAGCAGGGTTTCGGGAACCTGCCAGGGTACCATTGTCTCCCAGATCAGACACGGTCCTTGTAAGGCTGGTCCTGGGGAACTGCTGCGCATCCTGATTCCAACCTGAGCATGAGGTCAACGAAGCTTGGCAGGCATTGAAGGCTGAAGGACGTCAGAAGTTTGGGTGTGGGACGAGGAAGGCACACGCCGTCAGAAAGAGCTAGGACAGGAGGTACCTCTTCCCCTTTCTCTCGGAAGGGTTTTCTGCGCCGCATGTATGCAGTGAGATACTCCCCTCCACGCCCGTGTGTAGGAGTGGTGTGTTGCCGTATCCCGGTGTTTGTTTTGGCTGCTGGAGGAAGTACTGACAAGGGAAAGCGCCAGCGCAGACATAATTTTTGAAGCAGCGGGACGGGACAGGAACAGCGAAGGGGAACTGGGTTCCAGACACCCTGCGCTGGTGGGCACCTGCATTTTGGAGGCCCTGGGGAAGGTTAGACCCCACATGGCTGCCGAGCTGCCATGAGACATGCAAGCTCTGCTATTTTCCCCTCCATCTGTGGCAAACACTAGGGAAATGAGTCTTCTAATGAAGAGATAGCCTGCCCCAAGAAAACGGCTCTTTCTATTCTTTTTTGAAAGGTTCAGTAAGACTATGATCTGTGATTCTGAAGAGCGGGCCTTATGATGTGAACATACCTGAACATTTGGTTTGACTTTGGGTTATACTTTTCTTCAGGAATTAAAAACCAAAACAAACCCCCACCATGTCAAAGCACAGGAATGAGGTCAAACTCCAAGGGCCCGAGGGGTAGATCTGGATAGAAGGACACCTGTGCTCAGTAGCTAGGAGTGGGGATGAGGCTTTCTTCATCTGAGGGGTGCAGAGTAGAGCTGGCTGGGCTGGGGAAGCAAGCCCATCCCGGAGGGTTCAGTATTAAATGGAAAATTCCAGATCCTGTCTTGGAGATTAGACAGGCAGAGAAATCCTTTTTAGAGTCTTAGGGCAGAATGACAGTGTTTTTCTCCAAAGGGCTGTGCAGGTTGAAGTCCTCAGTACTTCTGAGGGTTTTCGGGCCCCTAAGGCTACCCCTCTAACTGTCCCTGCTCTCTGGACCTCTGGAATGAAGGTTCCTATAAGGGTTTGTGTGTGTGTGTTTTCTAGAGGAGTTTCTGCTGTCGGCAGAAGGGCGTATCTCTTCCTCTGAAGAAACCCTAGAGAGTCACGTTGGTATTAGGAACAGCTCTGAATGAAAGGCTTCATTGTTTTATTTGAAGCTCTAGACTGCATTGAGGGATGGAATGCATTTGCTTCATTTTCTTTTTCCTGCTTCCACACAGCAGTAAGGGAAGGACAGGTGACAGGAAAAACCCCTGCTTTGTTCGAGAGGGAGTGGCAAATTGTGCTGTGGTCAGGTGACTTAGTCAAGCCTCCAAGAGGCTTTCAGCCTTGTGTGGGTCTAGGCAACAGGGCATTGCTAAGTAGGAAGGAGAGGAAGCTGTGAATGGGCAAGTCGACAAATAGAATTTTAAAAAAGCATCGGCCTGAATTTCCCCGTAAACCGGTGTCAGCAGGTGTACGAGGCCAGCCCTGCTGGTTCTCTGGATTGCTGCTGGAAAAGCAACCTTGACAAATAGGTGTACTCGTGGGTAAAGACGTCCGGAAGTACCTGTTACTCTGCACGGAGAGTTTAGAACTATGGTGTGTTAAAATTCACAGTACTGCAAATGTTTGGGACATTACTACTTTTCTTAAACTATATTGGTGCCCACTTGTTTGAGGATATGGAGGGAAATAAAGAGGTTTTCACCAGAGAAGATGGAAATAAATTTAGATGAAAGTTCTGGAGTCCCTAAATGATTTTTGCTGAGCTGTCAGGGAAAACCATTTAACCACCATGCATATATATATATATATATATATATATATATATATATATATATATATA
>NW_026585504.1:18566036-18586552 GCF_907164565.1 Psammomys obesus
ATATATATATATATATATATATATATATATATATATATATATATATATGTAAATACATATATATGTATTTTATATATATGTATTATATATATAAAACATATATATATAATATATGTTTTCTTGCATGACACAACATGCAAGTCTTGTTTAGAAAAGCTTTATTGAGATATAGTTCATGCCGCACAGTGTCCATCAACTTAAAATGTTTAGTATTTTAACAGAATTGTACAACCAGCACCAAAATTAAGTGTATAATATTTCATTATGCCAAGAAGAAAGCCCCTTCGTTTTCTGTTCTGTACCCTCAGCTCTGGGCAACCTCTGCTCTGCATTCTGTCTTTGTCTACTCTCCTACTGTGGATATTTCATAAGTAAAACATTATGACACATGGCCCTTTGTGGCTGTCTTCTTTCTCCTAGCATGCTGATTATGGAGTTCATCTGTGTAACTGCATATCTCAGTCTTTAAAAATAATCTATTTAATTTTATGTGCATTAGTGTGAAGGTGTCAGATCCGTTGGAATAGGCATTACAGACAGTTTTGAGCTGCCATGTGGGTGCCGGGAATTGAACCCCGGGTCCTTTGGAAGAGCATACAATACTCTTAACCACTGAGCCATCTCTCCAGCCCTCAGTTTGTTTGTTTGTTTTTATGTAAACATTCATTTGCCGAATGATGGGTATTTAGGTCATCTCTATTGTTTTTGGCTCTTTTGTTGAACAATATTGCTGTGAATATGAACATGCTTTTGTGTGGACATGTTTTTTATTTCTCTTGAGATTGCTCCTAAGAATGGACTTTTAGGGCCATATGATCACCATGGCTGCTCTCAGAACTGTAGGACTGACTTCTTCTGAATGCCAGGCCATGCAGCCTGGCTCTACTGGTTGAGGAACCCTCAGGGTGCAGACACCCTTATAGATGTTGTGACATAAAGATCCTATGTGACCCCTGTAGACCATGTCTCCTGTTATGTTTTTGTAATCTTTTTTTCTGAGTTGAAAAGGGACTAGTACTTGCTTTTTCCCCTCTAAAGTTGAGACTTTGTACCAATGCACAGATATGTCAATCTGTAGACAACTCTTAACATCTGTACTGAAAATCTAAAAAGCCATGCATTGGGTTTCTTTTCTGAAGTCACTCTACTAGATTCAGGCTTGGAGGTAGTTTTCCTTAAGAGAAACAACAACAACAAAACAGCAGTACGTCAAACTCACATCAAATCACAATCTTATAGATACCACAGTCTCAAAATTTCCATCTTTTGTAGTACATTAAAAAAATTATTATCTTACACATAATACAGATCAACAAGGCAATGGCCAAAGAATGGTTTCCTTTAGGAAATAGATCTACTAGCAATGACATGGGACTAGATGTTTAAAGTATTCAACTTAGAAGGCCTTGAATGTTAGCCCGATCTGTATTCCCTCCTCTACCCTGCCTTCCCATCTCTCATCCTCTCTAATCCTCCCTTTCTAGCTTCCCACCTATCCTTTAAAAATAATACATTCTATATCATTATCTTTAGAAGATCCTGTTTTCCCCTGGTCCCTACTTGGTCCCCATATAACCTGTGTGGGCATTCTAAACAAAACATGCATATGTAATGCATAAAATCTAACATCCACATAAGAGAAAACATGCAATATTTATCTTTCTGCGTCTGAGCTACCTCATTTAGGACTACTGTTTCTAGTTTTATTTACTTAAACCTTTTACAATTTCATTTTTCTTAATAGCTGAATGATACTTCACTGTGTAAACGTACCACACTTTCATTCTCCATTCATTCTGGTTGATGGACAGCCAGAGTGTTTCTAACTTTTGACTGTTATGAATAGAGCGTGGATGAATGAGCAAGATCTCTGCAGTAAGATGTAGGGACCTTTGTACATACGCCTAAGAGTGGTGTAGCTGGACCTTGTTCTAGAAATATTTTTATCTTGTTGAGGAAGCATGACATGGCTTTCTGTCAGTGGCTGTACAAGCTTGCACTCTCACCAACAACATGTGAGTGTCCCCTTATCTCCATATCATCATCTGCATCTGCTCGCTTTTGTTTTGTTGATCTTGGCTATTCTGGCTGGTGTAAGATGAAATCCCAATGTACTTTCAATTTGCATTTCCCTGATGGCTAAGGATGCTTAAACATTTTAAAGTGTTTTTCAGCCATTTGCATTTCATGTTTTCAGAACTTTTTGTTTAGTTTTTGCTTTAGTTAGGGTTTCTATTGCTATGAAGAGACATCATGACCATGACAACCCTTATAAAGAAACATTGAATTGGGCCTGGATAACAGTTCAGAGATTTAGTCCATTATTATCATGGCAGGGAGAATGGCAGGACACAGGCAGAGATAGCTGAGAGTTCTACATCCAGATATGCAGGCAGCAGAAATTATGTGAGATACTGGTCCTGGCTTGAGGTTCTGAATCCTCTAGGCCCACCCCCCAGTGATGCACTTCCTCCAAAAAGTCCACACCTACTGCAACAAGACCATACCAACTTCAACAAGGCCACACCCACTCCAACCAGGTCACATCTCCTAATAGTTCCTCTCCTTATGGGCCCACGGGAACCATTTTCTTTTAAACCATCACATTCTACTCCCAGACCCTCATAGGCTTGTAGCCATATCATAAGGAAAAATTCATTTAGTCCAACTTCAAAAGTTCCCATAGTCTATCACAGTCTCAACAACCTCTAAAAATCCAAAGTTCAAAGTCGTTTCTGAGACCGATATAATCTCTTAATTGCAATCCCTTCAAAAGTCAAAATCAAAAAGGAGATCACATAGTTTCAACATACAGTGGCATAGTATATGCACTGCCATTCTAAAAGGGAGGAAAGAGAGCACACTGAGAAAATACAGGGCTGAAACAAGACCACAAAACCAGCTGGAGAAATTCCAAACTCTGTAACTCCATGTCTGATGTCAAAGTTTTCCTCAGCTTTCCGGCCCCTTTCAACTCTGTTGACTGCAACACACTTCTCTGTCTTGGGCTGGTTCCACTCCCTGTTAGCAGCTTTCCTCAGCAGATATCCCAGGCCTCTGGCATCTCTAACCTCCTGGGCTCTCCAATGCCAGCCAGACTTACCTTCACAGATTTACACAAAGGCCTCTCTGGGCCTCCATGCAGGGATATCCCTGACACAGGCAGCTTTCCTTAGCTGTGCGGATAATTCCATACTCTTTTTTTTTTTTAATCCTTTATTCTAAAGCCAGAACCAGGTGGCCAAAGCTGCCAAGTTCTGCTGCTTGCTGAGGCTTGAACATGCACCCCTTGTTCAATTATGTTTACATCAGCTTTCTGTTTTTTTTGATGGTTTTCTTCATTGCCTAAGCTTGGCTGTCTAGGAACACTCTCTGTGGACTAGGCTGGCCTCTCCAGCTCGTAGGACCTGCCTGCCTCTGCCTCCCAAGTGCTGGGATTAAAGGTGTATACCACCATGCCAAAGTCTAAGCTTTTCTTTTATTCCTTTTCACAAATTGGAAGCTTAGCTGGGTGTGGTCTTGCCCTGAGCTCATAACTTCCTTTATTCCATTTCGTGTAAGGCTTTTCTTTAACCTCTTTCTACTTTTTGCTGCTCTTTTCCCCCTTAATCTGCGTTTTGCGTTTTTCCCTGCTCAGTTTGCTCCTTATCATTATAGATCTTCATAAGGCTGGCCACTAGTAACTGTATGACCCAGTCAATACTAGGTTGTTTCTGGCATCTCCTCTGCAAACCCAGTCAAACCATAACTCTTCAGTTTAGCCTCAAAGCAGACTTTTCAGACAAAAGCAAAAACTAGCTACATTTTCTACCAAAATGTCACAAGAATAAGCTCCAGGCTACATACTAATATTTTTCTTCTCCCACACCTCTTGAGCTCAGCCCCCACAGTTTAAATCACCTTCAGCACCCCTGTCTTCCACGTTCCTACTTGTATTTTCCATTAAAGCCCATTTAAACTGTTCACTGTTTCTCTAGTCCAGAGTTCCCAAAGTGTTCCACGTTCCTCCAAACCAAAGCATAGTCAGGCCTATCACAGCAAAATGCCAGTCTCTGGTACTAACTTCTATCTTAGGGTTTCTATTGCTGTGACAGATGAGACACCATGACCATGGCAACTCTTGTAAGGCAACATATAACTGGGGCTGGGTTACAGCTCAGCAGTTTAGTCTGTTATCGTTATGGCAGCAAGCATAGTGTTGCACAGGTAGACATGGCGCTGGAGAGGTATCTTAGAGTTCTACATCGAGATCTGTAGGCAGCAGGAAGAGTGTGAGATCCTGGACCTGGCTTGAACATTTGAGATCTCAAAGGCCACCCCAGTGATATCCTTCTTCCAACAAGCCACACCTACTCCAGCAAGACTTTACCTCCTAATAGTGCCACTCCTTAAGGGTTTTTTTCCCCTGATGTTCTGTTTTTTTTGGGGGGGAGGAGGGGGCTATTTTGTATTCTAAATACTCTCTGTCAGATGTACAATTGTAAAGCTCCCCCCCACCTCGTGGTTTTTTTTTTCTCCAGTGATGATGACGTTTGTTATGATCATGAATCTCATCCATCTACAAACCCTGCAAACTCTAATAATAACCTGACTACATGATATGCTCATTGATGCAACAACAGTGGCACCAATATTATAGGAGTGACCATCTATTTTTTGCTGTCTACCTTTTGATTGGATTTTAGGTTCACTCCATGAGGTGGAACCCATGCCTGATGTTGTTAATGAAGCCAAGGACCTGAGACTGGATAGGTTGTATGCCCAGGGAAAACCTCTAGCATTATTCTGCCACCTAAACATAGCAATAAAATGACATACCGATATCCCCATTGATCAATACATCGATCAGCTCTCAGCAGAGAAACTTCTTCTTGGATTAGACTAAAGTTAACACAGAGAGATCCACAACTGCACAGCATGAAGGGAACGAGAGACTTTGGCGTGCTCAGCCCTGAATGGGGTGTCTTTATCAAATTCCTCTCCCCAAGGGCTCAGATATTGATGTGGGAAAGAAGGCAGATGATTATAAGAGCCAGAGGTGGTGGAAGATGTAAAAGAAAGAGTATTTTCAAGAGACAGTAGAACAGATGCACATAGGAACTCACAGAAACTGTGACAGCATACATACAACCTGTATAAGCTCAAGCTAGACAAAATCCTAGCACAAATGAAAGGAAGTAGGCACAAAGTCCTTCCATCAGCTAGAAGCTGCTTACAAATGATAACTGCAGGGAGAGGGCAAAATGTTCTTGTTTTTTTTTTTTCCTAATGGAATGACCCAGCATATGTCAGCCACACTCCACGGCAGACCCCTTTCTCAGTAGTTGGCCAACACAAATCTATAGAACTCCATGTTTGTTTGGGTTTTGTGTGTGTGTGTGTGTGTGTGTGTGTGTGTGTGAGATTCTTTATTTTATTTTTCTTTTTCTTAAGAAAAAAAATAATTTCAAGAGATAAACAACATGAAGTTGGGTGGGTAGGGAGGTCAAAGGAGAATATGGAAAGATGGAAAAGAATATGATAAAAATTATACTGTATAATATTCCCAAAGAATAAATAAAAATATTTAATTTAAAGTATTAAATGTACTTCAATGGCTCAAAATTTCCATCTAGTATGCATTGCATTGTAGAATATGAAAAGAACATCTCAGCTATGAAATGTTAAGATGGCACCTAACACAGCCAATGAATTCCATAATTCAACATTACAATATTTTATGGTAGTACTAAAAATATATATATGAATGATTTATGATTTCACCTCTTTAAAAAAAATCAATTTATTAAATTTTATTTTATTTTAAGGGGTGTGTGTGTATGTATGTGTGTGTGAGAGAGAGAGAGAGAGAGAAAGAGAGAGAGAAAGGGAGAAAGAGAAAGATAGAGAAAGAGACAAGGGAAGCATGTAAGGTGCATCTCCCACATTGCCATCAGAATCTTCTTTGGGGAGTTGGTCCTCTCCCTCTACCATGGGATCTGGAGGTTTCACTAAGTGTCAAGTTTACAATGAAAACACATTTGCGAGCTGCACCATCTCACTGACTTTCATATTACCTCTTAAAAAAAATCACTTACACTTAAGAAATGAAGAGGGATTTCTCCCCCTACCTCGTCCTCCGCACTTTAAAAGTCTTTGTAGTTACTAAAAACTTTGCATTACAACACAGTTGGTCAAAAACCATTCCTCCGTATTATACAGATAAGGAACAGGGTCCTCTGATAGACACTGTGTGTAGCCAATCAGACTTGCACTGTTTCTCTGCTTCACCAGAGGCCTGCCTGCCCTTCCTCCTCCCCACGTGTAAATATCTTCTTGTTTGCTGGTAGATGGTCTTCAGTCTCTTAAGAAGCCAGATCCTCTCTTCCCTTCCCTTTTTCTGTTTGGTCTGAAGAGCTATCCTTTCCTACTGTTTTTTGTTTGTTTGTTTGTTTGTTTGTTTTTTGGGGGTGAGGAAGGACAGGGGGCTCCTTTTCTACTTTTCTTTTCATGCCAGAAGGGTAATGTGTTGGCATTGTAAGGTGGTTTGTGGGAAGTGTTGGCAGGCATCTTTACAGCCAGCCCGAAGGGACCTGACAAATCGGAGCTGGCTTTCCACTTGAGCATCTTGGTAGCACAGGACACAGGGGCGGATGCTGAGGCCAGTTGTGTCTTGAAGAACCTGGAGTGTTGTGCTCCCAGTGTGCGAGCCTGTGACTTGTTTCCAGTGGGTAATGCATGGAACGTAAATGAAATGTCCCCTCAGTAATTGGAACGTTTCCTAAGATTACATTTTTGCAGGCAGTGACACTTTCCTTGTGTGATCTATGCAGTTATTTTAGAGGAACTCAGTGGTGTATGGCCAGGCCATTTGAAATGAACTCAGTCACCACGGAGCTTGGAATCTAAGTGTGATAATGTCTGGCTAGCGTTTGGAGGGGAGATCCTCACATGCTGAGGGGCTGTGGGCAGCTGATCTGAGGACAATTGTAGTCATACAAGTGTGAAAAAAAAAATCTGTCAACACTGGGAGTGAAGTTGGAGAGGAGAGCTTCCCTAGTGGAGCCTTTGATGAGAGTACAGCCCAGATGAAGCCTTGACTGTGAGCCCCGAAGAAGCCTCCACTAATCCTGCCCAGGAAAAGAAACATAATGAATATGGGGTGATTTGTGAGCCTAAGTTTGTGGCAATCTGCTATGTAGTATTAGAGCACTAATCCAGAAATCTGGGATTTGGTTCCATTATGTAATGTGGCCAGGGCTATCGAGTTCCCTTGTTCAGGCAGATATCCTGTTTATCAGCATGATTTCCGTAAAGATTGACTGCTGCCCGCGGTTCAGGTATGGGGTTGTTAGCTGTGGAGTACTCTGTGTCTCCGGGGCATAATTTTTAGAATGGGAGGAGAAGAGGCAGAGTTCCACTCTGCTTGCTTAACGCTCCTCTAGACACCCTGTTCCAGGAAGCATCCCTAAGTAATCAGAATAAAACAATGATAACAGAATGATGAGTGCATCTCTGTCCTGGGGACTGGAGGCGTAAGAGGAAATGCCAGAAGTCGAAGCTGTACTCCTGACAGAGCTTGCGAAATAGTTACAATCTGTCCGACCCACCTTGCAGACAAAAGCTTGCTTTAGATGGTTCCCCTGATGTTTCTTTGGCCAGGTAATAATTGAGCAATCCCAGCCCGCTGAATACCACTACTATTTTGGGAACGCATCCAGGATCATACTGCCTTTCTTACTCATCCCTTAGTGGCCCTCATACTCAGACTTTTCAACTTATAGCTCCCTTACATCTCTTACTGCTCTGCGAAGCCTTGTGCCGCCTCCTACCTGCCACTGAACAGATGGGGCCGACTGGTGATGTCTATCTCTCGGCAGCCTTTGGCACGCCTTTCTGTTCCATTCCTCTGCGTTCTTGGCCGGCTCACATGAGGATATTATCCTCAGCTCACACACACATGTGGAGTCCTCTTTGCTTCCTCTGCGGTCTGACTCTCGTTTCAGAGGCTGCAGCTATGACTCAGTACGCAATAACTAATAAGAGGACTCTTGTGTCAGCGAACGGGCCAGACGTATCTCAGAAGACCTGAAAGCTTTCTAGTTAGGGGAAGAAAACAATTTGGAAATGATGGGAAATGGGTGCCCAGGATCTAGTACTGAAAGGTTGAGACACTACTGACATTTCTCTCATCCATGGCTCACCGTGGTAGTTTCATTAAAAAGCCAGACTCTTGTTTTGCTCATGGAGACAGCTCTGTTTCCTCTTACGTTTCCAGCAGTGGCACAGTCCAGTAAGAGGGAGCAGATAAAATAGATGGATGGGGTATTTATTGTTTTAGGTTTGCATATCCTCCAATGATTTACAAGGGCACAAGCAAAGATTACCTGGATGGACGTTGTTTATTTTTTTTTGGGAGGGGGCAGGGAAACTCTTCCCACAAGTTGGCTTTCGCTGATTCTCTTTGCATCTGTTTTGCATATTATTTAAGGGAACCCTGACCGCACTCACAGAACAAACAGAACTGCGGGGGAATTTACATATTATAAAGAGCTTCCATTTTTCTTTTGTTACTTGTTGTATAATGGTTAACAAGACATTTCTGCCTCTGTGACCCCGGACAGAATGCAGTGCTGTAAAGCTGTCCCATTTTGAGTGATCTCTGCTTGTACCATAGAAACCCTGGAGTCCCCACATGCTGTAGCCTCTTGGCTCCTTGGCAGGAATTTTCTGGACGGCAGATGCTTGTGTGGTGACTGGTCTTTGCAGTGTCCTGGTCCTCGACCTTGATGTGAGACTGTCACTCATCTTGCTCTTGTTTTTACATTTGTGATCGCAAACACTTCACATAATCTTGTTGTATCAGTTAGGTTTTCCATCCCTGCGACTAAATACCTGACAAGAAGCAACCTAAGGGAGGAAGGGTTTATTTCTGCTTGTGGTTCTAGGGGCTACAGTCTCTCCTGGCAGGGAAGGCGTGCTAGCGTGGAGACGGGTGGTCACAGGCACAGAGGAAGTGCTGTGCTTACAGTCCCACAGACAGGAAGGAAGGAAGAGGAGCACAATGCTACTTCTCTTTTCAGTCAGTTATGGACCAGGTCTATGCCACAGTGTTGCCCACATTCAGGGCAGGTCTTTCCTCCTTCAGTTAGTCTTCCCTGCAAATACCCTGACACTTACACTCACAAACACCCTCACAGTCACACCCACAGACACCCTCACAGTCACACCCACAGACACCCTCACAGTCACACCCACAGACACCCTCATGCTCATACCCACAAATGCCCTCACTCACACCCACAAACACTCTCACATCTCACATCCACAGGCGAGCTCAGGGTACTTAGTGTTGTTCCACTTGTTTTCTTTTAAAGATGTATGTGGAGGGCAGGGGTAGGAGGCTGGAGAGGTGGCTCGGAGGTTAAGAGCACCGTCTGCTCTTCCAGAGGTCCTGAGTTCAATTCCCAGCACCCATGAGATCTGATGCCCTCTTCTGGCCTGTAGGTGTACATGCAGATAGAGTACTCATCTACGTTAAATAAATAAATATTTAAATAAATAAATAAATAAATATTTAAAAAGGTATGTGTGTGTGTATGTGTGCACGCACAAGTGCTGGGAACCAAACTTGGTCCTCTGAATCTCCCTACATATTTTTTTAACATTAATAAAAAAAATTTTGCCTCTCATACAATCAGAAACTTAGCTAATTTTATATTGGCTGATATACATTATAGGATGTTTTGTGAAAAAAAAGTTTTAAATAAATACTGTAAAAAATGTATATCCTGAGCTGGGCATGGTGGTGTACTCAGGGAGGCAGAGGCAGGCATATCATTGTGAGTTCGAGGCCAGCCTGATCTACAAAGTGAGTTCAGGACAGCCAGGGCTACACAGAGAAACCTTGTCTTGAAAAACAAACAAACAAACAAAGAAAGAAAAAGCATATACTGTTAAGGGGATGAAACCGAGACAGAATTGATTCTGAACATTGTACTTTTGAACAATGTCTGTACATTGTTCTTTTTCTGTACATTGTACATTGTTCTTTTTTGTCTCCTAGATATAGCTTGTACCAGACAATTTTCATAGCATTAGGCCTGCCTATTCCGGTCCGTTCTGTGCTATTGTTCATATGCTAAATACCACACTCACACCTCTGGTATTTTCATAAGAAACTCCAATGACTTAGCTCATTTTCAGCCTGATTCACCTCTACAGTGTGCACGGATGTTAGACCCTCTCAGCAGTCTTTACCTTCTGAATTTTTCTTGTGTCTTGTTTTAAGTGTCCCCTAAATGAGACAGATTTAAGGAAGTGTGCGTGCCAGTTGTTCGAGTTTGACTCAGCACTTTTCATTCTTGCCTTCATCTGACAATCATGCCACTCTGTTTTGTGTTCATCACTGGCTGGTTACCAAGAATACAAAGATGAATAAAACATTAGTCCTGGCTGGGAAGAACTCCCAAGGATGGAAAGAGTCATCCAAGTACATAATTATACCATGATACGAGCACTCCACTGGGAATGGAACTGAATCATCTCGGAAGAGTCAGAGAAGGTGACATTTTGGTTAGGTCAGAATTTCTTGATGTGTAAGAAGGAGGGGGTGACATCGCAGAGGTGATTTGTAGGTTGACAAATAGCATGAAGAACAGTATGTAGGCGCGTAAGCATATGGCGAGTTTGGAAAGTGATGAGAAGTTAGTTATGGCTGAAGGAGAGTGTGTGTGTGTGTGTGTGTGTGTGTGTGTGTGTGTGTGTGTGTGATGAACTTGAGGTGAGGAAAGTTTGGTAAGAGAGGAAACAATGCTGTAAGTGTAGAATTGTGACTTGACTCTATAGTAATAGGGAGTAGGCACTAAGGTCCAAAGACAAAGGAATACTTAAGTATTCTTAAGTGATAAAAGATAGTAAAGATACGTGGATGATAAAAAAAAAAAGATACTTGGATGAGACTGTAGATGGAAAAGACAGGTCAGAAGATTGCTTTATACAACACTTGATGCTGTCCACAGGAGACACCACCATGTAGTCTTCCGTTAGTATTGACCTCCTGGAATAAGCTCAGTTGGACTTCAGTTGGACTGACAATTGCCTGTGCTAAGTCAAAGGGAGGGAAATGCAAAGGAAGGGCCCCAGCTGAGAAACATCGAAGAGGCCGCTTTGTCAAGCCTTTGTGATTGATGGGCTAAGAAGATAGGATGTAGAGTGAGTGGCTTCAGCGTCCTCTTCTTGGAAGCTGGGCTCATTAGTGACATTACTAAAAAACAAACAAACAAAAACAAAAACAACAAAGAATAGGACAATTACAGAATTTTTAGCTAGGAAGGAGAAAAGGTGGCATCGCACATCTGACGTTTTCGTTCTCTCTTCTTGTTCTCCTCCTTTGTTTCTTGCCATGGCTGGAGCAGCTCATTCATTTATAGGACATTTTTCTGTTCACTTTGTACAGATTTTAGTATGTTTATCCTATATTATATGTCTAGTATCCACTTATAAGTGACTATATACCATATGTGTCTTTCTGCTTCTGGGACACCTCACTCAGGATGATCTTTCTTTAGTTCCCACCATTGCCTGCATATTTTATGATTTCCTTGTTTTTAGTTGCTGAGTAGTATTCCATTGTGTAAATGTACCACAATTTCTGCACCCATTCCTCCGTTGAGGGACATCTACATTGTTTCCAGATTCTGGCTACTACAAATAAAGCTGCTACGAACATGGTTGAGCACATGTCCTTGTTGTGTACTTGAACATGTTTGGGATATATGCCTAGGAGTGGTACAGCTGGATCTTGAGGAAGCACTATTCCTAACTGTTTGAGAAAGCACCAGATTGATTTCCAAAGTGGATGTACAAGTTTACATTCCCACCAGCAATGGTGGAGGGTTCCGCTTTCTCTACATTCTCTCCAGCATGTGTTGTCACTTGAGTTTTTGATCTTAGCCATTCTGATGGGTGTAAGGTAAAAATCTCAGGGTCGTTTTGATTTACATCTCCCTGATGGCTAAGGACGCTGAGCATTTCAAGTGTTTCTCTGCCATTCTATATTCCTCTATAGAGAATTTTCTGTTTAGCTCTGTTCCCCATTTTTTAATTGGATTACTTGATTTGTTGCTTTTTAGCTTCTTGAGTTCTTTATATAGTCTGGATATTAGCCCTCTGTCAGATATAGGGTTGGTGAAGATCCTTTCCCAGTCTGCAGGCTGTTGTTTTGTTCTGATGACAGTGCCCTTTGCTTTACAGAAGCTTTCCAGGTTCTGTGCTTTGTACTAACTCTGAATGCCCTGGTCTTTGCTTTCGGCCTTGGGGTATACTGGGTCCAAGCACAAAATTTTGAGAATTAATACTAGTAGTGCAACCATCAATCAATGGAGGAAGGAGATGAAGGGTAGATACTCCCATTTCCATACTTTGGGTGGTTCAAGGCATTCTGATCCTTCAGGTTTTCTGGCAGAAGCAGGTACACCACAGCACTTCTTTATTGGCATTCTGTTCTTCCTTTTTGTTTCTCCTCTTTCGTCTATCACTCTGTTTCTGTGAAATGATCTCTCATGAAAGCTGCATGTTACTTCATATTTCTGACTCTACTTGTTTAAGCACATCAAGCTAAGATAGGCAAGGACACAAAGACTAGTTTGATTTGGGATGCTTGGAGAAAGAATATCTGTGTATTGTATGGATGCAACACCTGCTAATAATAATAATAAAAATAAATAATAATAATAATAATACCTTTCGCCTATAGAAAAGGATAGAATAGAAGGTGGGATAGCCGGTAGGCAGAAAGGATTCTGGGATAGAGCCAGGTGTTGGAGATTTTTTTCCAGATGATGTGAGGAGGAGAGACCCATGGTACCTGAACAGAGGTAACCAGTTACTTGGCAGACTGTAGATTAGTATAAATGGGCTATTTTAAGTTATGAGCTAGTCAGAGAAGAGACTAGCTATATGGCCTAGGTATTTGTAAATATATTTTGAGTCTCATGAGTTCTTATTCCAGGATCTTATGGCTGGGAGGAAAAGGGCACACACTATTACACATGCTCTATGCTTATATTTTTCAAAGCTTGGTTAAAGGGTATCAGTGGGGGCCCATTTCCCTTATGTCTCAATATTTAAAAGTCATTAGTCAAGGTACTACACAGTTAAACAAAATGCTGTAGTTTACCATGTACTTGCATATATTAGAACATGTATTTTTGGCTTCTCCTGAGTTTCATGCCAGAATTACATGAAAACACTTAGGCCTATACACCCCTCCTGTCCACCTCTATTCTTAACATGCTTTAGATAGCAGCCTATAGGATGGTCTTTAGTCCAACAAAGAGCTACTGTCATGCCTTGGGGTATGTGCAAAGTGGCTCAGCTTTCCCTCAGGGGAATCAACTAGAAAGGAAGATTGTGTAGGCTCCAGATGGTACCTGGGTACAGCTAAAGCTCAGGCTTGGACAGACCCTTTAGAACATAGACTGCAGGGGCTCCTGGACATCCTGACAATTCTCTGGTATATTCCATGCACATTAGTCTTAGGGGATTAGAACTTGATATGAATATTTGGGGTTTGTGCCATATGGATTGCCACTGAGTGGTAGGAGTAAACGGATTCAGCTAAGAAAGTGAGGTGGAATGGGTGAGGTCTAAGAACAGCACCTAGGGGGTGGAGCCAGGGAAAGAGGCTTTGAAAGTGACTCAGTGTTTCGTCTTGACATTTAAAGGGAGTTTTTATTCTTTTAAAGTGAAAAGGCAAACACAAGCTGATTCCTAAAGCAGCATGGTAGAGTGATCGTGTTCTCCCTTGGTGCTCACTCAGTAGCCTGTGTACAGAGGAGACACTTCCTGTACTCCCAGTCACACGATGCTCATTAAGCTGCCTGAGACTTTAAGAGTAAGTAATTATTTTAAGACTATTATGTTCAATGTTCACATAAAACAGTCTTATCTAGAGCTGTGATCTGAATGTGTCCTCTGAATTTGTGTATTGAAACTTAATTACTATGTGATAGTATTAGGAAGTGGGGATTTGGAGATTAAGCCATGAGGATGGAGTTCTAATGAGTGGGATTAGCGACCTCATAAACTGGCTGGAGTGACCTCGCTGGGCTCCTTCTGCCATGTGAGGGCCCATTATTTGCTCCTACGGCAAACAGAACAACAGTCATCTTGAAGGCAGAGACCTAGTTCCAACCAGACACTGAACCTGCTGGTATCTTAATCTTTTCTTCTGGAGAGCAGTGAGAAATCGTTCCTCTAAGTGACCCAGCATCAGGGGTAAAAACACTTGGAGAGGGACACAATGTCTTTTTGAAGCATGAGTATGAAATGATGGGAAAAAAAGTTTTGAGAATTTTGGGAAAATTTTTTCTCATATTACAAAGTTGTTGCTGTTGTTATTTTCTTATCGTGACAAATATCCAGGAGAAGCAGTTTAAAGGAAGAACAGACGTATCTTGGCTCATGGCTTTTGAAATGTCAGGCCACACCAACAGCTGGCTCCGCTGCTTGTAGACCTGTGGTGAAATAGCTCTCCCTGGGTGGACAAGTGCAGCAGAGAAAAGCTGGTATCCTCTCAGGCAAAAGAACAGAGAAAGGCAGAAAGGGGCCAGAGCAAAAACTATCCCTCAGAGACAACCCCAGTGACTTCTTCCAACTAAACCTTGTCTCCTAAGTGTCCCTTCAGATATATATTTACCAATAACTCAGTCCATTTATGAAATCAGAGCCTTTGCTATCTAATCACCTCAATAGTGTCACCAGCTGGAGACTAAACCTCCAACACAAACCTTTTTGGCGATATTCATATGAAAGTGATAACATTTGTGATGTTTAATGCCTATTTTTAACTTGATGACATCTACAATCACCGAGGATGAAAGCTTCCAGAACACCCGAGTTTGCCTCTGCTCAAGCCTTCAAGGCATTATCTAGATTAGGTTCAGTGAGGTGAGTAGATCCATCTCAACTGCGGGTAGCACTGGTCCATTGGGCCGGGGTCCCACACAGGATTATAAAAAGGAAAAGAACCTCCCTGCTTCTTCTTTGTGGATGTGATGAGACCTTACGGGCTGGCTGCCATGACATCCCTGCCGAGATAGACTGTACTCCATCAAACCGAGAACCAGAATGAACCCTTTATCCCTTAAATTGCTTCTGTGAGAATATTTTATTACAGGAAAAGGTAAAGTAACTAATGCAGCGTTCTATTCCGGGGCCTCCAAAGCCTCATGTCAGTCTCCTCTAATTCAAATTATACCCAGTCTATCTCTAAGAGTCCGCATAGCCTTAACAGTTCCAGCTCAAAAGATCAAGTGCAAAGTCCATGGCATGTAAGACAGAGTTTGTATTCAATATCTCTCCTGGGATGGTTCTCTATAAGCTCCTGTAAAAACAGAAGTTACTCAGATTCACGCAGTGTAGAAGAGCACACTCTAAAAGAGTAATGAAGCTTAGAAAAATGGGGTGGGACTAAAGTTGGGCCCAAATCCATTAAAATAAGTGTTAAGTCCTGGCACTTTATTCAAATTCAGAATAAAACGGGGAGGCAAGTCTTTCAGTAGCTTAAGTAGAAGCTAAGACTACTCTGAACATGGCTGCCTCTGGGTATTTGGATGGCTGAGTACGAAGAAACGAGTCCTGGGAAAACAGGGTGCCCTGGTATTAACTTCTTAAAGAAAGGTCTTTCAAATGATTAGATCTCTGAGCCTGTGATAAGTAGGGCTTAGCCAATTTCTGGAATGTCCTCAAAGCATTTTTCCTATTGCTTTGTGAAAAGTGGGTGACTTATTTTTAGTACAATTAATCTCTTTGGGAACCACACTTTATTTTTCCCAACTTTTCAAAATCCATCTGCTCTACTTTTTGCCACTATGATTTGCCAGCAACTTGGACAAAGGCAGTCATCAGCAACCATGCCTCAACCTGGACAGGACTCTGTCTCAAAATCTCCTTTACAGTATTAACTAGTCCTTAATATTTAAATGTTGCCTCCTACAAAATCTCAAGATATGAACAAATGTAAGTAAAACTGCAACCAATGTAATATACATGGCCTCTAATCCAAGTCTCAGTGTCCCTCACTTCATTTCAAACCTGGACAAATATAGTAACAACAGCTCAATTTCTTGGTGACAGTTTTCTTTTTTTTTAATTTTTTATTTAACTTTTATTAATTACACTTTATTCATTTTATATCTCCCCATAAGCCCCTCCCTCCTCCCCTCCTGTTCCCACCCTCCCGGTGACAGTTTTCTTATGTCAGTTAGCCTTTTTTTTTTTTTTTTTTTTTTCAGTGTGACAAATAATAGAGAGAAACAGGTTTAAGCAGGGAAGATTTATTTCGGTGTGTGCTCTCAGCCATTTCAGTTCATTCCATTGTTTCTGGCCTTGTGCTGAGGCTGAACACCGTGGCCGAAGGGTGTGGCAGAACAAACTGAATAGCGAGGTGGAAGAATAGGGCAGGACAAAGCTCAGGACAGCCAGGGGGATAAAGAGACACAAGGTATGCACTTCAAAAGCACGTTCCCCCCAAACAGCTCCCTCACCCTAATAGTCCATCCTGGCTGAATAGGTGTGAAGACATTTATAATCTAACCACCTCTCACTTGTGCCATCAGCTGGAAATCAAACACATGAGTCTTTTGGGTGAACATCATCTGACCGAACCATAAAAGCTGAACGTGTCTAGGTGTGTCTGTTTCTTGTTTAACTGTTGTGTGTACTTAAATGTTCTGCACTGACGCAGTGGGAACAGCTGGCCCCAAGGCCTTCAAATAGACGCTAACGGCTTCAGAAGGGTCTGAATGATCATTTTGTTGGGTTCGTTCATTCTCCAATAAAGAAAGACAACTGGAAAGAGAGCTGCTCCCAGATTTACAGCCATCATGGCAACAGTGTCCCGACAGCCTTCTATTACACCTTTTTGAACATGTTGTAGCTGGATGTGGCCTGTGTAATAAAGGCCAAATAGAGCTAAGTGAATAGCTTCACCTCAGGATTACTTCTATCACAAATCTGGAACATCCTTCATAGTCTCAAGTTTTGTGTGTTTGGTTTACATTTGGCAGCACTCTTTTGAGAGATTGCAAAACATTTGGGACATGGGACCCATCATGTAGGAGCCTAGGGGAGGGCCTGTGAGGTCATACCCAGTCTTCAGTTAGTAGAGCTAGTTCTCTGTTCCTTATCTGCGGCCATGTAAAGCAGCAGACACAAGCTCCTGCTGGCATGCCCAAGGGCTTCTCTGCCATTCCTTCCCAACCATGATAGCCTGCCCCTCTGAAACCGTGAGCTCAAATCACCCTTTCCTCTCTAAGTTACTCCTGTTGTTACAGCAGAGAAAGGAAAAGCAGCTGCCACACTAGAGTCAAGTACTGGTCTAACCATGCACGGTTAGAAAGACACACGGCTCATTTCAGTGAACCAGTAAAGGATTCCTTGCAAACGTGCCATCTCAACTGGGATGTGAAGAATGAGGAGGCAACAGGCTACTCTCCAGGCATGAGTACAATGGAAAACAAAAAACTGATTTGTTGAGATTCACCTCAATGTGCCTGGAGTCTAAGATGGAGAGGGATACGGGTGGAGAGTGAGTACAAAGTCAATGTGGTGATGGTTGTTCCCACCAGGGCCAACCTTTGTTCTTATTAAGGTGTTCAGGTTTTATTTGGGCAGCAAGAGGCCCTAAAGAGGATGGCTTGCCTGGAATGAGAACTATGGCTGTAAAATGGAGAATAATTCCAGAGAACAGCATGTCTGGAAGCTGGGAGAAGAATTTAGAGGTTGTGATATTAAGGTTGAATGGATGGTGGCTCAGACTGGGATGAATGAGAATAGAATCCAAAAACTGGTTAGGACAAGAAGAGGATAGAATTTGAGGGTGATTCAGTCGGCAGTGGTAGATAAAGTCTCCAGAAAAATGTGCTCTAACAGTGGTCAGAAAGGACCAATAGCAGACAGATGGAATGTGGCCATGAAGTCTTAGCTGGAGGGTCCAGGTTGAGAGTCCTTGAACCTGTTAATGAGACTCAGTGGCAACAGCAGTACGCAGTAGGAGATGTTGGCCGTCTGGTCCTGATGAGAGGGAAGCCTACAATGTAGAGGCTGGAAGGCAGGAAATGAAGCAGTTCCTAGGGGTTATGAACATGAGCTCTTACCCATCCCAGAAAGCAACGGGGGGAGGGGGTAAGTCCCTATTTTACCAAAAACACCCTCTGGTAGCAAATTCACCTTCAAACAAACCAAACGAAGCAGTAAGCACATCCTCTTTATTGACACAAAAGCGTGCCCTATGCCTTTCTCAAATGTCTCTTTTCGGAGGGAGTTAATAATGTGTTCCATTTGAAAGTTACTGCTTTCTTGGATTACACTCCATGAAATCCTGAGCTGTCAGCAGGCAACAGTATCTGTAGACACATGAGTTGTATTGTAAATATTGTCTACATAATAACAAGCTCTAGTGGTCACCTAACTTGACACTGGGGTTCAATAATTAAGGTGAAACACTGAGAGCCAAACAGCTCTTCTCCCTGTTCTACCCTGGATCATCACGCCTCCCACTGGTCCTTTTATATACCTAAGCTACTCTGATTCATCAGCCCCTCTTCCCTCCCTGCCTCCTACAGAAGCTGCTAAAATTATTTTCTGTTGAATTATGGCAAGAGTTCTCTAGAGTCCCAAGCTCCAGGCTTGATTCCATTGAGTACAGGCTCAGAGCTAAGTCTGCATTTGGAAGAGTTTTTGAACTTTCTTTTATGCACCAAGGAAGCCTTTTGTGGTTCGTTCTGTGATTTAAAACAAAACAAAACAAAACAAAACAAAACAAAACAAAACAAAACACAATCAAACAACTGTAGAGATTTATTTACTTTTATTTTATGTATATCGGTGTTCGGCCTCCAGGCGTGTCTTCACGCCACATACATGCCTTGTATGGTTCATGGAGGCCAGAAGGCAACTTCCATTCTCCTGGAACTGGAGTTGCAGATATTTGTGACTCACCATGTGGGTGCTAGGAGCCAAACCTGGGTCTCCAGGAAGAGCAGCCAGTGCTCTTGACTGCTGAGCCATCTCCTGAGCCCCAACTCTGTGATCTTGTGGAGGAAGGTTTTCCAGGAGAGAGGCCTCACTGTTCCATTCCAGGTGACCTGGAGATCTTTTCCGGGCAGTGCTAGCAGCTTTCTGGAGCTGGTTCCCACCCGGTTTTTGGTTCCTTGTGTTTTAGAGAATGACTCTCTCCCTCTGGTGTACATGTGTGAATGCCTCTGTATGTGTATAAGTGTGGAGGTCGGAGATTGAGTTGATGTCAGTGTCTCCTCATAGCTTCTCCACATTATTATTGTTGTTGTTATTGTTATTCCCAGGGCACTCACTTAGCCTGGAGATCCTTGGTCTAGTTAGGCTTACTAATCAGCAAGCTTCAAGGAAGCCACCGTTTCTGCCTCCTGAGCCCTATGGTTGTAGGTGCACACGGCCACCTGCCTTTTTTACTTTAGGTGCTAGGATCAAATGTTCTCACGTGTATGCTGCAAACACTTTACCTATTGTGCTGTCTCCTTAATTCCTTTAATCACTCTCCACTGCTCCCCTCCACTGTGTGTGTGTGTGTGTGTGTGTGTGTGTGTGTGTATGTGTGTGTGTGTGTGTGTGTTCATGTATGCATACAGTGCCAAAGCATGCATGTGGAAGTCAGGGAACAACTTTGGGGAGTCGGTTTTCTCTTTCTACCACATGGATTCCCCGAATTGGAGTTAGACCTTCAACCCGTGGAAGCAAATGCCTTCATCCACTGAGTTGTCTTACTCCCCCACTCACCTTGATCCTTAATACTCAACTCCTGCCATTCTGAAGGATGTTTTCCATGTGGCTTCAATGACGTTGGCCATATCTATTTTTTTTTTCTTCAGAAAAATGACTCCACAAACAGAGCCTGTATACCCTTTCTTCTATGAGAGCAAACTGAGTGAGACCTGTCCTATGAAGGTTACCAGCATGCTCATGAAGACTTCAAGTAGGAAAGCATGCATGAGGTGAGCTTTCCAAAGGCATTGATGGTGTGTCAGTCATATGCCAGAAATTGCTGCAGACTCTGGAGGTTCAAGAGCAAACGAAGCACTGTCCATACGGTCAGCAAGGTGGCAGTTTAGTACAAGCAGACAATTTGGTGGGCATCTACAGAACAGTAGGGTGATTCTGTCATGAGGCATGGATGAATCTGAGGACACAGATAGGAAGGGATTCTAAGCGGGGATTGGCAGGAAGGAGCTAAGTCTTTGAAAATAAATTTAATTTTTTTTTTCCTGACAGAAAAATAACTCACATGTAACTCACATCAGATATATGCTAAGACAATAAAATAGTTGAACTTCCCCCTAATTCTCTGTTAAGTACAATTAAAAATGACATGCATGGGTTGGGGCTGTAGCTCAGTGTGCTTGCTTATCAGGAACGAGACCCTGGGTGGCATTATCCTTAGAACTGAAAACACACACACACACACACACACACACACACACACACACACACACACACAC
>NW_026585504.1:18586562-18594608 GCF_907164565.1 Psammomys obesus
CACACACACACACACACACACACACACACACACACACACACACACACTGTGGTGTAGATCCACAACTTCAGGATGTTATATTTCAAAGAAACTTAGAAAGATTCTGGAGGAAGAAGAGAAGGCACAATGGCTAATGCCTCCAGGAATGGTGACATGGTGACATTTGTTCCTGGGATATGAAGAAGTCACCAACCTGGAAACTTCAAAGATACCAGACAAACAAACAAACAAACAACAGAACAAGCCAGCTTGCCCCCGCTGGAAATGGGTAGTCTAGCAAAGTGAAAAGCATTTTGTCAACACCTACTTTACTTTGGCCAAACGCTTCAGAGGGTGAGAGCACTCTTTCTTCCTTGCCTACATCCCAGAAGGACAAGGAGGACACGTCTAGTCCACATTTGCCAACTCTAGTGAAGCTCTTTCTTGTATACCTTGGGCATTAGTCCCTGGGACATGAAAGCTTATCCCCACACAAAATTTTTTTTTGTTGTAACTTTATTCACATGCGAAAAATATCCCCAAAATTATTTCTACGGAACACTATTTGGCAATAAAGGAATGAGATTCTGATATAACAACTCAGAAGATCCGCCGAAGACTCCCACTAAGTGAAAAAGAAAAACGCCTTCAAAGATTACAAGCCTGTGTTATTTATATAACACTTTCAAAGGTATCTTTATTATTATTTGTTATCGTATATGTGTGTGTGTGCGGGCACCTAAGTTGGTCAGAGGAGCTCAGGTCACAGGCAGTTGTACACTGCCTGATATGGGCATTGAACTTGGGCTCTCTGTAAGTACACTGCAGGCTCTTAACGGATAAGCTACCTCACCAGCTCTTACATAACGTTCTTCAAAAAAAAAATTTACTTTATGTGTAAGGATATGTATTTATGTACCACATGTATGTAGTGCCTGCAGAGACCAGAACAGAGCAATGGATCCTTTGGGACAGTAGTTACAGACAGTTCTAAGCTGTTCTGTGGGTGCTATCGATGGCATCTGGGTTCTCTGGAAGAGCAACCAGTGTTCTTAACCACTGAGCGGTGGCTCCAGTCCCTATAGTATTCTTGAAATGCAAAGAAGACTAGTGCCTTCTGGGAACAGTAAGAAACTGGTGTTTCTTAAGAATGATGCCGAGAGGGAGGGAAGGTGGGACCGGGAGGTGAGGAGAGGAGGGAGGGGACTACGACCAGGATGTAAAATGAGTAAAAAATAAAAATAAAAAAATAAAAATTCTAAAATGCAAAACAAAGCCCCGAACACTGTTGTGGAGACATAGCTCTTCTAACTGTATCACTGTGATACCTTGGCCCTGTTACTGCCTGTTCTTGTATTATCCTGCAGCATGCTGCATGATGCTGTGTGAAGACACAGGTTCTAAACTGCTATTGTGACAGTAACTTTGTAAAAAGTTACCATTTGGGGAAGCCCTGGTAAAGGATACGTGTGATCTCTATTATTTCTGATAATGGCATGCAACTCTGTGATTACTTTAAAATAAAAATCAAATGAAACAGTCAAACTATTTTCGAGGTTGAGTTACCTACCGAGGTCAGAAAAGAGGAGAGAAGGGCATTCTGGGTAGATGGACAGCAAAGCCTGGAAGCAAGATATGTGTGTTAGCTTGAATAGTGAGTGGTTAGCCAAGGCTAAATTATAAAGGGCATCATTTAAGAAATTAAAAATTTCTAAAAATTACAAGTTTTTGAAGAAATGAAAAGGTGACACAGTCAGGTGTTGGGCCTGAGTGAGCCAACAGAGCTGGGGCCTCAGAGATTAGGAGTTCGGAGATCCTGGGGAGTTGAGAAGCATTTGGGAGGATGCAATTTCAGGGTGGCCCATTAGAGTGTAAGCAGGGGATAGAACAGCTGTAGGAAATTTATAGAGGACTGGATTTGGGATAGAAACAAGTTGCTGAAGTGAAGGCAGAAACCAAGGAGCTGTGATGTGTGGCAAGACATCCCAGTGGCTATTGGGATCATCTAGACTCTAACAGGGGCCCAGAGCTAGAGAAGAAAGTTAGTTAACAAGGATGAACTCGGGCTCAAATCGGGAATAAATACTTAAAAAGCATATGACAGAAGGGTGTGAGAAGAGCTGGTGCTCCAGACGACAGCCTGAGGGGAGAGGGTGGTGCTCTGTGCCAGCAACTGACCAAAAAAAAAAAAAAAGTGACATGTGGCCCCTCCCTGTTATTTGGGTGACAAGACAGTCAGCAACCTATGACAAGGAGGTGGAATCAAGGAAGTGAAGGGAAAACTGTGACACTGAGGACACAGAGCAAATCTGAGGAGGGTAGGAGAGTTGATCACTAATTGGAAGATGACAAGTGGACTCGGAGGAAGAGACACAGACCCCACCTGGAGCGAGATTAGAAGGAAGGACGGGACTTGGGAGAGTTGTGTTTCTCACAGTGCTGAGGGCGTGGTGGTCAGTGACAGGTGTCCTGGAGGAGCTGGCAGTAAGGTGCTGACAGGATGTGTGCTAGCCAGTGGCTTCAGGCTGACACAGGCCTTTGCCCTGGCAGTATCTGAGGCCTGGTGGCATTTGTCGTTTGTGGCCTGGCACATTCCGGCAGCAGAGGCTTGGTTTCAGCCGTCCTGTCCAAGCAGCCAGGCCAGCATGCGGTGGGGAATGAGGCCAGCCTAGGCAATACCAGGGCCTCTTTCCAGAAAGGCTCACCCCTTACAATTGTGGGGTCTTGTGTTATGGACAAATGGAAACCTCCAGCCTCAAGTCAGCTCTTCCCCCCCCCCCCCATCTCCCAAGAAGAATCTTGAGGACTCTTTATCTCTGTGTTTGAGCTTTGCCTCTTAAATCGATGGCTGCCTTGGTTTGCCACTGAGGTGTGGGACAAAGGACACTCTTGGCTCAAGCCTTGTTTGGAGATGGTATCCTGGAAAACAGGCCAAGCAGAGCTGGGATGAGTCTGAGATTGCAGAGCAGAGAATCTGAGGTTCAGAGTATCTACACTGTTCTAGATGGGAGGTCTAGGAACCAGATTGAACCTCTCGTTCCATGGAAGGTGTACAGTCCAAGAGCAATCAGGCTTTATGGTGGGATCTGGGTACAGGGTCTATTTTTCTGAATCTGAGGATGGGATGATGTTCTTGGGATCCAGTGATGTCAATCACAGTGATTAGTAGAGGACCATGGCAGAAATTAGAGCTGTCCCTTCACTCTCTTCATGCTTCTTTGCCTTCTTCAGGCTCACCTTCCAGAGTTCACCATCATTAAAGGATGATACATTCTTCCAGGCAAATGCCCTTATAATTATTATTTGTGTCTTTGTTCGGTGACTGGATTTTGAAAGCCTAATGATGGACTGTGTCTTAGAGTTTCTGCTGCTGTGATAACCCAGGGAGGGTAGGGTTTATTTCAGCTCACACTTCCACACACCTGTCTAGCACTGAAGGAAGTCAGGGCAAGAACTCAAAACAGGGCAGGAACCTGGAGGCTGAACTTGATGCAGAGGCCATGGAAGGGTGCTGCTTACTGGCTTGCTCTTCATAGCCTGCTCAGCCTGCTTTCTTAAAGCACCCAGGACCACCTACCCAGGGGTTGGCATCACCCACAGTAAGCTGGGCTCTCCCATATCAGTCACCAATTAAAAATTTTTTTACCACAATCTTGTGCACCAGACAATCTGGTGGGAGCATTTTCTCAACTGAAGCTCCCTTTTATAAAATGACTCTGGCTTGTGTCAAGTTGACATAAAACTAGCCAGCACAATAAGTGTAAGCCAAATAAACGCTTTTCTCCCCCAAGTTGCTTTTGGTCATGGTGTTTTGTCACAGCAATAGAAACCCTAACTAAGACATACGACCTGGCAGAAGCATTTTGTATTGCAATTTGTGATGAATGAAGGTTCCCATGGCTCTTCCTTGTTGGCGGTTGTCACTGCCAGTGTGTTGGAGTTTTGCCTTTGATATGTCATTGCCTCCTAGCTTCATAAGACAGGGTTTCCCTTAATTGAGACTTTTTTTTTTTTTTTTTTTTTTAAGGATCTTTAGGTGACCTGGCATTGCTTGTGTACTCCACCTTCTCTGTACTTAGATACTACAAAGGGGGTGGGGAGGAAGGAAGGAAAATCTGGAAAGTCTGGGATCGTTGTGCCCCAAAGACCACCAGGAGCCAGACCATGTATGCAAAAGCAAAGAGCTTTATTCTAGCTTAAGCTCAGTCTCTCCAGTATCAACAACACAGTGGATCAGAGAGGAAAGGCTCCCCCCCCCCAGCAGCTGCACAGTAGGGTTTTTATTGGGGTCTGAGGAAGGACCAGGAATTTCTGGTTTACCAGTTACAGGATTGGGTGACCAAGGGCAAGCTTGTTACAAAGTGATTGGCTAACTAACATAACATTGAGCGAGCTCTCTGCAGACCTCAGGAATGTTAGGTCAGAGGGCTGCCCAGCACAGATGCCCCACCCTGAGATAAGATAACTTTCCATTCTTGTGGTTACCTCCAGGCTATTCCTTGGGGTATAGAATTTTATGGTTTTTGTATTCCTGGAATTGGTGACCTATGGCCTAGTTCCTGGGACTGACGACTTTTGGGGGAGGAGGTCAGGTCTGGTCCTTTCGGGATGAGGTCACACATCTGCTGACTGTACCCTCATTCTCTCACATACCCGAGGGAGTCAGTTTCCATTCGAAGAGTTCTGTGAAGAGGCAAGGAACTGAAAGTGGATCTGCCAATATCTACTGTAATCAGAGGCCCTCCATCCAGTGGCTTGCTACAGCTGTGAGCCTGCTTAGATTTGTCCTCAGTCTAGCCTCAGAATGAGGAGACAGCCCCCAGCCAGCACCATTGCAGCCTTGTGCTCTGCGGCAGAGACACACCATAGACCGTGCCCATGTGGTGGGGCTTCGTCCCCTAAATGGAAACATTCAATTCCAGAGGGAAGTATACAGGACTTTCAGGTTCCAGGAAGGAAAGAAATTTAGAAGCCTCTGGAAGCTCCCCAAACTTTCAAGATCTACAAGGCCCTGCTCCAAGGTTATGTAAGCAGTCATATTAGCTAGAGAGAGGAGGCTTTCCCACCTACACAGCTGCCAAGCTCCCTGGGAGCTCTGGGGATGTTGCTCTCATGGAGCAGTCACCCATGCTGGGTTGGGCATCCTGGGGAAAGAGCTGATTTTGAGTAACCCATTTACCCATACTCTCCTGTGTAACCCCAATCAGCTCACTGGTTCAGCAGTGGGAGCATGATGTGTTTGTTTGCTTTGATCTGTTGTTTGCGTCTCATCCAGGATGAGCAGTAGTTTGTTCATCCCCAGGGAAAGTCACACAAGCAGCCTAAATTCTTGACCCAGGAACTATTTGTGTCTATGTTGTGCTATACAGTAACAGATCCTCAATTACAGACATATAAGAACAGCACAACTGTTGCTATCTTAGTTTCCAAGGACGTTGTATCACCAAGCTGAATGGCCAGAGATGACAGAAATTTATTCTCTTGCGGTTCTGGAGTTCTGAGGTCCAAAATCAGTATCATGAAGCTTAAATCAGGGTCTTGGCGGGACCACAACTCTGGGCTCTTTCTCTTACCTCTTTCAGCTTCTTCTGTGCCTTGGTCTGTGCTAACATCCTAGGCCTCAAGGCCAGCACTTTAAACCTGTGTGATCATCTTCCCATGACTTCTGTGTGAGTATGTGTCTGCACGTGTGTGTGAATGTGTATGTGCGTTCATGTGTGTGTGAGTGTGTGCCTGTATGTGTGTGATCATGTGTATGTTAGTATCTGTGAGCTTATGGGCATATTTGTGTGTATGTATATGCTGGTTCTCTGCTTTCCTCATAAAGAGACTTGCAATTGCAATGTGTTAATTAAGACTCCGTATTCCAACCTTTTATCTCAAGATCCTTCTCTTAGTCTGATGTTCAGATTCTTGGATCATATTGTCCAACATTTATGGAGTCCGGAGCTTGGGGGGTGGCATTTATTTTCTTTTGCCTACTGCAAACAGCTACAGTTTCCAAACTCTTATCATGTTCTGAATATCACGAGAGACACTTCCTGCGTGTCTTTACTTACGTGCATTAATTTACATGTGTTATCACTCTCAGTGGCATCTTACAGTAGCATCTCAGGGAGCTTGAAGGACTCGGCTCAGGTCCTTCAAGCGAGGCAGGGGATGGTGAACTCAGCAAACCGACTTCAGAGTATGACGCGCAGTATTATCTTCCCATCAAATACCTAAGCTGATAACAAAAGTTCCATCTATTTCCCTATGTATAACATTTTCAACCAGTCTTTACAAATGACCTATCTCTTGGTATGTCTTGGTATGTCTCTGTTAAAAGAACACTCAATGATTTTTTTTTAAATTTTTTATTAATTACACTTTATTCATTTTGTATCCCCCCATAAGCCCCTCCCTCCTCCCCTCCCAATCCCACCCTCCCTCCTCTTTCTGCATGCATGCCACTCCCCAAGTCCACTGATAGGGGAGGTTCTCCTCTCCTTTCTGATCTTAGTCTATCAGTTCTCATCAAAATTGGCTGCATTGTCCTCTACCGTGGCCTGGTAAGGCTGCTCCCCACTCAGGGGGAGGTGATCAAAGAGCAGGCCAATCAGATTATGTCAGAGGCAGTCCCTCTTCCCATTACTATGTAACCCACTTGGACACTGAACTGCCATGGGCTACATCTGTGCAGGAGTTCTAGGTTATCTCCACGAATAGTTCTTGGTTGGAGTATGAGTCTCTGGGAAGTTCCCTGTGTTCAAATTATCTTGTTCTGTTGCTCTGCTTGTGGAGTTCCCGTCCCCTCCAGCTTTTACTATTTCTCACTTCTTACATAAAATTCCATTTACTCTGCCCATCAATTGGCCATCAGGCTCAGCATCTGCTTTGACAGTCTATACTGCAGAAGCTTTCAGAGGCCCTCTGTGGCAGGTTTCAAGGTTGTTTCCTGCTTTCTTCTGGCTTTCAGAGGCCCTCTGTAGCAGGTTCCGAGGTTGTTTCCTATTTTCTTTTTCTTCTGATGTACATCCTCTTTGCCTTTCAGGATGGGGATTGAACATTTTAGTTAGGGTCCTCTCTTTTGCTTAGTTTGTTTAGATGTACAGATTTTAGTGGGTTTATTCTATGTTGTATGTTTATATGAGTGAGTATATACCATGCGTGTCTTTTTGCTTCTGGGACATCTCACTCAGGATGATCCTTTCCAGGTCCCACCATTAACCTGCAAATTTCATGATTTCCTTATTTTTCACTGCTGAGTAATACTCCATTGTATAGATGTACCACAATTTCTGCATCCATTCTTCAGTTGAGGGGCATCTGGGTTGTTTCCAGCTTCTGGCTATTACAAATAAAGCTGCTACAAACATGGTTGAGCAAATGTCCTTTTTGTGTACTTGAGCCTCTTTTGGGTATATGCCTAGGAGTGGTATGGCTGGATCTTGAGGAAGCACTATTCCTAGTTGTCTGAGAAAGCGCCAGATTGATTTCCAGAGTGGTTGTACAAGTTTACATTCCCACCAGCAGTGGAGAAGGGTTCCCCTTTCTCCACAACCTCTCCAGCATGTGTTGTCCCTTGAGTTTTTCATCTTGGCCATTCTGATGGGTGTAAGGTGAAATCTCAGGGTTGTTTTGATTTGCATTTCCCTAATGGCTAATGAGGTTGAGCATTTCTTTAAGTGCTTCTCTGCCATTCGATATTCCTCTACAGAGAATTCTCTCTTTAGCTCTGTTCCCCATTTTTTAAGTGGATTACTTGGTTTGTTGCTTTTTAGCTTGTTTAGTTCTTTATATATATTGGATATGAGTCCTCTGTCAGATAAAGGGTTGGTGAAGATTCTTTCCCAATCTGTAGGCAGTCGCTTTGTTTTGATGACGGTGTCCTTTGCTTTACAGAAGCTTTTCAGTTTCATGAGGTCCCATTTATTGATTGTTGCTCTTAGAGCCTGTGCTGTTGGTGTTCTGTTCAGGAAGTTGTCTCCTGTACCAATGAGTTCTAGGGTATTTCCCACTATTTTTTTTCTCACCGATTTGATGTGTCTGGTTTTATGTTGAGGTCTTTGATCCACTTGGACTTCA
>NW_026585504.1:18595008-18598946 GCF_907164565.1 Psammomys obesus
TGTAGATTGCTTTTGGTAAGATGGCCATTTTTACTATGTTAATCCTGCCAAGCCATGAGCATGGGAGATCTTTCCATCTTCTCATATCTTCCTCTAATTCTTTCTTCAGAGACTTGAAATTTTTTTCATACAAGTCTTTGACTTCCTTGGTTAGGGTTACACCAAGGTACTTTATGTCATTTGTGGCTGTTGTGAATGGTGTTGTTTCTCTAATTTCTTTCTCAGCCCTTGTGTCTTTTGTATACAGGAGTGCTACTGATTTTTTTGAGTCAATTTTGTATCCGGCCACTTTGATGAAGGTGTTTATCAGCTGTAGGAGTTCCCTGGTAGAGTTTTTGGGGTCACTCATGTATACTATCATATCATCTGCCACTCAATGATTCTTAAGGGGAGCCATCTTGAGCCAGAAAGATCTTTTCTAATATTCGGAATGGAAGACCCTGTTTCTAGAGAAGATACACTCTACAGAAAATATCTTCCTGAAGGGGTATGGTTGGGCAGGCCTTTTTCTTTTAGGGCATGCCATATTTACACAAACCACATTTGTAGTTGAGGGGCTGAAGGTCAGGGAGGGTGAAGTTCTAGACCATGTGCAAGGCTTTCTGTGAGAACTGACTGCACTGAGCACTTAGGGGTCGGTTCCATAGCTGTTTTCAGATGGACTTGGCTTAGTGTTCCTGGTAACGGAGGTCGTGATGTGGAATCTGAATAGGGCTGAGAAGGTAGTGTTTGACTCTTACTCCGATCATGGTTCAAGCTGAAACTGTGTCATGGTCACACATTGTCTAGAAGTCTAGGTTTGAGGGCTCCTTATTTTAAATATGAAGAATATTTAAAATATTCAATGTTACCATTGAACAAACTTTTCATGTGACAGTAACTGCTCAAGGCTGACGGAACAAGGAAGAAAAAAAAAAACACAAACAAAAAACAGCTACAGGACATACGAACGTCTGTTCACGATAGTCCTCATCGTCCTTTTCATGTCTACTGAGTTTGTGTCACTAGCATACCTGTGGCTCCCTACCCATCTTCCATGGCTTGCTCAGCATGTGCTACATGACATTCCTTTGACAATTTGCTGCTTTTCTATGTGTGGCCAGGTGGTCTAGGAATTCAGAACACCCAGAAACTTCAGCCCAACTTCGAACAAAGCTTTCAGCTGATGGATCTTTCTTCCTTATGTGTTTTTTCCCCCCTGGAGAAGAAATTGAAGGCAATGTTGGTAACACACAGCTAAGAGCTATTTCCGGAACCGTTGCTTTTATTTCTATGGCATTAGTGCGTGGCCACTCCTCCCTTTGACCCCTCCCTTTGACCCGTGTGACACACCTGAAAAGGTGTGCAGATGGTTAGAAGGCTCTGGAGATGGGGTTTATATGGCGGATGATGACACCTGGTGATGGTTCCAGCTAGAGTTTATACATTCTGTTCTTCCTCCGACACATATCACTTCTCATCCACCTCGCTTGGATGGGATTGTTCCTAGCTGGGCTTTTCAGGCTGGAGTTGACCTCACTTCGGGCCCCAACTGAGATGCATCACTTTCATTTCTACCCTTGAGATATTAGAGGCCTGCTGGGCCTCAGTGAATGCCTTGTCGTGTTGACTTTAGAAACGCCCATTGCAGAGACCATTTAATCCTATGAAGATTACCCAGGCATCATCTTCTCCCTTTCACTTTGCCCCAGCGTCTTCCCCAATGACACTTGTTCTCACAGCACGGAATTCTAGAGTCCAGGAAGTTGAACGGTCTTATAGAAGAAAGTCTTTAAGGTCAAGTGAGTTTAGACAGTGCTGGTTCCTACCACAGCAGTCTGGAGCTAACACCTTTTAAAGACAGTTTTGAAGTTATTACTGTTAATTTTTAGTTAATACACAAAATAATGGGTTTCATAATCACAGTCTCATATATACACCCTTGTACCTTGCATGACTCCTCTCCCCTCCTCCCCATCCTTCTCTCTTTCCTTTATCTAGTTCTCTCTCATCACCCAAATGATCTCCTTTCTGCTTCTAGTTCTTTAAATCCAAATTCTGTATAAGAGAGAAGTACAAGATATGTGGTATTTTGCCTTTCTTCTCCTGTTACTTTTTCTTGTACTCTTTGCATCTCCTTTCCCTAATATTCATGTCGTGTGTATATATATATAATTTTATATCATGACTCTACAAATGAGAGCAAATGTGTCCTTTTATCCTTCTGAGTCTGGCTTATCTTGCCTAATAAGACAATCTCCACTTCCACCCTATTTCTTGAAAATGGCATAATTTTATTCTTCATGGCTGGATGAGATTCCATTGTGTAGACACATCACCGTTTCTGTATCTAGTCATCTATTAATGAGCATCCAGGCTGGTTCCCTATTTTGGTCATTGTGTATAGGATGGAAATAAGCACAAATGCAGAATTATCTGTGTGTCAGGCTGACTTACCTTCCGGGTGCTTATTTCCCACCTTAGTTCAATTTTCTTCTTGGCCTGAGGGCTTTCTTCCACAGTGTGAGATCTTCGCCCTCCCCCCAAGCACAACCTGGGAATCTAGGAAAGTTTAAATCCTCAACTCGATCCCCAGTTTTTGGACAAAAGTCTAGCGTCCTACCGTCAGAGGAGAGAGCATTCTGAGGCCACCTTGTAGTTCTCAGAGGGTCGTTAGCAGAGCTCAGGTCCTGCTGCTCACAGCAGGACCCCTGCCATTGCAGGGAATGCCTGGAAGCCTGTGATTTTTACTCAGCCCACTAGGAGCAGTCCCTGTAGCTACCTAGGCGTTTGTTCAGTCCTGGCAGGTGGGATCGCTTCGTCCTCCGAAGGCTGTCTGTCTTTGGTTATCTCCCCACCCCACTGGCACCATCATATTCTCTTTGAAGATTCTCTCTAGGTACCCCTGAGGAAGGAAGATGGGTAGGGAGCCACAGACATGCTAGTGACACAAACTCAGTAGACATGAAAAGGACGATGAGGACTATCGTGAATAGATGTTCGTATGTCCTGTAGCTGTTTTTTGTTCGTGTTTTTTTTTCTTCCTTGTTCCGTCAGCCTTGAGCAGTTACTGTCACATGAAAAGTTTGTTCAATGGTAACAGTATTCTTCATATTTAAAATAAGGAGCCCTCAAACCTAGACTTCTAGACAATAACTCCAGAACATATTTGTAATCACATAAAACACCAAAGCATCATCAAACTCTCTCCCTCCCCCCACTGTGGGAAAGCCTTCAGGGTGCACCTGTGAGGTGGGTCAGGCCAGTGGCTCACCAGCTTTCTACTTCTCATATGAGACAAATGGAAAAATCCTTCTAGACTCATGGCTGCTTGTGTTCCTGGTCCTAGAACCCACAGCTGGCAACCCTTTTACCTTTGCTGACCTTTGCCTGACACACGCCATCTCCAGGTTTTGACTCCTTGGTGCCAGGCTAGCCAGCCTGGTGGTGCATTCATTCCAAGGGGAACTGCCGTGGCTCTCGCTTTCCTTCTCAGCCAGAGTGAGGTATTGGTGAATCCCACGTCTGTAAGAGGCCTTGTCTCAGAGAACAGCTCTCGAGGAAAGACGTGATCTGAATGAGAAACATCCCTCAGTATGTAAGTACTTATCCCCCAGTTTGTGTCGCTGTTTGGGGGGGGGGGATTATGGAACCTTTAGGAAGTACAGCCTTGATGAGGAAGTGCACGGGTTGGGAGAGAACTGTTAGAGTTTGTGGCCTTCTCCCACTTCCAGCTTGTTCTCCTTGCAAGGCCATGGTACTGCCCTGCCTCTTCTGTAAGGGCTCTCCTTCGGAACCAAAAGCCCAAATCAACCCTTTCTTCTAGAAATTACTTTGGTCACGGTGTTTAAGTGGCTGAAGAGTAATTGATGCAACCCGAGGTTGACCTCTGACCTCCACATCCACACGCGTACACACACACACACACACACACACACACACACACACACACACACACA
>NW_026585504.1:18598956-18680602 GCF_907164565.1 Psammomys obesus
ACACACACACACACACACACACACACACACACACACACACACACACAGAATGTTAAATTTGTTGCTCGGGCGAGAACTGAAGACACCAATTGGAACAAAATGCTTGCCAGAGAGCCCAGGGATCCTACTGTCTCTGCCTGCCTAGCCCAGGGGTGCCGAGTACCCAACAGCGTCACCGTGCCCAGCTTCTAACGTTGATCTCGGGGAACCAAGGCAGGCCTTCATGCCTGAGAACGTGCACGTCAAGACCGCTCTATCTTCCCCAGTCCCACCTCAGCATCCTTTCTTCTTAAATTAAAAACAAACAAACAAACAAACAAACAAACAAATAAATACAGTATCTTTTAAAATTTCTATGCCTTGCCTGAGCCAGTGTCAGTGAGCTGGAGGGCTCTCTGTGGGTGCAGGAGACTGTGGAGGCCAGAAGGCGGAGTTGTAGTCCCTGGAAGAGGAGTAGTTCTAGGTTGTTGTGAATTGCCACATGGGTGCCAGCTGGGTCCTCTCCAAGAGCCGTAAGCCTCCCCACCACCGAGCCGTCTCTTCAGACCCCCTTTTTTTAATAAAAACGACATTTCTCTAAACCTTAATAAACATCTAAAGGAGAGCGTTCTGTCCACACAGAGTCGCGGCAGCCAGGGAGGCTTCGTCCTAATGCCTGGCAGTCAGCAGCTCTGCCCAGCGGCCCGGAAGGTACCCGCGCAGCCCTAACCAGTCGGCCACCGCTTCCCTGCCTTCTTCCAGATGCACTGACAAGAACCCTTGCATGGGCCTTACATGGCATTTCCGGCAGGATCTGCGAAGCCACAGGCTTTGGACTCTCTGCCAGCATTACACATACTCCACCTTCCGGCGAGGGTTGCTCTCTAGCCCCAAGGTCAGAACCCAGCGAAGCAGTGAGTTTTGGTTTCTTCCTGGGAAGGGGGCTGTGGATGGGTACACACCCATAGGCGCTTTCCCCTGCCAGGACGAGTCGCCCTGTCTGCATCGAGACCATTTTTAGGGGGCTCGCGCCACCGTGTGGTACAAGTGGGTACGGCGTGCTTCTAGTTGCGTAACAGGAATCATCAGCCCTTCCTGTCTTCTCATCCATTTCTTACATCTCTCCTGAGTCACTGCGGAGAAACCTAGCGATAAAAATAAGTTTTGCAGCAGCTCTATGTACTGCCGGGCTTGCGAGGACCTTCTTCCTCTACAAAATGCCTGACTGAACTGCAGGAAGTTGACGGCAGAAGACGCCCGAGGCATCTGGGTATCTGGGCATAAGATGCCCTGCAAATCACAGGCGTTCTGTGCCTTGTCTACAGTCTTTTTCCCTGGAGGGGGACCGTTCTGATTGTCACCCAGCCGACCTTCTGACCTTTATTGCCTAAGGGATACAGGGTGAGTCAAGTGGGAAGGAAGAGAAGTGAAATGTAGTTCCAGAACACAAAAAGAATTTGAGCAAACCTCGCAGTCCATCCCGGTGGAGAGGGAAAGTGAGATGGAACCTTTCCTGACTCATAAAGTAGAAGGAGGAGGAAGGAAGGGACAGTGTGGACGAGCTCTTAAGCCTGCAGCTCAAGTCTAGGGAGTATGCCGGGGAGTGTCAGGCAGGGCTGAGAAACAGAGGCCTCCCTTCTGCAGCAGGTCCTGTATCTCTGCTGGAGGGCTCCCACCTGCCTCTCTCAAAGAGCCTCCCCACCCCCATCCCCCATCACACCCCGCCTGCCTCTTTCTTGGAGACAGGTCTCACTCTTGTCGCCAAGGCCTGCCTGGAACTCACAATGAAGTTCAGGCTGCCCTCAAACCCCTGATGATGCCCCTGCCTTAACCTCTTACACCAATGCACCTCAAGTCCCTTCAGTCTTTTCTAAATTGTTTGCTGAGCGGATGTTGGGACTGGATCCCAAAGGCGTGGAGGTACAAGGAGCCACTGCATCCACCACAACACTGGTCAGCGCTCTTGCTTCCTTTGCCCAGCCTCAAGGCAAAAGGTTCTACCAGTGCTTAAAGCAATACAAGAGCACAGCACAAGAAAACTGCGCACTCAGAAGGGAATGAAGCTCTTCCCATCTCCCTTTAATGAGATGCTGAAGTGATAGGAAGATGTACAAAGGAGGGCTGGGAAAGTAGCCCCATTGACAGAGACTCTGTCTGGCACGCCGGAGACCCTGGCCTTGGTCCTTAGCACTGAATAAAATTAGGAGTCCTGGCTTGAGATAGTAAGTCAAGGTGGGGAGGATGGTGGTGGAGAGAATAAGGAGTTCAAAAGTTCAAGATCTGGGTGGTGGTGGCACACAGCTTTAATTCCAGCTCTAGGGAGGCAGAACCAGGGAGACCTGAGTTCCAGGACAGCCTGGTCTACATAGCAAGTTCCAAGACAGTCAGAGCTACCCAGAGAAATTGTCTCACAGACAAACAAACAACAACAAAAAACCCAAACCCAACCCAAATTAAACCCAAAACAACAACCACAAAATCTCAAAGATCATCTTTGACTAATGGCAACTTGCCACTTTGATGCTAGTCTGTGCTATAGGAGACTATGAGAGCAAAAAAACTAAATGGTTAAAAAAGAAGTCCTTCCCTCGCCTAGCCGGCTCCCACAGATGTAGACATTACTAGCATGGCGGAACATTCCCACAGGTTAACTTTTTGTGGTTGGAAATGGGTTGGTCTGGAGGGACTTTTTGGGGACACAAGGTGACAGCCTTCTCTGCAGGAGGCTGTTCTTTGAACTAAGGTGAGACAAAATGTTAGTGGGGTACTGACGGGAGACGCAGACTCCCGATCCCAGAGACTTTCAGGCAGCCGAGATGGTCTTAGGTGGTCAGTTGGAGAGACTGTGTACTTTGTGTTGTTATGAAATATAATGTGTTGAGGGAGACCCATGCCAAGGGGTGTCCCTGAGAAATCACACCATGCAACAGATCTGGCATAAGGAGGTTTACTGGGGGAAGGAAAAGGAGTGAGGGCCTGGAGAAGGGGGAGAGGCAGACAAGTGGACATGTATACAGGCAGACAGATGGGAGAAGAGGCAGAGAAGGGCAGAGAAGGGGGCTGATGCAGAGAAGAACAGAAAGGAGGAGAGAGAGAGACCACTGGGAACACAATGAGAGGGCTGAGGTGGCTGGCAGCCTTTTTACATGCAGCACACACCTGGCACACCTGGCGATGGCAGCAGGTGATGACATAAACTACAGTTTCTAGGTCCCTGAGAGGAGCCTGGTGGTATCCCCTGTAAGCTAACATTCTTCCTTTTTTTTTTATTTAATTAACCTAGAACACAATGCTGGGCAATAGTTACTCCATCCTAAACCTCCAAGCCCAGGCAGTTCCAACCATTCAGAGTCACTCATTATACTTGCTTTTACTGATATCTTAGGTCTGGTTCGTTTCTCCACATAGTTCCAAGACCTCTCCTCCAGCCTCTGCTCTCCCAGCTTCTCCTCCTGCCGCTTCTCCTCCTCCTCTGCCTCCCACTCCTTTTTTCCTCTCCTCCCACTCTGAACCAGGATGTCCCACCCTATCCTCTCCATTGCTCAACATTGTGGCTGGTTGTTTTAATTGACAAATTGGAGAACAAATGGTGGCATGTTTACGCATGCCACCATTTGTGATGGTGATGCTTAGAATAACTATCACAAGGCAATGTCCAGATTGAAACCAGATAGTGGGGGAAGAGAAATCAGCATTGTATAATTAAAATTGAAGAACTAGGAAGGGGTTGGGGGGCAGAAATGAGGGGGTTGTGTTCTTTAGACTACTTCCTGCTGCCTGGGGGCAATGCCATCTTTGGGGACCCTAAGAAAATTGGGATGCTGGCCAAGTCCTGGGAGAGCTGCCTGTCTCCCTGCTGTCCAGGATCTGTGAGAACGTCTGTGGCCAGAAGAGTGAAGGCCTGGCTGAAGCAGTCTGTGAGGCTGGGCCTGAGCACCTGTGGGATAACTGCTTTGGAGCCGTCCTAAATGAAGGAAACATCTGGACTTGGCAGGATTCTGAAACACACACACACACACACACACACACACACACACACACACACACACACTTAGGGACAGATAGAGTTAAGCAGGTAAGGGAGAAAATTTTTTTCTTGGGTGTACATTTGAAACTTGAGCCCAAACATCGGGGAAGGAGGGAAGAGTCCCACCCTCTGGAATAGGCAATAGGTGGAAAACTTTCATCTGTTGACTGATAGGGCTCCGTATCTGGAGTCCATCTGACCAATCCAAGGTGGATCCCAGTAAATTCTCTGAAGCTTACAAGAATTATTTTTTAAGTTTACTAAGAAATGTGTTTTAGATATGTTAGCATTACCATTATTTGAAATCTATATTGAAACCCACAAAGTAAAGAAGGCGCGGAGCAGAAAGGGCAAAAGCTCATTTGATCTTGATTTTCAGTATGACTACAGACTGTGAGAGAGGGGCGTCTTCCCTCCATCCACAGGACTGGAGGGATATAAATTTAGCACAATGAGAAACACCTTCAAGCCTATACTTGAAAGACAACCAAAGGAAAATTTAAATCTTGAGCTTTCGACTATAATAGTGGATCGTAACGGAAGGCTTCACCAGAGTTAGGCCAATAACTTATCAGAACTCCATTAATCAATGTTAGAACTCTGAACTTTCAAAGTCTTTTTAAAAATTATTTATTACCCCCATTCCTCATCTCCTCCCAGTCCCACCATCCCTACCTTTTCTGCCCCTATGCCTCTCCCCTAGTCCACTGATAGGGAAGTCCTCCTCCCCTTCCATCTGACCCTAGCCTATCAGGTCTCATCAGGACTGGCTGCATTGTCTTCCTCTGTGGCCTGGGAAGGCTGCCCCCCACTCAGGGGGAGATGATCAAAGAGCCAGCCACTGAGTGCATGTCAGAGACAGTCCCTGCTCCCTTTACTAGGGAGACTGAGCTGCTCATGGTCTACAGATGAGCAGGGAATCTAGGTCCTCTCCATGCGTGGTCCTTGATTGGAGCATCGGTTTCTGTCGAAGTCTTAATACAACAGTAGCATAATGAGGGAAGAAATCTAAAAGCATTTTAAAGTTCCTTTTATATATCTTAAATCCATGATGATTTAAGATATATAAATCATGATTTATATATCATGATTATCATGATATAAGCTTTTCTTATCATGATTTAAGCTTTTTCCTGCATTTACAAACTTCAAAACACCTTCTTCGACCCTAAAACACCTTTTAGATCCATGCAACTTAAGCTTTCATATCCTCAGACCTTACATAAACTTTATATATATTTTTTTCCTGTCCAGATTATTCACCACGAGACACAGGTGATTGATTACTGGGAACAGTCACTGTGAAGTGAGTTTTGTTTTTTTGTTTTTTGTTTTTTTTTAGATAAAGGAATAGGAAAAAGTTACCTGTGAAACCTGTTTATCTTTTAATGTGCAGCCTGTAAGCAAGGCAAACCTGTTTGCCCTTTAAAATAAGAGACCTAGTAGTTTTAACTAACCAACAAATTGACTAATGAACTAGAACAATGGTGGATTACCTGGGGTAAGGAGCTAGTTGCCTATTGTTCCCTAGCTGTCAAGCTACTGTTACCTTAGCTATCAATGTGATCTGAAACCTGAGAAGGATAAATTAGAATCTAAATGGCCTAAGTCTCAATTTAATGACTGAGACTAGTCCATCATACATTACCTAGAGAGTTGTTCCAGGTCCAGGGGGTCTCCATGGCAACATGGGCAGAGGCAGTCTGGCCAGCAAGCTCAAAAGATGTCTTGTCAGGTGTTTTGTTTGTCCACAGTTCAGGCTGGGCCCTAGCAGTGGGTGAGGGGTTGGGGCAATCTATCCCAGTGGTTAGTGTACCATAATCCAGGTAGGGTCCTTTGTTGTTGTGCCCATATCTTCTTGGGAATCTTGGAGAGGGTCACTGTTAGGATTTGGGAGCCTCTGTGTGCCACGATAAATTTAAACAACTTAATTGCCATATTCATCAGGTCCCTGACAGGCAAGAGAGCTAACACCTACCAAGCATATCTGAGTTAAACAATCTTTGTCTGCTTTTAGCTATCTTCTCTAAACTGTACCTTGCAAACATAAAACAGGAGACCTAAAAAGACTCATTCCTGTAATTACTTACATTAGTACACATATATTATATTAGTGCACATACTACATGACTACCCATACGTTTCTGAACACATCAAAGGATTTGATCATACTGGTATCAAACTAAAACTTTTTAATCCATAAACATAGTCCACGAAGAGGCTGGAAACTTCTCTGACCTTTATATGCTGGATCATTGTAGAACATAAACCTATCTTTGGAGAACTGTTTCCTTGGTCAGCTCATGTCACACGCTGCTGCCCTTCGTGAAGAAATGGTGAAGTCATGACTTCTGCTTTCTTCATGCCGTAGCAAAGATGGCAAGCAGCTGTGTGTTGTTTATATCCCAGAATGGAATCATGCCACATGGTTTAAGATTGTCTAAGTACAGACTGTCAGTTACTAATCCTAAGTTACGAGTTTTAAGTTAACCTTTTGTTACGGTGTTACAGATTTGTAGCATATCCAATAATTGATGAGTCAATAATCCTTTTAGTTTTTGACCCCAGACTTTAATAACATGCCTAGGTAGGAAAAAGGGTGAGCAATAACACATTTTCAGAGCCAGCAATAAAGTAGAACAGTATAAAACTTCAGTAGAACAGTATAAAACAATTTTAATATTATTCATGTTTAAATAACATCTGAATCCCCATTATAATAGATCAAGGGGCCAGAAAGCCCAGAGGTCAATGCTGAACCTAGGCTGCTGCTGGCAGGAGAAAGAAACAGCATTTATTCATGCGTTCAAGGACAGTCAGAAACAAAATGTGCAGTGGCCACGTATACCTGACATTAGCTTTGGTTAATCTGAATAGACCTTTCTTTATTTAACCTTGGAGTTTCATCATCACATACAGAACATTTTAAAGCAGGATTGGATCACATAGACAGTATGTTGTAATAGATATAATTTTGAATTTCCATTATCGTATGAAAATCCACACCGATCTAACATAGGAGATTTGTTGTTTTCTTAGTTAGAAAGGAGATACGGAAAAAAACAGCTTTCATTAGGGCTAAGAAGTTTTATAATTGTTGCTTTATACCACGTGGTGAAGTCATGTGGCAATTTGCAAGTCATGTGGCCACTTATACCCTGGTCAGGTCACCAGCCCAAATGAAGAAAAGGCACATGGGTAAAAAAAACATCTGTTTTCCTAGTATATTCCTCCATCCATCCATCCATCTATCTATCTATCTTTTTAAATGAGTTTAATCCAAGTTACATGCACATATACAAAGAGTTAAATCCAAGTTACATACACACAGAATTGAATTTGAGTGACATACATACATACACACACACATATGCCCTAAGCAAGAGCTGAATCATATATGTATATATACATCTATGTATGTATAGATTTTAAGCTATAAACCTTTTGTTATAAGTTTAAAGCCAAATATTACTATGGATTATAATGATTTTAAACCATATCCAATAAGTAACTTACAAATCATTAGATAAGAGCTTATAACATAATCTTGAGGGTTTTTTTTGTTTTTTGTTTTGAGAGCAGAGTGCAAAGAAATCAGAGATAAAAGATTAATAGTGGGGAAAACAGAACTTTAAATGTGGAGCGGAGCAAGTTTACATACATTTGGTAATCATGTGTCCATGGCATACCTCAGGAGTGGATTTGAGAGTAGCTTCTGCAGGGAGAAAGGTGTCTGACCTATTGCATACTTAGAGGCAAGACATTTATGCAGTGCAGAGAGTGAAACCAAACGGAAAGAGATGGCTTGACTCGAGAAAAAAGCAATAAGGAAGGGAGAATTTTCCATGTTCCTCTAATCACTTGGGCAGTGTATTGAGGCCAGATTGGATAAGTTTAGAAGCCTGGTGTAGATGCGGTTCTCATGGATGAAATATAGGGTCCCAAGCCTGGGTTCCACTGTGTGTGTATGTGTGTGTGTGTGTGTGTGTGTGTGTGTGATTGTGCTGGGAAAAAACAAAGCCTCATCCAGGAGAAATGGTCAGACTCAGAGAAGCATGTAAGCTGAGTTAGAGGGAGAACTCGCTGATTGTGTTGGGTGGAGAGCCTAGTGACTGGGCAAATCTGCCAGGGCCGTGGCAGCAGCAGAAGGCATCCCAGGGTTCCCAGACCCCAAGAGAGCCCTACCCAGGTCACAGCACCGATGTCATAAAACATAAGGTGTCGAGGGGGTGCCATGCCAAGGTGTGCCTCTGAGAAATTACATCATGCAACAGGTCTGGAATATGAAGGTTTATTGGGGGAAGGGAAAAGAGAGAGGGTGGGAAGGAGGGGGAGAAGCCAGTGAATGGACATGTAGATAGGTAGACAGATGGGAGCAGAGCCATGAGGGCAGAGGAGATGTGTGTGTGTGTGTGTGTGTGTGTGTGCGTGTGCGTGCGCGCAGAGGACAACAGAAATGGGGAGAGACCACTGGGAGCACACGGAGAGAGGGCTGGGGTGGCGGGCAGTCCTTTTGTGCACAGCACACGCCCAGAATACCTGGTGGCAGGAGATGACATAAGCTGTTTCGGCTAGGTCCCTGAGAGGAGCCTGGTGGAATCACCTGTAAGCTAACATGTGTGATACCCCGAATTATGTAAATCTGGTCGTTTGGATTAATTTTTTTTTTAATTTTTGAAAAAAAGAAAAAAAACATGAAATCCAATTATGCGATCTTGGGAAAGACAACTTAAAATTTAACACTTCTCTCCCCTTTTATCTCACAATTACACTCTGATGGATTGTTCTAGAAGGAGAAGCCTCTAAATTTTCTTCCAGCTCTATGACTCTGCAGTTAGTGTCAGAGTCTCTGTGGCACCTATGTTATTTGTGAAAATAGTCAAGGCTGGGATTTTCCTATACAGAGGTACATAAACATCCCTTTCCCTTGGAGTATACCCCAACGTTTTCCTGGCTGGACCTCTGGTCTACCTATTTTCAGACGCACTAGAGAGTTTAGGAGCCAAGCTCTAGAGTAAGAGCCAAACACAGATCCCAGAACTTTAAGCCAAAACCTTGGCAACCATTGTTATTTGTTTCCAGAAAAAAAAAAAAAAAAGGCTTGCTTATAAATTGGGCATGATAACATTTACGTTGGAAGATCACATTTAATCCAGCGAGGCACAGCAAGTAGAAAATTGTCCGGTGTATAACCACATATCAAAGCCATGGTCATGAACAGCATCTCTGCTGTGAGGGTCTGGCTCTCGTGGAAGACACTGGAACTTCAGGAATGCAGAATGAATGAAGTCGGGCCACTTAACATGAAGCCCCCTGACTCACCCCACGCCCCCATCCCCGGGAAGGTCTCAGGTAGCTCAGGCTGGCCTCATACTCGCTCTGTAGCCCACGAGGACCTTGAATTCCTGATCCTTCTGCCTCTACCTCTCACTTACTCACTTTAGAGGATCCAAGCTTTGGTTATTTTATATTTAATCTGAAAATTTAATCTGAGAGGGAGAAGCGAGTGCTCTGAGAAGAGACACAGGTTTAATTTCCCCACGTGTGGAGGCCTGTACAGGAGAGTAGCTTCATTAAGGAGCAGTTGGGACAAGCCAGGTAGGTCTTCGGCCATCTCCACAAAGCGAAAGAGCTTGGGGTCCACCCATCCCTCCGTTTATCTTACCGGACGCAGAGCTGTGCGGCGACAGCTGTTCAGGGAATTATCAAAGCGGCAAGCCCTACTTCCAGGTGCGCTAGGTTTAAGGCCATAGTGGGTAAAAATCGACTCAGAGCACACAGTCCGTGGATTAGAGCGTTTCCAACTCTAGGTATCGACAGTTTTTTGTAGGCAGGTTCTTTGTTGCTTGTACTTAAAAAAAAAAAAAAGATTATTTAAAAATCTGTTTATTGTAAAAGATACTGAAGAATAACCAGTTAGATTCTTATCTGCATGCTACCCGCCACAGCCAGGGAGCATTAAACACTTTGGACACAGCAAGAAAGGCTGCATGGAGGCCGTGATTCAAATTCAGGTCTCCTGCGGTCACACAAAGGGTTGGATAAGGTCAGAGAGCGCAGCTAGGTAGCTGGGGCTGATGGGACACTAAGATGTAACCAGGCAAACGATCCCGAGGGAGAAGGAAGACACATCTCACTTTGTGGGGGAGCTTAAGCAGCTGAAAGGTTAGGAACAACTTCTTTATGGATAGCGAGATGCGAGATAAGTCTGTACTGTTCATAAAAAGCTTTTCTATCCCGGCCCCACTAACTCTCACCAGCCCATGCCCCCCGTCCCCGTCCCCCCAAAAGCTAGTCTGTCCACTTTCATGCCTCGGCTTACTGGTAAATCGCAGGCACTCATCAGTGTCCTACCGTCTTGCCTGTGCTCTGGATGTCCTGGCCTGCAGAGCATCCTTTGAAAATCGGAACCGGTGAGCGACGGAGGAGATCCACGCGTCGGGGAACAGTGCCCTCTACTGTTCACACGGAGCATATGCAGCTGTGGTCCAGCCAAGGGCCTCCCGGTGGTGGTAGCCCGGCCAGACTGCCCAGAGGTCTGCTGTGATGGAGACGCCGCCGTTTTGAAAGGCAGCGTCTCGGTCTCGGGTACAAAAATGCCGCAGAGGCCGGCTAGCCGGCTGCAGCAGCTCTCTCCCTCGAGTTGCAGGTTGCCTCCGAGTTTTCTCTTTTCTTTTTAATGCCGCACACGCACCGCTCCTCATGTTCACAGCAAGCAGCGAGGAGCCGAGGTTTGTTCTGCCCCTTCTCGGAGGAATTTTGAAAGCAATGATGCTAACCAGCGCGCCTTAGCGCCAGAATGTCTCTGCTCCTGGGGATCGCAGGGTTAAAAGTTCAAGTCACTTAAAGGCAAGGCAGTTGTAGCTGTAGGCCAAGGCAGTTGCCTCACGGTTGTCCTAGAGAGGGAAGCCGTCTATCCTTCTGCATCCCTAGTTCCCATTTCCCTTCTCCCCGGTCGTTCCATGAAGCCATCCCGAATACCACCCTCCTCCCTTAATCTTCTACAGCGCTTTGTTGGCTCTTTGCCGCTGAGGTTGTTGTTAAGTGGGCTCCCTAGCCGCTGACCTGAGGACGAGGCATTTACGCCCCTTCATCTTCAGCTACCTTATTCTGGGCCGGAACACTGCACCAGGCTCCCATCTTTATCTTAAACAAGGATTGAGACGATAATACAGATGCTGGGGCCGCTCACGCCGAGCTGTTTGCTCAGCGTTATCCCACTTTCGCCACAAGCAGAGGAAACACAGCGATGAGACATTCACAACAGGGGAAAATTCTCGAAAATTTTCTTCAAATAAATGAATCGGAAATTACAACGCGTGGAAGTACTTTTTTTTTTTTTTCCTCCCCAATTCTGAGTTTCAAACGCTTGAGGTCAGAGAGTGTCGATACCTCTGTCCCCGGGGCAGAACGCTTGTGATGGAGTTCTTCTGCATCGTCTTTCTGTATGCCAAGAAGGGACTCCATAACCTAACACTGACTGCCCAGCGGGAGCAAATTACCGGGGAAGGAAGGGAGCGTGGGATGCGTAAGGCGGACTTACCTTGGTAGCCTTCCAGGACCCAGCATTTTGTTGGGACTTACCGTTCGGAATATGCAGGATTAGGGTCCAGCCCAAAGGTATAAAGAATTTAACGGTTCCACACGATTTAATAGATCGACTTGCCCACGCTTGCTTGAGACAGGCTCTCACTATGGAGCTGGTTAGCCTGAAACTCAAGGTTCAGCAGTGTGGCCTGGAGTTCACAGCGATCTGCCCGCATCTGCTTCAGTCTTTTTTGGTACTTCTGTTTAGTTCCTTCCATGGAAAATATTCACCCAGAATAGACTTGTAGGACGTGTGTGTGTGTGTGTGTGTGTGTGTGTGTGTGTGTGTGTGTAAGAGCCCAGAGGCTGATATTAACATTTCCTTCCCCTACCGCTTTACACTTGAGGCAAAGTCTTTCCCCAAACCTGGAGCTCACAGCTTCGGCTAGATTGACCCCAAAGCCTCTGGGATCTGCCTGCCCATTTGCTCAGCCCTGGGGTAGTTCCTCGGGTGCTAGGCTAGGACTCTGAACTGAGGTCCTCATGCTTTTGCAGCAGGAATTTTACTACTGAGCCATCTCCTCAGCCTTGGATTTTTTCATAGCTTTTGTTACTTTAGATTAATTCTTGGGAATTTCATTCAGTAGCGCATTTCGATCCCGTTTATCCCCCCAAGCGCCTCCTGTTCAACCCTTCCACCCTCACCTCCCAGCCGACCCAACTTTGTGTTTTATCTGCCCTTGCCAAGTCTAGTTTGTGTTGCCCAATGGCCCCTGTTTTTCATCCCTGACAGTGGCAGCTTATCTCATGGTCCAGCGCCACAGCTCACCATCTTTCTAGTGCTTCGACCCTTTCATGCAGTTCCGGTGGTGACCCCAACCATGAAACTATTTTCATTGATACGTCAACAACTGCGATTGTGCTGCCGTTAGTTCTGAATCAAAATGCAAACAGTTTGTACGCTGCACCTCTCATATTCATCTCTAATGTTCACCCCCTGTGAAAGGCTCGTTTGACCCCTAAAGGGGTCTCGACCCATGGGTTGAGAACCTCTGGCACACAGACCTGAAGCCACCGCCTTCATCATGGGGGATGACTGCCCCCCTCTGTCTTATACTATCCAGGTCCCAGCCTGACCCCAGGTATCTGTTTCCCCTTCTCCACGACAGTCCCTGTGACTCCCCTGTCTTGTACCACCAACCTTAGCTTAACAAAAGCTCTTTTTTTGCTCTTTGTCGTCCTTCAGACAGGAGCAATATGAAACCAGGGTTTGAAGTAATAACTATTTGGGAATTCAGGCATTTAGAGATGTTGCCTAAACATCCTAACAGCAGCTTTAGGAACTAAATTTACGACTGACTGCAGAAATAAGTGGTTTAGAACTGCTTTTATTAAATGAATTTTCTCTAGGGGGTCAGCATTTGAGAGTGCAGAAAGTGACTGCAGGAAAGATGTATGCCTTGGCGCCTTGCTTAGGCGATTTTTCTGGACCCTTTGGGTTCCAAGGACCCTAAGAGGAAAGAATCCTGACTACAGGAGAGGTCGGCTTTCTCCAGAGAACAGCCTGGCTTTGGTCACCAGACGTTTTCCTCATAACCGAAGTTAGAATCCGTTTTAATCGTAAGGACTTGACCTCGGTGCTAATGATTCGAACAGCAGGAGGGGTGTGCCTTGAGATCAGAGCAGGCTGCTTCCTTGTCTGTGCACAACACTGAAGGGCGGACTCACAGAGCCTTTGCAGAGCGCTCAAGTGAACGGGGTCTTGAGCTGCCTCTCAGATGTCCAGAACAAGCCTGTCTGATTTCTCTCCTTGGCTCATAACGTCAATAGCATCCCTTTCCGCTATCCACTGTATCTTCATTTGCTTTCTGAAGGATCCCGGCGCCTTGCGTGGGCTCACTTTTTCAACAGCGACACCACGTGGTCTCAAGAAGCAATAGCAGGAGACGGAACTACCTCATGCTCCTGGCCAGCTTCTTGCCTTAAATGTCAGAGCCGCCAAGGCGGTAGGAAGGAGGGGTAGAGTCCTGGCGGTAGGAAGGAGGGGGCACTTCAGGACGGAATCTGAAGATATTCTGTAGTAAGGCGCGTATGTGCTTTGGCAGTTTTGGAAAAATATGGGCTGCGGCCATATGTACACTGCCCGCATCTTCAAGAGTGGTTTATAGCAGTTGTGTGCCCTTTAGAGTCCTTGCTTGTCTTGGTTCTAGAGACCTGATTAACGACGCGCGTCTTATCCTGACGCGTCTGTAGGAATTTTTGGTATCTCAGTCTACAATCTTGAGGCCTTATAAATTTTGCTGTGGGAAGACAGACGGGGCTCCAGCTTTCGCCGGGTTGAATGTTTAAGGGAATGTCTGCTCCTGCTTGTCAAGCATTCCTCTCCCCATTTCTGGAAACACAGACTCTTTTTCTGTGGGAAACACACTGTAGACAATCTAGCTGAGCTGGTCCACTATTTCTTTCCTGTGCGTCTCTGGGTGTATGCGCACACACAGGCTCTGGTGCAGGACAGAGAAGGGAATCCCAGATCCTGCTTTGTTAATCTTCTTCTTCAGGCAGGGTCTCACTGAACTGAAGCCTACTATTTTTGGCCAGTGAGGATTTGCCCGTCTTTGTTCTTCAGCATTGGTCTTACTGGCACGACTGACTTTTTTTTTTTTTTTTTTTTTTTTTTTTTTTTTTTTTACATGGGGCTGGGAATTTGAAATCAGGTCCTCATTCTTCCACAGCAAGATAATCTTGCCCATTGCACCAATTTCCCTGTTTCTCCTTTTTACCTCTCTAACAAGGCATTAGAAGGATGCCTCAGGCTTGATCAATCAGAAAGTCTGTCCTGTTGGCCACCATGATTGTAAGACAGGGGTTAAATGATTTACCTCCAGACTGGCCAGCCTGTGTCCCCTGGGCTCTGCTATTAGACCTGTTGGCAAAGACTGTTTCATTCTGCTGAGGTTGCTTATTGGGTAGAACAGAATTTAGGGTGGTGACAGTCATACTGAACCAAAAAGGGAATGCCCAAGAAGGAAGAAAAGAAAATGAAATCCCGATGGCATTTTGAGGCTTCTTCCAGTCTTTCCTTATATTCATAGATTTTGGTTTATTATATTATTATTATTGTTATTATTATCATTGTTATTGAGAGAGGATATTCCTATATTGCCTCTGAAGAATTTTAATTCATGATCTGTCTTAGTCTCCTGAGTGTCTGATGTGACAGGTGTGGCACTCCAGCCAAGCCTGTTAATGGCTAGACACACACCAGGTTAGTTGACACTACTTTAGAGTCCCTTATAAGTTCTACTGTAAGAAATGGGGGATCTTCTCCATTTCAGGGATCTTGGTCATTAGATTTTGGAGATTCATGGAGCTCACCGGTTAGTTCTAATTTTACAAAGCACCTATAGCATTCTAAAATCAGCCAGGTTTGTTCCACTATGTACCATTCATTGTACCCATTCATGCAGAGACTTATTGACAGAGTTCTTTACTGGGCAAGGTTAATCTTGAAAAAGTGACACGGAGACAGAAGGTCACCAAGTAGGCCGCCCTCAAGGGGAAACCTGAGGAATACCCCTCCCCCCTGAAGAGTTTTCCACCTCCCATTTGTAAGCCACACCGTGTTCCTCTTGCCTTCTGCTGCCCACGGACACTGGTTGTGATTCAATGGGGTAACATATCATCTGTCTCAAGTGTGAGAGATGGAAAGAGGAAGCATCGCAGCCTCCATAAGACGTCTCTGCTCAGTATCTTAGGCAGTGCGTTGACGAGGAGGTCAGGATTGATAAAGCTGAGATGGAAGATTAGGTATCCTAGCAGTCTGATGAAAAACAGCATGGTGAACAAGAGGGAGCGGAACATCCTGAAAGAGAAACCCTGGAAACTGTTAATTAGGGGTTGAAAAACCTGGAACAGACCACCACCTCAGACTGGAGCCCATCCGAATCTTCACATTCCATTGACACCCCTCAACTGCTCCCACTGCTCAGTCAGTTATTCTTCCCAGGAACCCCTCATTTTATTTTCTTTATGCCATTTTCTCACCCTGGAACTTCATTTTGTTCCCTTATTTATTTATTTTCTTGGCCAACTATTTTGCAAAGTAGTTTAGTGGCATCTAAGTATGACTTTTTGTGGTCCCTCTTCTCCTTCAACAGAATCTTACCAGATGCTTAAGTCAAACATAAACAAGAATTCATTTGGCCTCATTCCACACTTCCTTGGTGAGCACTGAAGTTGAACATCTGTTTCAGGCTGGTTGATCTCACGTGTTTTTTTCCTCTTGCTCATTTGCCTATTAGGTGGCTTGTGCATTATCTGTTGTGGATATAGCGTTATCTACTGTGGATATAGATCTCTTTCCTATGTGTAATGTTCCCCAATCTTCCACCATTGTAATGCTCCCTTGTTCTCAGATATCAGAGAACAGAGGCTCGTAACTTTAATAAGATCTTTTTGTCAACCTTTTGTTTGACTGGAACGAATGCTTACGTCAAACATGGCACACTTGTCGGTAACCCCAGCGTTTGCGAGGCTGAGGCAGGAGAATCATGAACTGGAGATCAGCAGAGTGAACCCCTTTCTCAAAAGCCAAGCAACAAGACAAAGATACTCCCATTTTTCTATTCGAAGTCTGTGTGGCTTTACCAGCTAGCTGCGCACTCCTTACTAGTTTTCCTTCCCAGGCATGCTCTGGAGTGTGGACAGGACAGAATGGCTGCTTCTAAGGAAAATGTGGCAAAAATCAGAGTGAGTCCTAGTGGACTCTGGATTTGAGGAACAGCCAGGGGCTTCTGGGAGCATCCTGCTCCTTGTCTTGGGAATGTTCTAGGTAGGGATATGGGAACATGTTATATTTCCTATATGTGGAATTAAAGGGTGTTCTCCTTAACCAAACTTTCCAGACAATCAGGGCTGACTTTTAAGCACCAATAATTTTTAACTGCCCTGATGGAACTCTTTCTAAACCATATTTCATACCACTCTGAGAACATATTTCTTTATGCCTCCTTAAGCAGATCATATGGAACATAGTTTGGTCTTTTCTTGCATGTGGTGGGGCTTTGTGAATACTAATAATTGTTCCTTGCTGCCACAATGTTTCTCTTAGGACTGATATGTACTCCAGTGTTCAAATCTTCAATCCCTGTGCATTTAAAAAATTTATTATGTGCTGGATGGTATGAAAACAAATGTTTTCTGTTTCTTATTCCCGCCATTAGATGGTGGTAAATCTTGCATCCAGGTGTTCTGGCCCCCTCCCCACGTCCTGTCTTTCATTGCCACTGGGAAACTCTATTCGCCAAGCTACTTCAAAAATATGAGAGTTGCTTCATCGTTTGTGAGAATCAAGAGTCCTGTTCCTCGTAACCACTAAGTTGCTAGCTTCTGACACTGAGAAGCTGAGTTTATCAGTTGCCTTTGCTTCAGAAGTCAGGTCGCTATAACTGAGATATACAGCCAGTGGCACTAATCAGCTGGTGTGTGTGTGTGTGTGTGTGTGTGTGTGTATGTCTCTGTGTGTACTAGGTTCTTCTTGTCTAGATTTTTTTTTCCAAGACAGGGTTTCTCTATGTAACCCTGGCTGTCTTGGAACTCACTCTGTAGATGAGGCTGGCCTTGAGCTAAGAGATCCACCTGCTTCTGCCTTCTGCGTGCTGGGATTAAAGGAGTGCGCCACCACTGCCCAGCCCTTGTCTAGATTTTGCTTCTATGCAAGGATGGCTAAGCCTGGCTCCTGGCTCCTTAGCTTTGCAGGATGTTTGCTGGTAGAGACCTTGCTTACCTTTTAGTGGAACTCAGTGCATTTTTTGTGATGGGATCACACTGAAAGAAACACCAATCGTGAATAAACAATTTCTGGAAGCTGCCAGATAACATTAGTGAGTCGTCAGATGAACGTTATGTTTGCATAAACCTTAGAAATTCTTGACATATGTACAAACACATGTAATGTTTAAAGATGAAAGTTGCTTTGTAAAGATGTATTTATTTTTAAAATTACGTGTGCCTGTGTGTGGATGTGTGGATGTAGGTGTGGGTGTTTGTGGAGGTCAGACGAGGGTGTCACATGCCCTAGTCCTGGAGTTACAGGTGATAGGGGGCTGAATGACTTGGGTGCTGAGAAATGAGCTTGAGCTTAGGTCCTTTGCAAGAGCAGCAAGCACTGCTAACAGCTGAGTCATCTTTCCGACTTGGTTTTCACACACACACACACACACACACACACACACACACACACACACACCTGATATATACTAAGGTAGACAAAGAGAATTATTAATGAGGTGATAATAAAGATGGTAAGTGATCTACAGACTCGGTCTGCAGAAGACACATTCCTAACTCTCTAAACGGCTCATTTACTTTCTGCTTAGCCAAGGGGAACTTATAGCCCACTGGAATCCTATACAGACATAACCTAAGAGAAAAGTTTCAAAAGGACTAAAATAGTCTCAAAATGAGGCTTACTGAATTTCTTTGACATCTCTCTTCCAAAATATTTTTTTTCAGCTATTTTATCGCCTTTCTAATGTCTTCATGAGGCCAAGAGTAAGAGAAGTTCTGGCTGCATTTTGAAGCCAACAGAACTGGAATCAGAAACTGGAAATGTGTTCTGTAACCCAGGGAAGCTGGTGTCGTGGCACGTGCTTGGCCCTCAGGCAGCCCTTCCTTCCCAAAGGTTCAGTGGACCCTCCTAGGACTATAACAGGCTTCTGGAAAAACAAAGCAATAAAAAAAAACCCTCATTTTCTCTGGCCATTGCTAGGAAGAAGGATCCACCGATGGGCTTCTGAAGATGGATGGTAGAGCAGGCTAGGCTTGGTTCTAGGATGTGGGATCTAGCAAAATCCAGGAGTCTTACTTGATGACTGGAATGGGCAAGATGTTAAAGACCAGAGTGACCTGTACAGGACATGTGAGCACGGTCCAACAGAAGCAAATGTCTGGCTGATCCCAGGACTGTAGTTAACATCTGGTATTTTCTTTTACAGAAAGAGATGAGCTCTTGTCTTTGAGATTGGAAGAACCATTTATCTCGACTACATGAAAACTCTGATGATTGTCAGCCCTGGCTATAAGGTCAGTGCAGCCCGGTATGCCTGTTGCTATGAGACAACCACAAGGCTGTCGTTCCAAAACTTCTGCCACTTCCGACCTTTGCCGGTGGTGAGTTGGTGGTGCTAACTGTGAGCAGACACTAAAGTGTGACATAGAGAAGTATCGTTTTCTGTGTTGCGATTATGGGAGAGGAAGGGCATGTGCTATGTCTGCCCCCTCCTATGCAGCATGCCCTCAATTGATGCTCCTTCCTGTTTTCGTTTGGAATTCTCCTAGGTCTTACGTTAACTTTTGAGAATCTGTTATTTGTATGGGTGAAAGTAGAAGAGACAGTCGCTCCTTTGCATCTCGGGGGGTGGTGGTGGTGGTATAGAATGTTTCAGGATTAGAGTTGGAAACTTGGAGAGCAAACGTGACATCAACTTACAGTTCCTGGAAACTCCCTTGGGAGGTGAAGGCACTTAGTGGAAGGAAAAATTCTTACCTTAATATTTAGGCTGTTATTCCTTCCTCTTTCAGAATCCATGCTTAAGACTTTTGATCTAGGAGGAAAAGAAACCACAGAAGAGCTTGGACAAAGTACTCAAATATTCATAACATATAAGATGGTTATTTAAAATCTGAATTATCCAATAGCATAGTCAGTACCTCAGTTTAAATATATTTAAAACAGAAACTCAGCTCCTTGGCCCCATTATCCATCTTCCAGGTACTCAGAACTCAGTTACCTGTAGATCATGGCTTCCTTTTGAATGGGACAGAAAGTTGTACTAGACAACTCTATTCTAAAGCCTTGGCTTAACAGTGAAGTCCTGATGTAATGTCCAGCAAGCTTCTAAAAAGACCTGAGAGTGTCCTTCAGAATCAAGGACTTCCATATCCTAGAACCTGGCTTCTACATTGTCATTCGGGAGTGGCCTACTTAGAGAATGATGCAGTTTTGGGCTTCTTGTTGTTGAACCTGAGACCCTCCAAATATTTAATAAACAGAAATGCATATTCATTACGACTAGCTCACAAGGAAGGGGACATGATGGAGGCAAGGCTCTTTGTTTTGCTTCTGTAACTATTTACATCTGACATCTGAGGAGGAGGAGGACACAATTGTTTGAAGGAGTATTGCCCTTTTTAGCTTTTAATATCTATAGTTCAGTAAGAGTTGACAGTTCTCAGGTTTTGATGGTATTTCCAAGGGTGCATTCCATTCCTATTTCATGGCTGGGACTTTATGTATTAGGAGAAGTGAGGGTGATGACAGTTTTTAGGTCATCCTATGAATGGTAAGGAATACCCTACCTGCCAAGGGTTTCAAACAACAGCACTTTTTAAAATGCATTTTTTATGCTCTTAGTTTTAACACAGTTCACAATGTAACAGTGTGTTAAAGTTATGAAGGAAGATATGTTTCTGTAGTCCTTTAAGACTCTCATTCTAACCAGTTTACAAAAGGAGGGGCTCATTCAGCTCTGGTGGGGACCTGGGCAGAGCTCACTCTAACTCAGCTCTAAAGGGGTTACCAACAAACCGGTATGTTCCTTTGTCAATGCTCACACTTCTTTTTCAAGGAATCCAGTCTCCAGTTCTTCTTGTATTCTCTTCAAAGCTTCCTGGTACTTCTTCAAAGAGAGTTGAAGGGAGCCACAGTTACACTTGATGATTTTTCTACCCATGCAATCCCTTTTCCCTAGACTATAGAGTGAATGCTTGGAGTTTCCATGGCCACACCCTCTCAGCCTACCACCTTCTCTCTCCTTACTCCTCAGGAGGAGTAGGATCCCCAGAGTAACTGGGATTAGATATGCAGACATGCTCATTATTAACTTAAGAACACAGATACTGAGATAGCAGATAAGCAGTTAGAACCTCCCCTTCCCCTCCTCCCCCCCAAAAAAAACCCAGACAAACAAAACATAAAACAAACCAAAGGACAGTAGGATGATATGTTCTGGGGATTGCTGACCAAACAGTCTTTCCCCAGGATCATATTGTGATAATTTTTTTCTAGGTAGTATCCCTTGAGCAGCTTGGTTCTATTTCATCCTGTCCCTTAACAATGCCTCCACTGTCTCTTGCCCATGAAGCTGTACCTTTATGCAGAGAGCTTGATCTTCACAGAGCTGAGACACAAACATATAGTCTTCCATTATCTGGGAAACCAAAGTTGAGTCTTAAAGCTTTCTCAGTTTATTGCTGTAAGAGCAGAAGTATATATGTTCTGCCCTGTTTTAAACCTAAAAGTGTACACTTTTCCTGGATGTCTAAATTCATTTCATTTTGGAAAACAAATAAATCATATTTTATAGTCCAAATGATAATTACTTAGGGGAATTTGGAAAAGGAACAGATACTAGTATGTATTAGACACGGATGTTAGGATGTGTCCTGTAAAACATTCAGCTGAAGAAAATCTAGGGAATGACATTTATCTTTTTTTTATTATTCTTTAAGCCACCAAGTAGACCCAGCATGTTCCTGAGTCTGGGCCCCGATTATACGCCAATCTTTTCAGGGATATATTAGGTTGATGGATTTGTTTCCCCTCTCTGGGAAGAACCTTGAAGTCTCCTCTGTTACCTTGCTAAGCTCCTTCTCTTGCTCTGCACAGGATGATTCCAACTGTTGTAACTTAGCCTGTTGAAAGGAAGGGATGAAGACCCTCAGCAGATGAAAAGGCACAAGAGAGGCACAGCATCTCAGGGGTTATCTGATAGCTCCTGCTGCAAGAGGCCACAGGCGATGGTGGCTTTACAGTATCCAGTGTTTTGCAGCTGAATGGACTTCTCTACATTGAGCCTTGCCTGTCACTTTTGCCCTTGGATTATATAGAGTTCTTAGGCTATTTTCTCAAAAAATTACAAGTCTTGAAGAACTTGACTTTCCCTTTCCTTTCTACCTCCATCCCCTACTCCTGAACAGCTTTTATCTGTGTAGGCCTGGTTGTCCTAGATCTTGCTCTGTAATTAGTTTGATCCAGGCCTCTTGCTCAGTATTTTATCCTTCACTATATTTTTTTTCTTTGCTGTTTTACCTCCTTTTCTATTTAGAAAAACACTCTTTTATATTGGCCAGTATACTAAACCAACTAACACACACAAACGCATGGTCTCTCTCTCTCTCTCTCTCTCTCTCTCTGGAGGGCAAGGATTGATGAGGCCTTTGCCTTCATTAGGAGATGTCATTATAGTTGCGGACTTAACAGAAAAGTCAACACAATAATGGTCTGTAGAAGAGAAACAGAGTGTGAGAGGGGAGGGCGAGGTGTTAGAGGTGTGAGAGGATGATACAAGGTGGTGGGAAAGGCCTCTGGAATGAAGATAACACTTGAGCTAAGGCCTAGATAATAAATATTAGCCTGAGAGATATCTGGAAGAATTATGTTTTGTGGGTAAGTTATGGCCAAGGCTAAGGTCAGGAGGTAGTGCACATTTGGTGATCATGGACAGGTAGATGAGTATGGCAGGCAGAACAGGTAGGTAAGGCAGATAGGGGCTATATTAGAGGCCCCTGTAGCATCTAGAAGGAGTAGCATAGGTTGTAGGACATTGTAGGTTCTAAAAGGTGATTCTCAACCTTGTGTGTGTGTGGGTCTAACGCCCCTTTTACAGGGGTAACCAAAGGCCATCTAAATACCAGCTATTCACATTATGATTCGTAACAGTAGGAAAAATTACAGTTATGAAGTAGCAACAAAAATAATTTTATGGTTGGGGGTCACCACAACATGAAGAGCCGTGTTAGAGGTTTGCAGCATCAGGAGGGCTGAGAACCACTGTCCTAGATTCTGGAAGGCGCTGTCTCAGTTATATTAGATTTGCCTAGAGCCAATAGATGGAGTTTGGATCTTTATTCTAATTGCAGGGTGAATCTGGGAGAGGGCTTGAAGTGCAAAGGCAAAAATCTCATTTGTGACCTGAAAGAACAGTTTTCTCCTGCTATGGAAAATGGATGGTTTAGGAGTAACATAAGATGCAAGGAGAATAGTTACCGAGGCAAATTCAGTTGCCCATGTTCTGGTAGCTTACAGAAGTAGGGAGTAACAGGAGTGGGAAGGAGGAGTTGCATTTGGGGTGTATGTTGGAGGCAGAGCAAAAATACCACACTTCTCCCTTCATCTCTATTTTTCCTCTTCCATCTAGATGCCATGATTTGACATCTGCACGCTGCTCAGTTACTTCTTCCTTCAATTAATTGTGTCAAGGCCAGTCATCGAGATGTTCTGAAGAGCTATTCTTTCAGGCCAGTGGTGTGTGTCATAAGGTCTGGGAGCAGTTATCTCCTTAAGCGGTTGGTCTTATTACTAATATGTCAAAGGAAAAGAAGTAAAAAGAGATGCTGTGAATCACACAGTAACCACACCAGAATGCCACAGAACAGGGCTAACGGCATTCTAATGCCAAGAGTGGCAGTAGCTCTCACAAAGGCGGAGATGCAGACAGACACCACAGCCAGGCCCAATGTGTTTCCTGATTATGGCTGGGTTATCTACAGCAAAATCTGTTCTGCAAAAGAAGGGATATCGAGAGAAAACCGGTCTGCTAATATGTCAAGTATAGTCAAGGTCTTTATAACCCTTTCTGGTCTTATCTCCAGTTTCTTCCTGATGCAGCCTCAGACTCAAAATTTCCTTCTTCCCAGATGTTTCCACAGGAGCTGAGTCAAGAAAGTTTGCTTGCTGGCCTGTGTGTGTGCTCCCTAGTACTAGCCTGGCCAGCAGAAGGTGGGACAAGGATTCTATATTCTTCCACTCTATGCTTCCATCTTCAGCATCTCCATTTCTTCAGAGGCTTCAGAAAGTGTGGATTTATGAATGTATGGGGAAGTTAGATTGGGACAAAGATATAGTTCTAAATTTCAACGGAGAATTTCATCTGCTTTCTCAGTACAAAAAAATTCTCTAATTCTTGTGCTTTTCATTAGGTACATTGTAGTTAGCTTTAGGTCCTTAAAATCTGGAACATTATTAGAGAAATGCTACACATTCATAATATGTTTAGAAAATATAGTTCATTAAATAGTTTAGGGACTAAGTGGACAAATCCTTTTCTGATTGCAATCAATAATTATTCCTTATTTGAAATTCACTAGACATAGGATCCTAGGCCTGCCTTTATTAAATTTATATGTAACCTCAGCCAGACTTTTTAAGTAACAACTTCAAAATTGTTGGATGACTTTGTGAGCATTCAGATAACACAAAGGAAGAAGAACGTTTCACATACACAGCCTCAGCTGGTTCCTCAAGCTGACAATGTGAGAGGGCGAGGAAAGCCTGAAGACACACAGCAGATTAAGTACTAGAGGCAGGGTTTAAGTGAAGGACTTCAGCTCCCCCAGCGATCTGCGCTTGCTTATGTGTGCTCTGTCCTTCCCAGGAGAAGAGAGAATAAAATCTGCTGAAGAGAGAAACTCCTGAATGAGGGCAGAAGAGGGAGACAAGGCCTCCGTGGCTCTGGCTATGTCAAGTCTGATATAAGCCAAAGTATAAAAAATTTGCAGCTGCTTTGATGATCTGTGGCTACTATGTGTCCAGCTTGACAGCTGTTTTCTGGCCATGCAGTCTAAACCCACCCTTGATTGCTTTAGCCCTTACCTTGGACTTTTCGGGGGATATTTCCAGATCACCTTGTTCATATCTGACTGTCTTTTGTGATTTTCTTGTAAGCTGTAGTTTCAAATAAAAAAACACACACATTACAAATACAAACATAAATAAAATGATGATGATGATGATGATGATAATAATCACAGAGAAAAGATATCCTTTGGTGTGTGTGGGTTGAGTCATGACTATATGCAAACTCTAAGGAGATGGCCCTCGGGAGATACTTGGAGTCCTATGGAGCCATCTGTGGTTCCACCAAGCTCTTCTTACTAATCCGGTGACCTAGTCAGGACAAGCAAGCACTTCTTTCAAGTCCTAATTCAAGATGGGCTACTCAGGTTTTCAGGGTGGGTCAGAGTGGGTAGCAGTGTGGAGTTCTCTGCAATGTGAGGGGGAGGGAAGAGGAAATTTTTGGGGGTTAAGGGTAGTTGTGTGTGTGCTAAGAAGGTACAATTAACTTTTCATAAAGGTTTCGGTTAAGCACTTCAACAGAGCGGCTGTCGGAATCTATTTTTCTTGTGGTAGAATGGAGAACTAGTGAGATCACCTGGTTCACTCCTCCTTCCACTCCACACTTGCAGAGAACAGTCATGGCTTTTGGACATGAGTCCTAGCCTTAGTGTAGGGGGTCAGAGAGTGGGACCCATGCCAGACTAACTAAAGCCACCCCTGTTGTCCACATTTCTTAACTTGCCTTTTGGGGGAGGAGGATGCTGTGGAAGCATGGAGGAGCACAGAGCCCCACCCTACCTTTCTCTGAAGTTCTGAGATGCTATGAAGCAGAGCCTCATTCTTCCTCTCCTGGAGAGGAAAAGGACCAGTGTGTAAGTTTGAAAGAAAATGGCATCGTCTGTTCTTGTTCAGATGATATGCCCATTTCTTAAAGGTATTTTTTTTTCTTTTTACAGAAGTTTGAACTGATTTGTACAATGGAAGTAGATTTTGAAATCAAGTCACAGATGAAATCATTAGGAGCATAGGAGGGTTATAGATACTTATGTTTCCAGCACTAAATATTGTCCAAGAAACCGTACTCTCCCCAATTTTCTCCCATGCATGGACATAGTCTTTGGATGCAAAAGGAACAGTTTAAAAGCCTCCTCCCTGAGGACTAGGTTTCACGGTACCAGAAGGTACCAAGGAACCTTCCAAACGAGAGCCAACCAGCAGTCCCATCCAGCTTTGCCACCTGTGGATCACAATGGCAATCAGCATGGCATGATAACCCTGAGGGTGTAGTAGTGGCATTTACACTTGGTGGTAACCAGCAACTCTCTAATTGGACTTAAGACCTGCGCAACAAGAGGGAAAATCATGGCAAGTACTGAAACCCACACAACTGCTCAGGGCTAGTGAAGTCATGAATCTTGGAGAACCTTTTACTAAACCAGCCCACATTCTGCATACAACTACATTCTAAGTGTCTGTCTTTATACCCACAGACAAGAGTAGTCATAATCTCTCATCAAGGAAACTTCTCTTTGCACCGACAGAGGTCATTTCAGAAAAAGACAACTGACAAAAATGCAGAATTCTGAGCCTAGTACTGTCTGATATATCTTTAGTACAACTCCTATACCCGAGGCTCAGAGATCTTGCTGGAAAGAGGGTTGAAAAATTGTAGAAGCCAGAGGGACAGGGAATCTTCTATGAGACTGAGTCTCCTAGAAGTGTCAGAAGCTGCCAGAAGTCTTATCATGGTCACCTGAACATCACAAAACAAGGATGACAGCAGCAGATATGTCGAAGTCAATGAGGATCTCAGCCTTTCCCAATGGTTTGCCTAACTCAAAAATACTGAGAGTGAGAGAAATAGTCTCACCCAGGAAAGAAGACACAAATTAGTCATCCAATACCAAATGGTCAGCCCTGAAAACATACACAAAAGCAACAATATATAGACTGAGCAGGTTATATTTATGAATTTAGGAATACATAGACATATATGAATGTAACAACAATGAATTAAAAGAAAGTCATGGAAGAGAACAGAGTGGGGTACCTGGGAGGGTTTGAAGGGTGGAAAGGGAAGAAGGGAATGATGTAATTATAATCTCAAAAACATTTTAAAAGAATAAAAAATATGTTAATATCAATTTTATATTGAAATGACATTTCAGCTATGTTGGCTTAAATTAAATATATTATCAAATTAAGATTAAAGAAAGACTAGCTTAATTGAAGGGGGATGTGCTCTAGGGTGAGGCCAGGATGAAGCCCAAGTTGGTTTCTCTAGAAGAATGCTTACAAGTCTGGCTGTTTTTTCCTCTAGCTCCTGCAGAGCTCTCTCCCTCTCCATCGCAGCGCAGTTTTCCTTTTCCCACTCCTCATCTTCTGCAGGATCTCCAATATGTGTGATCTCATTTTCCATCCTGGATGATGCAAGCATAACCCAGAAGGACCCATGGCAGACAGTTTCAGAAGTGATAAAACTCAGATGTTTGCCATGAAGTCACATTGGTGACTACATGTGCACCCCAAGTTGGAAAGCCTTCTTTCCCAGGTCCGTAGAAGCAGGTCATGTTCAGGCCATGTAAAGAAAAGATCTGCCTTATTCCCAGGCCAAACACTCTAGTGTTCAACTCTAGGCAAGCTCTGCTTTTTTTTTTTTTTTTTTGAAGTAAATATATTTTCAAACTTGCTGTGTTTGAGGGTCCTATCCAGAGAGAATCATCAGAGTGAAGGAGAGTTGTTTGCTACAAGAGACAGAGTTCTCTAGAACAAGCAGAAAATGAGGTTATTTTCCCCTCTCCCCCTCATTCAGGCTGAGAATCCTTAAGACTCACCTCTGGATCTCATTTTCTTTTTCTTGTATTTTGAGAAGAAGCTCTTGGTTGGCTTCATCTATTCTCTGCATATCCCTTTCAAGGTCCATGTTCAAGCTGATAATGTTCTTCTTTGATTGGGCCAATCTCAAGATTTCCATTTTTTCTGACCTGTAGGCTCAGCCCCACAAGGGAACAAGGGCTGGTTATCTCAAGAGCAAAAATTACTGGGCCAAGTGGGCTCTTTAGAAGATAGGTATTGTATCCTTTGTGCACTTTCTGGGAACATACTTTTCTGTTTTCATTCTTGAAAACTCATGCATCTTAATCTCACTCTGCAACAGCTCAGTAATTCTCAACCCATCAAGGGGCATTTCGAGATAACGATGCATCTACAGTCTGATTTCAAGAGAGGCTTTACTTCCTTAAATAGCCCTGTGCTGGAGAGAACCGTTTCCCATGGCAACCTTTTCCTAAATTGTTCTCAAAACATGATTATGCAATACACTTTTATTGACTATTTTTATCTAGGCACCTGCTTCATCACTTCTGAGTTAGTCTGGCTTTATTCAGAGAGAGAGAGAAGTTTCTACTACCATAATAGGGCTTCAATCTTTCCCGTCTTGGTTCCGCTTCTCTTTGACTTCCTGATTATGTTTGATATTCTCATACGAGGGCTGTTTCAGTGTGTAATACTTTTGTTTCGAGAGGACAAACATCAGTTTTGAAAGCATTGTGAATGAAATGATAACTTTTGGAAAAGCACCTAAGAGAGGCTCACGATAAACTTTTTCTAGCATGTGAAATAATTCATTGTCTTTGGAGTTCTAAGTTGAGAGTGGTGGCTAGTATGGCTCAGGGATTTTGTTTTGGGTAGCACGAAGCATGATACTGGTAAATAAAGTCCTATCTTGGAAGGGCTGGCTTGTATGGAGGAGTTTATAGTAGTTACCACTTCCTGTAGAAGTGGACTACTTGGGAGGTGGACGGAGGGAAGGAGAAAGGAGAGGTGACTGGAAGATTAGAGAAGGTCTGAGCAGCAGACCTTCACACTGGGTGCCTGGACTGAAGCCTTTTGCAGTTACCGTTACTTACTCGTAATCCAGCTGATTTTCCTTCTGCTCTTCCATTGTAGACCCCTAAAATGTCAGCAGAGATGTGGTTATGAACAATGATCTCCCAAATAGAAAATAAATGAACTGGTTTTTCTCCCCCTCAGAGCCCATGGGTTGAACATAAAAACTCCCGCTCTTTCTGCTCATCGGACTCTGCGTCAGGAAGAGGAAGGTGCAGAGGTCTGCTGGAAAATTTCATAAGGTGTCCTGTAAGCAAACACACCTAGAGACTGTTTTGCTCTAGTAACTCAGGTTGGAATCAGAGCAAAACACTAGGACAAGACAGGGTATCAGTTTTTCTTAAGTCTCCTTTCTTTATGACCTGCTGCTCCCTTAAAGGTCTCAGGGCGTGGATATAGGTACATCACTGCCCTGGAAAATCATGGGTGTTTCCTAGCCCCCAGCCACTGCAAGCTTTTTTGGGACGTGTGTTAGTATCAGTCAGGGATCAGAAAACAAAGCAGAAGAAAACTCTGAGGCCCTCTCTGCCCTGAGCCTCTTCTACAAACTCTACCTCCCTTCTACCGATGTGCTTTGGCTTCCTGATCCTGCCCTAGTCAATTAGCTTCTGAAGACTCTCATCTCTTTCCACTGGAACCATGCAGTAGAATCTCACAACCTTCCGTGGGGTTATGACTGCACAACCGAGGCAGGATGGGCAGGTGTCATGTCACAGCGGTGCCGTTGGTAACTGGTTCTTCTTTCCAAACTTAGAGCTCTGTAGGTGTGTGGACTTTATGGTTAAGTCTGTCCTACACATGGATAAGCTTCAGGGAATCTGGTTTCTAGGCAGTACAAAGGGACATTTTTCCAAAACTTATCATGTCTCTGGAAAACGGGGCTTTCTTTCTGTCCAAGTGTGATGAAGATAAGAAATTTGGTCTTGTGGCCATGGTGATGCTACCATGTACCCGATTAATGACACATTCATCCTATGGGTATTGAAAAGTAAAGGTACCAGTGTCTTTAAGAGGTAAAAGAATAACCCAGAGCACTTGCCTTTATGAGAGAGTTTAGATTCCAAAGTGTGTGTGTGTGTGTGTGTGTGTGTGTGTGTAAATGAGTTGATTTTATTTCATATAAAAAAAGGGAGAATGTGAAAATATGAGCAGGTGAAGGGTAGCAGGGAAGGCAACAAGTGTGTGGAAAAGGGAGGATTCTACAGTTTTAAACTGGACAGTGAAGAGAAGCCATGGAGCTTCCTCGTGTTTGAAAGTAGCATATGTCAATGTGTGAAGAGGCTTTATGGACATGAGGAGAACTTGGGGTGTGATGAGATGAATGTGAGACCAGCAGACACAGCAACACCAACCTGGGGCATGAAGACCCAGTTTTGCCTGCCGAGGCTCATGGGTACACCAGAGCTTGCTAATGGTCTGAGTTAGAGATCAAGAATCACCCCTCCCCCCAAGACTGAGAAATTACAAGAGATTTTGACATTGACAGTAACTGTGATTATCTTGAATTAGCTCCACTATGTCTTCTCTTGAAAGCTGTAGGGGAGAATCATTCACAGAAAACAAAGTCTATGCATTGTTGGTCCTATATTATGTGGCTAATAAGTGGATATTAGCCATATAATATAGGACAGCCATCTACAGACCTAAAGAAGCCAAACACTAAGGAGGAACCTAGGGAGGATGCTTAAATCTCATTCAGAATGGCAAACAGGATAGACACACCAGAAGCAGTGGAAGAGAGGAAACAGGATGGGAGTCTACTATAGATGGTCCTCTGAAAGGATTCAAGCAGCAGGAGTTGAGGGAGAGGGCTTCATTTGGGATTTTTAATGAATAAATTGTGAAGGAAAAAATAAAAAAAAAAAGAATGTATATTCTTTATATCCAAACACATGTATGTGGCGGCCAATTCTCCACAGGTGGTACTGTCTTCTGGGTGTGAGTCGCAGAAAACTGTCAAGTTTCAGGTACTCAGAGAGGACCACACTAAGGTGATTTGTGAGCCAGACCTACTTCTTAACGTACTGAAGTTTCTAGCCAACTATTTGTAAAATTAATGGCCTCTGATGGCCCCCATTACCATCTCCTGAAAGAAGGCATTTCATTGCTTTATGAAGCTGTACACAGAAGAGTAATTAAGTAACAATTCAGGCCAATGGCCTCTCCTAGGAATTGATGGTAGGGAGAGTTCATTAACCCCAGCTGGTTATAGCTTCACCAGGAAATGCCCTGGACCAAGGTTATTGCAGCTGTTAATGGATTGGACAGGGACTTTAACTGGGATAAAAATAAAGCCGAGTCTCCTTCCAGGGGAGCCTTTCTCCTTGAGGGGCTACCTCCTTAGGCTGGATGAGCGGCAGAAACTCCAGCTTGGGGCCCTGCAAGGATGAGGACAGCAGATTGCTACCAGTGAGAATCATTAAATCAAGGTGGAAACAGGGCCTTGGGGGCAAGTTAAGGTTTTTGATACAAGCCCCTTCCTGCCGACCACAGATGGCTTGTTTAACACCCAGTGCAGCTTTTGGAGCAGCTGTTCTCCGTGGTAAAGTTCCTATGCCCTCCCCCTCCGGAGGGAAGAGTGTCTGAGATTCATCTCTTGTCTCACCTCCCGCTGTCAGAAATGCCTCTGCCTTTGTGTGTAACTCTGTTGGGAAACTCTTGCCCCTGATTCCAGGCTGGGAGCCCCTGCTGGATTTGCTGGGCCTGTGCCCATTTGCTGTGGGGGCTGGCCAGGTAGGTGCACCTGAGCCCTGAGCCCTGAGCCCTGAGCCCTCAGTGGAAACGGCTGAGTGCCTCCAGCTGTTTGGTGGGGTCTGTGGGAAAATGCAAAGCCAACTTCTCTGCTCACCGAGTTTGTCCTCTCTTTAAATGTGTATCGGATGTTTTTATAGGTAAGTCTGGTTTTGAGGTTCATAGCTGAGTGAGGGTTGAGGACATCTTATTAGAGAATTATTCCTCACATACACTGTATCTCCTGTGTATTTTTGCATTTGTAGTTACTATTATTGTGTAAAGTTTAGGTTCATTTATAAAATCTCTTTGAATTCCCCTTCAGAATACATTTCTAGTATCCACAAAAGCATACACTTGAGCTACCGAAAAGAGTCAGAGATAGATAGAGATATCTCTGGTATATATGCATGTCTCAAATATATGTATCTCTCTATATACATATCTATATTTATATATCTGTTATTTGACCCAGACTGGCTTTTTCCTTCTTAGTTATATGCAAGCCAAAATTCAAACGCAGCATAATTTAATATCCAATAAAACTGACTTGCTCTTCCTCAGGAGCCACCCGATGTCCAAAGCACCTGAGTCAGGGAAGGAGATTCCTGCTCATCCTGTCCTGGAGCGCCGACTTTCTCCATGTCCTGCAGAGATGGGCGCAGGCAACCACAGGTGTTACCAATTCAACAGTGCAGTAGTCCTGTCGTGTGCAGAAGGCAGCTTTGATCTGGTCATCCCTGACCTCTGGGTTTTATCATCTTCTGTGATGGCCTCGGAGCCCATGCATAAGAACACGTGATACATTTATCCCATTTGTGCTTGAGCACTCCACTGACAACACATGTGGGAGACACCTTAGCCAAACTTTATTTCTTCTTATGTGCCTCTGCGTGTGGTGTGTGCAGGTGCCTGTGCCTGCAAATGTACATGTGTGCTCGTGGGTTTAAGTGCACATACACCTGTGTGTGTGTGTGTGTACATGTAGAGACCTGAGGCTGGCATCCAGAGCCTTTCCCCATTGCTTTGCCTTTTATTCATTGAGGCAGGGTTTCTCAGCTGAATCCAGATCTCACCGGCTAGTCTATCAGGCCTGCTTGGCTCTGAGGAGCTCCTGTGCCCATGTTCTGAGCTCTAGAATGCCAGGCGGGCTGGAATGGCCTCTGGCATAAATTCCACCTGGCATTTATGTGGGAGCTGGAAACGCTGGTTCTCCCATTGGTGTATCCAGTACTTGGACATTTTCTCAGTCCCTTTGCTTATTTTGCATTTGTGCCTATAGCTTTATTCTCCATATTTGCAGTTAGAGTACGATCATTATTTAATTATGAAGATCCTAAGCAGAGTGACTAGAGTCTTTGCACATGAACTCATAAAGTTCACACATACCCTAATTCGACTTCATGCTCTTTTCCCAAGTCTTCTAACTCTGATTTTTTTTTGTCATTTATGAAAACACAAATTGATCAATTTTTTTTTATTAGACAGAGACCTTTCTAAATGTCAAGAGTTTGAGTATCTCTTGTTAATTAAGGCAATGTTATGTTTGGATGTTTATACTCTTAAGTGATTTCCCATTAGTTGAGGCTATATATCCCATCTTTATTCAATTAGTTAATGGAAAATGTTGAACACGTAGTGTGTTCTGATCCAGGTGATGGGATGACCCAAGAAGAGCACAGTACTGAGCTTTCCAAAGGAGACAAATGTGTGTGTGCTCTACCCTGAGATGGAGTGGATGCTCTGGTGGAGACAGGTAGAAAGTGCTCTGGGATTCGGATGCACAGTCAGTCACTTTGGTGATTTAAGTGTGCTTCGGTAGGCCAGTGACTTTCTATCGACTTGAATCCTAATGTAGAGAAACAACTCTGCCAAATAATGGAAGGATATTATAAGCAGAGGTAAACAGTGACTTTGAGAGCACAACAGACCCAGTGATGGGCAAAATTCAGTGTTGTTCCTCAGAGAATATTAGCAGGTGTATTATGAGAAAAGTGATGGTCTAACATGACTCTAAGCGGGGTGTAGAAAAAACACTGCCAACTTGAAGATTTAAAAAAAATGTTAAATTTTAATAATCTTATGTGTGCGGGTGCTTTGCCAGCTTGTATGTCTGTCTATCACATGCATGCCTAATTCCCTCAGAGGCCACAAGAAGGCATTGGGTCCCCGGAAACTTAAGTTACAGATACTAGGTGCTGGGAAGCAAACCCAGGTCCTCTGAAATACATTGCATAACTCTTATGAAGGGAAACCATTAACGGGGGCTTGCTTACACTTACTGTCATGGCGGGAAACATGATGGCACGCAGGCAGACATGGTGCTGCAGAGGTAGCTGAGGGTTCTATATCTGGATCAGGAGGCAGAAGGAAGAGAGAGAGAGACACTGGGCCTGGTTTGAGCATCTGAAACCCCAAAGCCCACCCCCCAGTGACATACTTCCTCCAGAAGGGCCACACCTATTCTAATTATGGCCATACCTCCTAATAGTGCCACTCCCTAGTGACTAATCTATGAGCCAAGGTGGGCCATTATTACTCCAACCATAACATGTCCCCAAACTTGCAAATGAATTTTAATAGTAACAATTGTGCTGGAGATATAGTTCCATGGTTAATGGGACCACTGCGTAATGCTCTTGCAGAGAGCATTGTAAGTTGGGTTCCCAGCACCCATGTCAGGTGATTCATCATTGCTTGCAACTCCAGTCCCAGGGGATCTGACACCTTCTTTTGGTCTCCACAAGCACCTGCGTTTACCGGCACATGTATAAGCACCTCCTTACATACATGCACACACATAATTAAACAATAGTAATAGTTAAATAAATAGTAAAACCCCAGGCACCATGATTTTTAAAATGTAAAGCTATTGCTTAGGACAATTTTAAAATATAAACAGTATTCATCTTATAGAAACATCATACATTTGGTAATTATTGTAGGGGCTGAACAGGTAGCAAGCACCACGAGGGTAGTATTTGAATGACTGAGGTGTGTAGAATACGGCGTTCTAAAAGCGCCTGTGACTTAGGTGATGGGGAAGGACCAGCCGGGTACATAGTGGCACTGTGTATTGACTGGAGCTTCAGCTTTCATAAAAAAATGCCGTATGTTATTTATGACTATTGTGAAGGGAAGCAGGGGCTATCTCTGACATGGCCTTAGTGGCCTGCTCTTTGATCACCTCCCCCTGGTGAGGTAGCTTAATTAGGCCACAGAAAAAGAGGATCCAGACAGTCCTGAGGAGACCTGATAGACTAGGATCAGATAGTAGGGGAAGAGGACCTCCCCTATCAGAGGAGGGGCATATGGGGGGGAGAGGGGGAGTGAGGGTAGGACTGGGAGGAGATAAGGGTGGGGGCTACAGCTGGGATACAAAGTTAGTAAATTGCGATAAATAATAATAATAATAATAAAAAGCCAGGAGGGCTAGGCACGATGCGTAAAGATGGTGGGTCTAGGAGAAAAGGCTCTTATTAGAAGATAAACAAATATACTGATGAATGGACCCAGTATCATATTATGACGCTAAAGGAAGCAAAGGACCATGAGTCTCCAAGTTGGAAAAACTTACCTTGTTTGATAAAAATTAAGACATCGTTTCATAAAATTCTGAGTCTGTAAAGGAAAGGAACAAAATCCCCACCCCTCCTCTGAACATTCATCAAATGAGTGACATGATCTAACGTATCAGCAGAGTAGCCTTTTCCGAGTGTTACTCAAAAAACTGAGAAACTAGAGACAACTGCCTAGCGAGAGTGTTCTAGCTTGATTTCACATTTCTCAGCTATGAACTTTGTGGATGACAGCTTGTCACAATGTCACAAAGCTTGGACACACCTGAAAATACAATAGCCCATTGGAAACAACAGCAGGAATCACAATTTTTAGATGCAGCCAATGTGTGTCAGACGTAAAGTTTAAATAATTTTTTTTCTAACGTATACAACTTTAGGTTCTCCGCTTTCCACCACATGATAAGCTGGTGAAGGGCAGGACTTATGACGTATGCTGTGATATATACGTGCTTGTGTCCACATGGCGGTATGGCTGTCACTGTCAAGGTTGTTTCCTTTCTTTTGTATCCTTTCTTGGTTGTTGAAGCACATGTAAGAGCTACTGATTTTTTTCTGTGATAATTTGATACTCTGTCAACTTTCTGTTGGGCTATCTCCTGTCCTCCTTTTCACTGCTTTCTAGGATGGTTCTCTTCTTGTGTTTTCCAGGCTGTGATCCTATCATCTACACATAAAGAATAAATCGGAGTTCTCATTCCAGTTGGTACAGAACTTTGTCTTTTTCCCTCTTGTGTAATCCTTAGGGAAACCTAAGGGACAATACACAAAGATTACAAAAGAAAACTTAGAAAGGACCACTTCTGACAAACACAGACGTAGAGGACAGGCCAACAGCCTGTTCTCCAGCAGAAAATCTTATTATAAAGATGACAGACTGTTTAACCCTGATTCAGCATAGCCCGGTTTTAATAACAATCCTGTAGGCTTTTCTTCAGAAAGAGTTAAAAATATAACATACATATGGTAAAATAATTTGTCGAGAATAACCAAGAAGACTCTGAAAAAAAAATCATATGTGCAGACAGGAAGGGTCAAGGGTAATGTCAAGGGTAAGATGGGAAAGTAGTATTTCAATATATCTTTATCATTTGGATTATAACTTTTAACCAGGTATGCCTAAGGTATAATTTAAAAAATATGAACACAAGATTGTTATAATCAGAGTTGAGACAACATAGGATTCTGAACCAGAGAAATGTACACTCTAAGCTACGAGACTGTGAGTTTTATGATGCATTATAGGAAATATTATTCTTGATATATAACATAAGCCTCAAGGATTTTAAAACAAGGAAAAGAAAAGAAAAAAATACAAGGTGGACAAAGACATGGTTTGAGAGCACTATACACTCATGAAATACTGAATCTGCAAGAAAGAACTATGGATACAGGGGAGTGGAAAGGAGAAGAGAGAGGAAGGGAGGAGTATAGAGAGGGAAAGCAATCCCAAAAGTAAGGCGTAAATGAAAGAGAGGGGGTGGATGGAGGACTACTGAGACTCTGCAATCTGAAAAAGAAAGATAGGTCTGATACAGGAGGAACAATACCTGGAAATGTAATACTCTGAGGTATCCATACCACTGGCACTAAAGAAGGTTAGAGCTTTTGGGACCATCCCAGTGTGAGGCATGATGGGAGCAGAGGCAAGCAATCTCTGTGAGTTCTAGGCCAGGCTGTTCTACATAGTGAGCTCCAGGAGATCCAGGGCTACATGGGGAGAGCCTATTTCAAAACAAAACAAACAAAATGGAACATCACTGACAATGTGAAGTGGGGGGAACACATCCATCCCCCCCCATACAATAGTCAAGTAGCTTTCTCATCCCACAAGCTGTTTATTTATCTATCTAGAGTGTGCCTCCTGTAAAATATTTGTTTAGAAGAGCATCCAAAAGAGAAAAACAGAATCAGATACAGACACCACTCAGGCTCCAGAGATGAGGGTCCTGGTTTCCAGTATCAATCAAGCAGAACTTTCAAATTCTCTTTCTTCTGCTAGTAGATGTTTGGAATCATGGCCAGCTGCTTGAAGAGGAGTGTGCATTTCACATGCAGAGAGATGTCACCAGCCTTCCTCAGCTGTAGCCTTTACCTTAGGGCTGGCCTCTTAGTGTCCTATTAGAACAGAGATTCTCAACCTGTGGGTCATGACCCCCCAGGGGGGTTGGCAGGAGCTGCCTAAGACCATCTGCGTATCAGATATTTATGTTAAGATTTATAACAGTAGCCAAACTATAGTTATGAAGTAAGAATAAAAATAGATTTATGGTTGGAGTCGCCACAACATGAAGAACAGCATTAAGGGGTCACGGAATTAGGACGTTTGAGAACCACTGTACTTGAAGGTTATATCTGGTTTGATGACTTATCAGTCTACTGTGAGTAGGTTGCTATGGTTCTCCAGCATCACAACTTGGTACCATTTCCTCTGAGTAGGTGTTGCTCGCTGGCCTTCTTTCTGGGTGAGATGCCTCACCATATCCTTAAATGTAACTATGTTAAAAAAAAAAAAAAACCCAGTCTCATCTCTTTCTTTCTCAGAAACTGCAGGGTCCTGAAAACATCCAGTTCTCCTTTCTGTCACCTGGATCAAATCTGCCTCCATCACACAGCTATTGCCAATCTCTGAAATTTGAAGGGCCTTTCAGATCATGCTTTTTACATAGCAGTCAAGATTGTCTGGGGTCAGCAACTCAGGGTCCACTCACTCTGGGAGGTTCTCTAGCTTCTGGGGCAGGCCTCAGGACAGAGGGTCTCCCATGAAAGGAACTGGTTCCTCAGGCTTTATATTCATACCACAGATCTCAGTTACCCTTATGAAGGTAGGGGACTGAAAGCTATTAAAATAATAGATAGGATAGGCAAGTTAAAAGTTCAGCAGTATACTTCTTTAAAGAAACCAGGAGTGTTCTTACCCCGTGAACATACCTCAGCTACTGCTGTGGGTGCTCTGGGCTTGCCAAAAGCCTACACAGTTCAAGTACTGTCATGAGTTTATTTTTTCCTTCTGGAAATCGTATATTGGAGACATTTTAGTTCCTTGCTTGATTAATAAAGACAATAATGAGGCTCTGTAAAGGTCTCACTGAGAGTTTTTGTCCTCAGCTTCTCCAGTCTGAACTGATTATAAAGTCATTGTCTTGAACAAACGCCAACCCTTAGATAATTTGATTTCCTACTGCCCTCTAAAGCTTGCTTTCCCCAAGTGGGAATTTGAAAAACCTCATGACTTTTCCTGCTCAACTTCAGTTACAAAACAACGCACTGGCTTGGCGGTAAATACTCGAAGCATTGAACTCACTGTGCTTCAGGCTTTTGTACCCAGAGAGTCAGACACGCTAGACGGGCAAGACTGCCAGGGGAAGGAAGCTTTGCCGGCAGCTCTTTCCATGTTGTCCGACTTAGGTGTCTGTTGACGCGGTAAAACACCACGACCAAGCTGGGGAAGAGCGAGGGAAGGAAAGGGTTTATTTGACCTACAGGTTACAGCCCGTCACCATGGGAAGCCAGGGCAGGAACTCAAGGTAAGAACCCGGAGGCATGAACCGAAGCAGAGACTGCGGAGGAGCACTGCAAACTGGCCTGCTTCTCATGGTCTGTTCAGAGTGTTTTCTTACGCATTCTAGGACCATCTGCCCAGGGAGAGCACAGCCTACAATGGGCTAGGCTCTCCCTTATAAATGTCAATCAAATAAATCCTTACCTAGTGGCTAATTGATGGGAGGGAGCATCTTCTCCATTGAGGTTCTTTCTTCTCAGATGACTCTAGCTTGTCGCAAGTTGACAAACAGCTCACCTGCACACACGAGATGCACACTGACTCCTCCACAGGCGCCTGCCTACGATCTTACATACCTACTTAGGCAGGGGAAGGAAGGGAAGTAGAACAATAATGAACACCATTGTGGGCTAGCTCCCTGCTCTCTGGAGCCTGGATGCTGTTTTAACTGATGTTTTCTCAAATGTAGGTCGAATCTGGATTTTCATTGTTTTTCTCTCAGTGTTTAAGATTTTTATCATTCTGCTTCCTCCTCTTACTTGTCTTGTTGACCATGAAATGTCACATGGTTTTCAGGACTGGGCACAAAATGAAAATGCAGAGCCATTTGGCCAAAATAAATAAATAAATAAGAAGTAAATAAGTAAATAAATGAATTTAGTACTTCAAAAGTAGGTAGAGCGTTACCCTAGCATACATGAGGACCTGGATTCAATCCCCAACATTGCAGGAGGATTATTATTAAGCAAAATTAATCAACTCTGGCACAGAAGAACATCAAACCAAACACGTTTCTTCTGAATGCAGGTTTCTGTGTAAACCACACATTTCTGTGCACTCTGTAGGTGACTCTTCAGCTAACACAACCGGTGTGGTTATAACACTTCCATGTGCTTGTAGATTGGACAGGGGCACACCTAGCTTCCAGTGTTTTGCTCAGCTGGTGATACAGCTAGCTAACCTGTGCCATGCCTCCAATTTTCCAGATAAGAGTTCACATCACTCCAAAGTATTCCTTTAGGTATAAAGAACCTATAGTGAGACCCCTTATTGGGCTTTCATTGCATTAGATTTTTTTTATTATTATTGTTGTGACAAATTACCATGAAGTTTTGTGTTATGTAACATAACACAAATTATAATAATGTAGTTAGAGATTGGAAGTTTGATAATGTTCTCACTGGATCAAAAAGTCAAGATGTGGGCAGGTCTTAGAGATCCGAGAAGGAGTGTCTCAGCTCCTAAAGTCTTACAGCTTCTAAAGGCCACCTGTATTCCTAGGTTCATACCTCCTTCCTTCAGCATCAAAGCTAAGAACATAGAATCTTCAAATATTTGGATCGTCTAGCTTTTGTTTGCATTAACTATTGCCTTTTCCCTCTCTGATCCTCATCTTTCTTTTTTCGTAAAGACCATTAAATAAATGTGGCTCAGGATGGTCTTCCTGTTTTAATAGCAACTGTAAAGGACTTTTGGACATTTAAGGTGATGAGGCATTGACAGCTTGTGGGAATTAGTACATGGGTATGCTTGTAGGGTCTTCATTTAGCTCTCCTGGCTTGTATCAAGGTGTAGGAAGAAGCAGTTATGTTAACCATCACTTCCATCCCAGGATGTTTGGGAGGGGCAGCCCCGAGGCTGTGAGATATTTGTACACAGGGCATGATATTAGGTGGAACTATGACTTTGTAACTTTCTTCATGTGAAAATTAGGCATGGCACAAGAAGATGTAGCTGAATGTTGTGTTGACAAGGGGTGGGCTTGTGATGGTTCTTGGTTGTCAGCTGGACAGGATTTGGAATCAACTAAGAGACGAGCCTCTGATGGCTCTGTGAGGGCATTTCCAGGAAGGCTTAACAGAGATGACCTTCCCTGGACTGACAGCACCTTCTGAAAGCTGGCTGAGACAGAAAGTGGTCCGAGAAGATATTGCCTTGCTCTTTGCTGGTGAGTATGCTACACCCCAATCCTGATGTTATTGCTGCCACCTTCCTTTGACACTGGAACCCAGATTTTTCAGATTTCTAGTATGGACTAAGACCCAACCATTCTCTGGGAGTCTTCTAGGCCTTCAGCATCAGATTGGGACAGGTAAGGCATCCAGGCTCAAGGGCTACTTGGTTCTCAGTGTCTCATGTATTTAGCCATTGTGAGACTACCCATCCCCTACAGTTATAAGCTGTTGTAGTAAGAATATGCACGCATGCATGCGCATGCACACTCGTGCAAGCACACACACACACACACACACACACACACACACACATTGTTGATTCTGTTTTTGTTTTTGTTTTAGAGAACCCTGCCTATGGAGTGTTTATATACTTTGTTTGTTTGTATGTTTTGTCAACTGACACAAGTTAGGGTCATCTGGGAAGAGGCAATGGGCATTTTCTTGATTAATGATGGATGATTAATAATTGACCCACTCTGAGCAGTGTTACTTTGGTGCAAGTAGTCCTGGGCGGTCTAAGAAAGCAAACTGAATAAGCTATGTAGAACAAACCACGAAGAGGTATCCAGTTCCTGCCTCCAGGTTCCTGCCTTGAGTTGTTGCCTTGGCTTTCCTTGGTGATACACTGTGAGCTGTAAGAGGAAATAAGCCTTTTCCTTCTCGAGGTGCTTTTGTTCATGGTGTTTTACAACAACAATAGTAGTTATTTACAAGGACTGGCGACTAACAGTAGAACTATGAGGAACTCATTGTCTCTCACTAATCTTGGCTCAGTTTGATTTCCTTCACGATTATCCGCATTTGTTCTTAAGAGTCTGGAATGCTTGTCTTTAGGGCCCAGTTTGAGCACTTTCTAAAAGAAACCCAAACTCTTGACACTAAGTTTATGGTGCTCCCTATGTGGCTTGGCTTTTGCTTTCTACCATCCAAAGCTACACGGGCTCTTAGGACTCTGACTGTCACACCTCACTCACTCATGTCACCCTCACAGTGACTCTAGATTCACGCTCTCCCAGGATAGTTATGAACTTAAAGTGTTCCTGTAATACAAGCATTATTTTCACTTACATAAAATTTGTTCTCATTCTATGCAATATATTTAAGTTTTAAATTTTATTTTTTATTTAAACAAAAGTGTGTGTGTGTGTGTGTTCACATAAGTGAGGTGCCCATTGTAGCCAGAAGGGGGCATTAGATTCCCCTGGAGCAGAAGATCCAGGCAGTTGTAAGTCTTGGGATGTAGCCCATGCTCGCCTTGAACCCATTATCCTCCTGACTTACCCTTTTTCAAGTGCTCCAACTACATGCGTGCACGACCATAGCCTAATCCTGTAACTTATGCAGTGAGCCCTTTACCTCTTGGGCCATCTCCTGAGCTGTCACCAAATTCATAGGTTAAATAACTGACCCTAATTTGATGGAATTTGGAGGTGTGGCCTTTTCGAGGCGCTCAGTACTTTAAAGTACTGATAATGTAGCACCATGATGGAATTATGAACTTTACTGTTACCGCATATTATTTGTACAAAAGGCTGGGTTTTGTTTGATGTTTTCACACACGGGCATAACACACTTTGGTCATGTCCCTGACCTTGTTGCCTTGGTCCCCCAAGTGCCTGTCTTTTCTCTCACAGTCCCCTTCTATTACCCCTAGGTTCGTCATATGAGAGAAAATGCGCAATGCTTTAATTTCTTGCTTAACACAGTGATATACAGCTCTATTCATTTTTCTGCCAATGTCCTGATTTTGACCTTGTCCACCCCCTGCCATTATGGGGGGGGGGAAGTAGAGGCAAAAGGCCAAATTAAATAAAGGGTCAAAAATAAAAAGCAAATTTTCCCACTCTCTAGCAATCAACTTTCACGGCTTGGAGCCTGACCTAGGGCCTTGTAATGCCTTGTACAAACAGTTGGAGTCTAACTCCTAATGACCCTTGGCACCTCATCTCAAACAGCAGTCTCAGAGAGGACAAATGGTGTGATAAAATTTACTCCTTGACAAGAGGAAAGTGAGCCCCCTCTTATCTATTCGAAGACCATCCCACACAAATGGCCCAGAAGACAAGGCCAGGTAATTTCTATTAACTGCTATGAGAAGACACCACCCATGCTCAGAGGGTGATTCTCTCTCTGAGCAACAAAAACACTTGGGTTTTGTCCACAGACCTTTTTCTCCCCAAAGGAGAATTCTTCTTTCATTTTGTCTTGCTTTCTTGAGCGATAACAAATATGCAAAAGCAACATGATTTTTTTTGCTATTTTTATTGAGTTGTTTTTATTATTTATTTATTAATTTTTCCATAAAATAGATTTTGATTATGTTTTTTTTCATCCCACAATTCTTCCCAGATCCTCCACACCTCACTCCCCACCCAACTTCATGTTTTTGTTCTCTCCTTTCATACCCCAAAACACTCCTCAGAAAACAAAACAAACAAACAAACAAACAAAAAATAGGGAAAAATATCCAAACAAAACAAAAACAAAATCTCTCTCTCTCTCTATTAGGAATGAGACTTTGTGTCCACTTTTCTTCCACAGTTTCCATGAGTTGAGTTGCATTTTCATCAATCCTGCTGTGTTTGGAAGACATGGTTTGCCTGGAGTAATTAATGAACCCTGGCTCTTCTATCTTTCTACTTCCTCTTCTGCATAAATCCTTGGGCCTGGAGGGGAAGACATAACCCTTTTGAGCACTCATTCCTGGGCTGGGATGTCTTCATCAACCTCCTCACCCCCCCAGGAATGAGTGCTCAAAAGTATTTCATTCTCTGTACATTTCCCAAGTGTTAGTCTTGTGTTAATTCCCATCCTCGGCAAGAAAACACTCTTCTGATGGGGGTTGAGTGATGCCCTGATCTACCGGGACACCAATATGTCATTAGGGTCATTTTATTACTATGTTTCTCTAGCAGAATAATAACTCTACAAGAGCTCATGACATATCTAGTCTCATGTCCCAACTTTTGCAGTGTGAGATATGGGTTCTAACTCACAGAGTGGGCCTTACATCCAGTAAAAAATGTCGGTTACTCTTGTGACTTTGTATATCTTTCAGGCAGGTTGCTGTCATAGGTCATTAGGGTTTGTAGCTGGATGATACTGATGATTGCTTTTCTTCTTCAGTAGCATGCATAGTAACTTCTAGCATCTTGACAAGTATTCAGTAGGACACCAGAGCTAATTCTCCGTATTTGATGGTGTAAGCGTTGCTTTCAGAGATAGGGCCCTCCCGTCAGAGAGCACAGTTGTGGAGAGCATAGTGTTGGCAATAGACTGTGTTGTTTAAGGGAGTCCATTGGCCAACAACTCAACAAGATGTCTGTCACCCATTCCTGGCAAATCTGGAGGTTTTATTTGGTGGCATCTGATATCCAATTGGGGCACTGTCTCACCCTTATTTGGTGACTCCATTTAAATTCCTTTCACATGTGTGTATATTTCAGGAGTCTTATATAGTAGTAGGTTTCTATTTTAAAAGGCCATTAGTGTTAGTATTTTTCCCCGTATTTCCTCTTCTACTCTGATTGCCTATCTCCCTGCCCATTTAATTCTCCCATTCTAGTTTCCCTTTTATCTCTCCATAACACTATATTCTATTTTTCTCTTCCCCTGGAAGACCCTCTCCTCTGGTCCCTTACTAGGTACCTAATCTCTGCAGTGATTCAGATTCTTTAGACACATATTGAAAGCTTAAAAGCTAACTCTTTTTATTTTTTATTTTTTTTGGTCTGGGTCACTTTATCCAGGATGATTATCTTCTAGCTCCATCCATTTACCTGCAAGTTTCATAATTTAATTTGTCATAACAGCTAAACAGTCTCCCATTGTATAAATGTGCCATATTTCGTTACCACAGACTGTTTCCAATTTCTGGCTGCTATGGATGGAGCAGCAATGAAGGTGAATGACCAAATGTCTCTGTGGTAACATGAAGAGGCTTGCTACAGGTGGAGACTGATGCGTTCTCAGCTTCTAGAGGAATCTTCGCATTGCTTTCCGCAATGACTGTTCAAGTTTGCACTACCTCCAGCAACAAGCAAGCACTCCCATTTTCTTGCACCTTGCCAGCGTATGCTGTGACTTCTTTTATTGATCTTGGCTGTTCTGACTTGGGTAAGGTGAAATTTCAGGATGGTTTTAATTTGCATTTCCCTGATGGTTAAGGATGCTGAACGTTCAAGTGTGTCTTATCCATTTATGTTTCCTCTTTTTAGGACTTTCTGATTAGTTCTTTACACCATTTAAAAATGGAGCTATTTGCTTGATGTTCAATTTTTTTGGTTTCTTCTCGTTACTGTCTCTTTATGAGATGTATAATTTGTTTGATTTTTTTTTTTACATTCTATAGGTCATTGCTTTGCCCAAAGGATGGTGTCCTTTGTTTTACAGAAGCTTTTTGATTTCATGAGGTCCCATTTATTAATTGCCGGTCTTAGCTCTTGTGCTAGTGGTGTTCTGTTCAGAAAGTCTTTTCCCATGCCAACGAGTTTAAGACTATTCCACACTTTCTCTTCTATCAGATTCACGGTATCTTGTTGAGACCTTTGATCCAGTTAGAGCTGATTTTTCTGCAGGGTGATCGATGTAGGTGTTTGCTTCGAAATTTTTTTTTTTTTTTTATCAGTTTCGGGTAATATCCTCCCATGACCTGAACCTTCCATTCCCAGCATGGTATATATTGCATTTTCCTCATATGCTAATCTATTGTGTGGTTGGACTTACTACATACATACGTACATACATACATACATACATACATACATACATACATACATATATACACTCTGCAGCTATAGTGCATGGTGCTGCAGTAGATATTGATGTGAAGGCATAACTGTGATGTGCTATCACATAATAGCGTAGCATGTGCTTCCTTTATCTAGATGCCACGTGTGACTCACATGGTAGCTCTATACTTAATTTTTTGAAGATCCTCTAAGCTAAATCCATAGTGATAATATTAATTATATGATTTTTTTTTAAACAGAATGATATGTGAGATTTTTTTCCAAGTTAGACTATATCAAGAGGGAAGATCTCTGAAGAGCATGAAAAAGGTCTTAGTCATGTTTTTGATACTACAACAAAATGCTTGAATCTGGACCTTATGTTTTAAAACGGGTTCTTTAGGAAAATAACAATTTTAGAGTCCAGAAGATGAAGAAATCCACCATTTAAAAAATATTTTGTCAAAGTCTCCATGGGCTTCATCTTACTATTGCAGAGAGAGAGAGAGAAAAAAAAAAGAAGAAAGTAGCTAAGTTCAGAAAGGCCAAGTTCTCAAAGTATGTTTGCTTTTTAATAACCCATACTGATAAGAACTTACTCTATGAGGCCAGGATTGGTTCTTGGTGAAGGCAGTGACCCCAGTGACATAATGATTTCCCAGTAGGTGCCACCCCTTAAGGTTTTCACAGCCTCCCAACACCATTACTCTGGGACCAGAATTCTTATAAGACACAATAAACCATATCAGGTTTCTAGTGGGGCCCTCATTGGGAGCTGAATTAACCGTCCAGTGTAACATCTTGGTCTTGGACACTCAGCCTGTACAACATAGAGGAAAATACTTCCTTTGTGCAAATAAGTCACCCAGCTCCTGCTGTAACATCTGCTCTGATCTTGTGCTCTGGTGTCTTATATTCATCAGTTTCAGGATCTGGACTAACGAGCTGGCAAAGCAATTCCAATTCTGCATTACATGAGGGTTTCAGCAGAATCCCCGTGCATGCGTCTGACAATCCCCATGTTTCTCCAAAGCTGGGGCCCAACTAGTGTTTCTACCAGTCTCCAAGGTCCTTGTCCTAGTTTGGTTTTTATTGCTTTGATAAGATATTGACGCACACTGACTTGGCAAGAGAAGGGTCTATTTAGCTTACAGGTTACACTCCACCATCGAGGGAAGCCAAGGCAGGAACCTGGAGGCAGGAACTTCAGTAGCAAACACAGAGGAACACTGCTTACTGGCCTGCCTCCTCTGGCTTGCTCAACTACTGTTTGTGTACAGCTCACGTCCACATGCCCAGATATGGTAACCACCTATATCAATCAGAAATCAATAAAATGTTCCACAGACTGGCCCACATCTGAGGGAGGCAATTCGTCAAATGAGGTTTCCTCTCCCCACGTGACTGGTGTTGAGTTGACAAGCACTAGCCAGCACAGACTTTAAATGCCTGACTCCAGGTTTCTATGGCTTCCCTGCTTAATTGGGACATGGACCTATTGCCATTAGTTGGGATTCCTGTGTTAACCCTGTCTTCCTCCTTTGTCCAGGAGCTCTCTAGATCCTCAAAGCTTCTGGAGAAACTACCCTACCTTTAGTTGTAGGGTTAGAAGCTTAGTTGCTATATCTACTAGAAGTTGTATTTCACCCTTGTTTCAATCCCTCCTTATATAGAATATTCTGTAGCCAAACAAATGCTTATTATGATATTTGTGTATAGACTGGAATATTTCTGGTGAAAGTAAAAAAAAAAAAAAAAAAAAAAAAAAAAAGGGTTTTGAATTACATGTGCTCAGAAAATTCTGTTTGTTAAATGTGGCCCGTACCACCTAACCATGCACATCATTGGAGGGAGCTGTTTTCATGGATAACATCTTCTCAAAGGCTAGATTGTGCTATTCCTCATTAGGGAATTCTCCTTTAAAGGTAATCTTTCCCTCCAACATTAATTGATCTTTGACATACTGTAACACTGAGTTGAACTCTGTCGACAAAATGTAAATAAATAAACAAAAATAAAGTTGCATGTTTTCTTAGGCCAGTTTGGGTTTAGAAGAAAAACATTGTTGAGAGGTAAAGCTCAAGATAATTTTGGAATTCTAAACAAGTTTTATAACCTCTATTGGCAAAAGATATGTATCTGCAGAATCCATAAAGCGTTTAAGGTATAGTTGATACGGAAACAATAATGACCCTGGAACAGGGTGCTTCCTGGAGATTAATGACCAGCTGGGAGGGGTTGATGGCCTGAGGTGTAGTTGAGGGCCATTAACCTCAGACAGTCATTAAGACCCAGGAAATGTCCTATGTCTAGGTCGTTATTGTTATTATAAATTGAAAATGGAAAAAAGAAACAGGCATACAGATTATTTGAAGGGTGACTCCATTTCCAGTGATCTGAACGGGGAGTGAGTGTTCTGGGAGAATTTATTCCCCCATCCATTAGCGAACCCATCTCCCTGAATCCTCTGTCACTTTGCCCTTCAACTGATGGGTCTTTGTGCTGGGAATCCCTGAATTCCCCAGATGATGGAGTGGAGAGGTCCGTTTCTCTCCTTGCAGTGACTGCCGAGCACACAGTACCGGGGAATTACTTTACCGCTGCTCCAAATTGCATCCTGCATTACAGCCTGCTTGCTTCCCCAGGGATCAGCTGTTTTCTTCTCTATTTAGCTGCAATAAATTTCCCACAGCTAAATTTTAAGCTCTTGACTATTTTGTTTGTGCTTATTTCCCAGACCCTCAGGGGTGAAAGTGCACAGTATCAGCTTAGCAGTTGTGTGATACCCAAGTCGCCGTGGCACCCCAATGCAGTTCCTAATTCATTTCCCAGAAAGCACCGTAATTCAGAGGACTTTTGAGTTCCTAGAGGTAATAGTTTTGGGTGCAATTAAGTTTCATCCTGGAGCAGAAGCTCTCTTTTATACCCAAGAAACAAAAAACCATGTAAAATGGGCAAGTCCTCACTTCAACGCCACTAATAGCTCTTTAGGGCTTTACAAGTGGTGAGAGAAATTGCTCAGCAAAAGCCATGTGAAATAAAGCATGCAAGACTTACCTTAGTCATGGGCTATGGGAAACTTCAGCCTAGATTTCGAGGAATCTCAACCATCTGACTTGAGCACCATGCTGTCGTGGCTCTGTGGTTACGATTTCACTTATTTAGGGGACACATGAAAGTTTAAACAACATGTCAAATTAGCCGGAATTCATCATCTGTGATTACAAAATGAAGAAAAGATTAAAAAAAAAAATTCCAGGCATTTGCCTTGGTTGGCAACATGAGTGTTGTAGAATAGTATGCTTCAATGTGACACTAAGCTACCATTCTGGGTGGCTTTTATAACTATGCAGTCTGTACCCAAAAGGTGCCCCCTTGTTCTATAGAAAAGCCCGGAGTTCTCAGGATTCCCGTTTCTTTGACTTAAGACATTGAAAAGCCCTGTTTAAACACAGGGCTGAATTTCCAGCCATTATTATTTAGTAATAAGTAACAGTAATAAGACTCAATCTTAACTATGGAATCTTCCCGACTCTAGTTAGCCTGGAAGTTCAACATAGCCAAAGCGGTAAAAACGAGCTAATGCTGAAGTATTAGGATAATATCCTTTTAAAATTCCTCTCGGCATAGTCTATGAAATCTCTTTCCTTGGCACTTCAGAGCAGTTCACGGTCTCTCTGAGAGAAGTCCCTTTAGGTCACCATTCCGTTCCGCATTAATAAGTGTTTACTGAGTACCTTTTTTTTGGTGGTGGTGGTGGTCCAGTCTACACCTCTCCTTCCAGCCTCTTCTTCGTCTGCCAGCTGCAGTGTGATCATGGCACTTGATAGCACATCTTGACATGAACGTCACCTGAGGGGCTGTGACATGACCCCGAGATGCGTGTTCTTCTTCGTGTCCACTAACCCCACCCACTTCCTTATTTTATGATGTCTCATTCTGAGTTCATTTCCTTAGGGTGCTTACTAATTTCCCAAGTCTCCTTAATAGCTCTCCTCCTAACTTCATGTCTAGGACTCCTCCATATAGAATTTGATATGAGTTATTATAGGTGTAGATCAGGACATATTATAAATGATGGTGACTTATAGGCATCATCTCCCACCAGGATAAATTCTCTCCCTGTGTCCAATTGCCAAGGAATAGCAAGCCCTCTCTTCGGAGGTTTAACATAGCCATGTCCTCACCATCTAGCCCACTCCTTGTGGAAGGTTCTGTAGTTGTTTCTGGTGATCTACACAGAGGCCCCTGGTGTACATCAGTTCTGTCACTGCATAAGCATGGTAGGGGAGCCTTCGAGGAACATCAAGTTGCTTGTTCAGGTTGTTGTATTGTCTCTCTGTGTAGAGTCTCAAGAGGTGTTAAGTACTGAGAATGTATAATCTCAGAATTATCCAGACAAGGAGGAAAAGGGAGCAGAATACTAAATACCAACTGCATGTCCCTCTTCATTCTAAATAAACAAGGAAGTGGGGAAAGATACAACTAAATACATTTATTGAGGAGTTTCAGTTCACTTCAGTATAGGCTTCCAGTTACCGTCCATCAATATACTATGATGCAATTAAGTATCATGGTACCTAATTATGTATAGGTATTAACAGGTATCTTAATAATGTGCTGACTTGACTGTAGAAAGCTCTAGTGACCTTCAGTTATTTAGATAATCTTACGTTGTTTCAAAAGCCCTTTCCTCCATTTTCCCCACAAATAATCAACTTCTCTACCCGCAATCTTCTGGACAGTTTTTCCTCGTGGAGGAACAAGAGCAAATGCTTTACTGGTTCTCTGTCTATGGTGAAGCCCAGTTCCCTACTTGGTCCGCTGAGGCCGTCACGAAGGCCCTCTTGTGTAGCAGGCATATAATTTTTGTCTTAGTCTCATGTAGGCTCTTCTGAAGGCCTTCCAAGTCCTTTCCTTCCCATTATATACTTCCTCATGTTAGACATCTGGCTTTGTCTTTCCCATTCAGAAATTGTATTCGGGCCCACCTGCCTAGCTTGGAAGTGTCAACTGAGTCTGGAGATTCACCTGTCCGGATCGCATCAAATAGTGGAACCAGATAGCCGCCTTGCCACCTCTGCTCTGCCTTGTCACACTCTCCAACTCTTTCTTGGCTCAGGGAGCCACGTGTGATGCTCAAATATGTTATCCACTGGAGAATGAACTTTTCTTCTTGCTGTCAGGTAGACACCTCATTCTTAAAAATGAATTGATTCGTTTAAAGCTCTCTTCCTTTGATTTTCAGGAACAAGTTCTCCACCTGCCCAAGGAATGGTATCTCGTTAGTATGCTACCGGCCACACTGCCCTCTCAGTTTTCTTCATAAAGTAGCCAGAGGGAGGTGGAGGTAAGGTGTATTCCACCTTAGTATCCCTGTAAGCTGTGCAGGCAGCTCCCTTGACATATTGTAGTCCTTAGCTTTGCTCTTGAATTTAATTCTGGGGAAACAAGAAAATTCTATTTAATGACATTTTTTTTTCCAATCTAGAGGAAAAGAAGAATGATAATGCAGCTCCTATAGCTATTCCTATCCTGAAAAGATTAAATCAGAGTCAGAAAAACAAAGTCGATAGCAAGGTCTAACATGGACTTGGTTGAAGGATGGAAAGAAGGCACAGATTAAAGGAAAGGCTTGACTCACACTGAAGATTCGTGACTAAGTCACATGGAAACTCACTAATTTAAAGCTGATCAAACATAATTTGTAAAAGACTGGTTATATGTGGTGGCACACACATTTAATACCAGCACTTAGGAAGCAGAGGCAGGTGAATTTGTGAATTCCAAGCAAGTAGGCTGAACAGTAAGGTTCTGTCTCAAAAACAAAACAAAACAAAACAAAACAAAACAAAACAAAACAACGACAACAAAATGCTTTGAATGTAAGTGTTATGCATGGGTATACGATGCTACTCCTGAAGCCACAGGTTATTAAATAAAAATTCCACTGCCAGATGAGAGATACCTTCCTAGGAGTTGTTGGCTAGGAAGGCCCCGGGGTTCCCCAAACTGTACAGATAAAGTCCAATGCCCATGGATGCCTACCAGCGCGAGATGGTAAAGCCCTATTACTGAAGATGCCAAATCCTTCAGTTTCAGAATACAGAGGAACCATGCTGGCACTCAGCTGGACGCTTCCTGACTCTTGTAAGTTGCCATGCAGGAACCTTGGTGGTAATATGGAGGAATGACCAAAGGTCTTCTCTGGCTTTGGCCCTTGTATGTGACCATACAATCTTGCCAGGCAAGATGTTCTTACTGCCTCAACAGGGTGTGGCCAAATGATTTCTAGTTGTATCTATGGACTGCTCCACTGGACAGAGTTCATGCCTGGTCCTGTGGATTGGGAAGGCTCAACCCTGAGGAAGACATGGTAAGTGGACATGTTCTCAAACTGCCTTCTGAACACTTACTTTTGTTTATATTTTCAGACTAGTTCCGTCCTTTGCCTTGATCAAAACAGTTTTCTGTGCAGCGAAGAGTGATCAGGATAGATTCCTGGCTGGTCAAGGTGCTGAGAACAGTGACTGTCGAGCGGTAAGTTTTTGGGGCACCTATTTTACTTCCTAAGACTCAGGGAACACAGTGGAAGAAGGAATGAGAAGGATGTAAGAGCTGGGTAATTGGCAGGGCGGGGCAGTTGTGAATCACTTTATAAGGGCTTGACGGGTCTGTGGCACTCATTAACTCATATAAGCTACAGTTGCCTGAACAGGCCTTGCATGAGACTGAGCCAGCAAACATTTGCTCCTAGATGGACTCAAAGAGTTCTGCTCAGCAAAGGTAATGGGATAGAGAGTTGCTGGGGGAAAAGTCATTGTCTTCATGCTCCACTGGAAAGCTTCACACCCACGTCCACATAAACCATGCTAGTCAAACTTCCTGGGTCACAAAATGAAAACCAAAAAGACATAAAAGTGGATGAGGACTTGGTGGAGGGAAGGTTGTTAGGGGTGGGTGGAAGATGAGAGGGGGTAAACTGATGAGTGTGACCAGGATGTCTCGTATACATGCATGAATGTTGTTTCTGTTCCTCAACCTTGAGGGTTAGGAGTGGTTTCTCCACGCAAGAATTCAGAATTTTGTTGTTGAATTGTATTGCTTTTCTAGCATGAAAGGAGAATGCACCAACTCTCCCTGTCTCATCTTTTAAAAAAAAATGCTCCACCGATCGAGTTATGCCTGAAGCTCTTCTAATGATAGTTCTGTCTCTATTACAGTTTACAGACTCTCAGAAGGGTGCCCCACATCTTCTTATTCATCAGATGTTTAGTGAACTCTTATATTTTTTTGGTTGTGAGCCTAGCCTTTAATGACCCAGCCATCTCTCCAGCCCTACTGAACTCTTAATGTGTACTGGGCCATCTACTTGGCCCCGGGGATTCCATCAGAAATAAAAAAACCTCTTCCACTTCTCAAGTTCATTGTCAAGTGGAGTTTTTTCTTTTTTAATACCAACCCCTGCCCCCACCCCCAAAGTTTAATCTTCCATTTTGAGAATCTAAGGTTCTTGGCATTATATCCCAGTGTTTCATTTAGAGGTCAGGACGAATTGCCTGAATAGGGCTTGCAAAAGACCGAGCGAGCAAACATTCGCTCATAGGTGGATTCAAGGTGTTCTGCTCAGCGAAGGTAATGGAATAGATGGATCCTACAGCCTTCACAGTTCACATTATGCTGACCTTGTAGCAAGGATCACAGGGAACCAGTTAAACCTGTCTTCTACCTTTATAGCCCTTTGCCATTCGTGGCTACAACATTCTTTCTCCATTTAGAGGACATAGCATTTAAGATGCTGTCTTGGAGGCAGGTGTCTGCCCTCCCTAAATACTGAACCTGTTAGTGTCTAAGTCTCAGATCTATAATGTCCAGAGAGGTGTGAAAAACACATTTCTATTGTTTATAAATTACCCAGTTTCAGCTGTTTTCTTATAGCTGAACATTGGATTGGATCCTTCTGAGATTTCCTTTCTTACTGGGACCTGGTTGGGGTCCTTTGCGTGATCTGAACCATCTGTCCCTGTCTCAGCAACCTGAGCTCAATCCCTTTCAGATGCAGCTGTTTTGGGGACCTCAGTGGCCGGGGGATATGCTTCTTTATACAGTGATCCTGTTAAGTGACAATCCTCTCTTTGAGGGTGAAAAAAAATAAATCTCTTCGTGATAGTAGGTTTTAATTTATCACAGGACGTTCATATTACCCCTGTCACCTTGTTGTATTCTGTCATCTGAGCCCCACTGAGGTGAGGCCATTACCCTTCACAGGAAGGCACTGACTTATTCATCTCAGGGAGGCAGCTTCCTGCCTGTAGCTTCCCTGGAAGCCAGCCAGTGGGCACATCCATCGTTTACAAATTGATTCACACTGCCTTGGCCAGCATTTTAAGTCTGATTTTAATCTCTTCTGCTGAAGGCCCTCTGCAAAATTCTAGGTGCTCTCTCTGAGCCCCCCCCCCACTTCCCGGGTGCACGGGTGGGTCCTCCTCAGTTATGTTTGCTGTGGCTTTTGTAAAATTGCTAACTTTACTTGTCCTTCCAGCCAGTATTTATTTCCAGGCTTTTCCAGGAAGCCTTCCTGTGCTCACCGAGTTTAGGATCTTGTGGTTACAGGCTGCCGCTTAGGGGGAGAGGTGCTGAACACCTGGCCCCACAGCACTGGGCTGCAAGCCACAGGCCACAGAGTCACATCTGAGGCGTTGAGCCTTGGACAAATTGTCTATGAGTCCTAGACTCCAGTCTCCTTATGGGTGGAATGAGGCCAAGACCACATTCTTTGCCTCACAGTGGAGTCTCTCTGGTATTGCTATCCACAGCGAATTCTCAGGCAGAGAAGAAGGAAGACTTACAGCTTCTGTGAGCCAACAAGTGATTTCTTTCATAAAGGACTTCCCTGCTGTGGGAAGGCCAAGTTACTTAAAAAGTTTAATCATAACTGGTCTATAGGCCAAAGTGTTATTTAATTTATAGGTTCAGTATTAAGAACTGGAAGAGTGTGTTCACCCAACTTCCAAATTAGCAGGAGAATAATAGATGAACTCACTGTCATTAGAGATTTGGCCAAGGAGTGACAGCATTGCTTACCTGACAGATATCAGAAGAATGAAAAGTATATTTGCAAAAGAATGTGGCTGCACACAGATTACGTTTCTTTTTTATGTGTGGAAACATCCAGAATAACTGTTGTTTTAAATGAGTAATAGCGAGATGAATCAAAACAGACCTTTAAGAAATTCTCATTATGTCTCTCTTAGGTACTCTTCAACATTTTTCTTGATCTTGATTATTTCATCATAAATATATGAATGAAAATTGATTCGGTAATAGGGAAGGTTTTTTTTTTTTCAGAGAATCTGTTCTGCTTAAGTTTTAGGAAGAATTACTGATGGGCCCTAATTTGGTTGGTCCCTTGGCGTTTGGGGATTAGCCTCTCTAACACATGTTCATGGTGGCAACCTCAATTCACTTAAACAGGTTAAAAAAAAAGATTGATTCTGCACCATAATGAAACAGAATGTCAAATCTTGAACAGCATAAAAGAATTACTATCATTTTTGCAGCCGAGCCTGGTGCCACATCCCTGTAGCCCCAGGTACTCGAGGGGCTGAAGTGGGAAGGTGGAGATCTGAACCCGATGGCTTCATCAGGTCCAGCCTAAGCATCCTGAAGAGACCGTGCCTCAAGAAGAAAAAAGTCAGGGGAAAAGAAAAAGGGCTGGAAATGGTGGCTCAGTGGTGGAATGTTTTCATGAGACACAGACAGACAGACAGACAGACAGACAGACACACACACACACACACACCGAGAAATACACAGAGAAGGACATAGCCATACATACACATATATACACAGAGGCATAGACACATTCACACAGATGCAAACGCACCCATCGAAACAGAAACGCACAGACACAGGCGCACTCAGGCACACTCATAATAAAATTTAAAAGAAGCGTCACAGTGGAAGAAAATTCTTCAAAACCGGAAAGCCTGGGGTGGACTGTTGCTAGGCTGGGGTAACGCGTCTCCCCTCTGCCCTGCTTCCAAACACGAGCGCAGGGTAGTAGTTTCTTTACCCCACATAAATCTAAGGAGACCTAGCAATGGGAGAGCAGCTGACACTAGTGACAAAGCCATGTGGAAACAAAAAGGGCCACCGCATTGTTTGAAAGGCCGGGCGAGGCAGCGCCCGCCTTTCTTTGGGTGCAGTCCAGTGGAAGTCACGGCCAGTAGTTTTCCCCTTGCTTCGGGAAAGCCATTGTCCGGCCCAGGAGAGAATTCTAGCTGGCGGAAAGCCTTCCTATCTTGCACTTCCAGGGTAGAGGAGGGAAGGCCTTGCACCTGACACATCCTGCGCTTCTGGATGAAAAATGGTTGCGAATCTGAGCGGAGATAAGCGAGAAGGGGACAGTGACCGATGCTCCAGCGGTGAGGGAGCGGTGGTGCTGGCCGCTGCCATCCCTCTTATCTCACCTAATGGCCGGCGCCTGCCAATGTTTATTTGGCCACTGCCATTCACCAGCTGCTTCGCTACCATGTTGTTTTTCTTCCCAGATGGCAACACGATGTTCCACGATAAAACTGACACAGAAAACAATGCAAAATTTGTCTAAGAGAGGTTCAGCAAGCATGAGAAAAACATCTGATATCTCTCAAAGCCCGCCAAGTTCGCAGCTCACAGTGCCAGGGTAATTATGGGGTGATTTGAACAGAGCCTGTGCACGGAAGCCACTTCCAAATGAATCAGGTAGTTTCCAGAAGGGGTGAACGCCGGGCTCCTGGCTCTTCTGGCACCCTGACAGAATCGATAAGCGCTGGCTGAGGCTCCCAGTGGCCTCCCACGTTACCCAAACGCCATGCTCTAACCCACGCCGCCTAATTAATGCCTCACTATTTTAAAAACTCTTTTTATTCAATTACACGCTGCTTTCAAGAAGATAAACACACACGCTGCAGAAGTCCTTCCCGTCTCCTCGAATCATCTGCTTTTCAGTGGCCGGGTCGTCTCTCCTTCTGTCCATCTTCGTGTGTTTTATTTTTCGAAAATGGACTGCTTTTTGGGAACTGATATAAAGAGGGGTCCCTCCTGCCTTCTTGTTCTGGGGGCTTTCCCCCTTTCACCTCTGCACAGGGACAGCTGCAGAGACTAACCCAGTTGTTTCCACTGATTGCAGACACGCACAAATGTCAGAAATGGGGCATTGACTTAAGTTTCACTCATACTCATCCCTTTGAGACAAAGTCTTGCCTCTTCTGTGGGCTGCCGTCCTCACATTCTTTGTCAGGCCAGAATCTCAGGTGAAACGTTCGCTGCTCTTTCTCTCGTTTAGCCCTGTGTGCTTCCTCATTTGGCTCAGAAATGGTTCCAAAAAAATGAATGCCTTCGTAGACTGACTGCGTTTTCAGTTCTAACATTTGCTTTGTTAAAGGGTTGAGCCTGAGACCAAAAATAGCTTAAAAGTCTATCTCCCCCTTGAGAGATCTACCCCAAGCTGGGTTTGCTGTGCGGCTAAGCTGTTGTTAGTGAGAAATGAAGAACTGAACATTGCCAATCATCTTTGGTGACAAAGTATACTATTCCAGTGAACAAATTAAACTTTGCTGCTTTGTAAGTAACATAATGTGTAGGTAAGATGTGAAAGATGTTGTATTTATTTGGTTGTGGAGCTTTAAGAGACACTGACACATCCTCCTAGCCAAAGGCAGTAGCAAGGGCTGAGGATGTCTCGAAAAAAGCCGAGTTCAGCTGTGTCACTAACAAACCCTGGATGACTCAGCCTCCCACAGTCTCTCATTCCTTCATAGAAATGGAAATAGGAGTGAAGGTTATCTAAAATGTCATGAGTATCAAATCAACGCACAGGTAGAAATGTCCTGTAAATTTGTGAGCCACAGCACAGTTATTAGTTATGAATGAATTATCCAAGATACATTTCTCCATTTAGCTGAATCTTATATTTTCTTAAGACTATTAACTTTTCATCAACAGATTTTTTTCCTCTTTCATTTGATAGTTTGTTGCTTTGGCCTTAGAAACTCAAGGAGGAGAGGACAATGCAGATTTTATGGCTGTTGTGAATATTTGGCTCCTAAGGGCAGAGGAAGGCTCTGAATATATTAACATTTGAGGCCACACTCTAATTTAGCTTTGTAGGGAACAATGTCATTTGACACTGGAACCTTTCAGCAGGACAGAATGTTGGGCATCTTCCAAGGTAACGAGAGTTGATCTTTTCTCACGTTGAAATCCCTTGGCCATTCCTGTAGAGGTGAAGTTAATAGAATGTGCATATTCTTGTTCATATTCATATTAGTTCAGAATGAAAATAACAAGGTCAGGTGAGGCACGTTGGGAAGGAGATTGAATGTATAATCTGTGCTTGTTGAGCTTATTTTCATTTAAGGAGCATGGTCCTCAGATCAGGCCTGAGGCAAATGCATTGTGCTTATACACCTTGGTTTTGACTCCTCAAGACTACTGTAGCTTGCTTTGTTAGCAGAACTCATGTTCAAACACTGATTTCAGGAGCTGGGTGATGATACATAGTCCTCAAAAATGTTTAAAGTTTCTCAGGTGCTTCTAAATTGAGAAATAAATATTTAGAGACGAGGAATGGTAAGTTATCCCTCAGTCCATATGTGGTTCTTGTAAAGTTGCTATTGTTTGATTAAGCATGAGTTTCCATCACAGAAGAAAGTTACACATGAATCCATAATATGGAACTCACAGTCTCAATATTTATTTAGTTATGCTTTTTATACTAATTTATTGTGTGTTGAGAATGCGAGAGAGAGAAAGAGAGAGAGAATGTTAGTGGATGCACAAATGGAGCACAACTTATAGATGTCAGTTTTCTCCACATTGTGAGTCTCATGGAAAAAAACTCAGGTCACAGAGCTTAGAGGCAAGATCTGTTACCCACTGAATGAGTTTTTCTGGCCAGTAGGCATGATGTTATATGACTGACTACTGGAACTGAAATTCCCTCATGTTATTAATTTTTTTTTGTTTGAGTTATAAGTATCTACAAAACAGTTCTATATTTTGGTGAGTATATGTGTATATAGATGCTAATCTTAGTATTTTCAATGAATCATTAAATATATTACCAATTTTTGGATTTTAAAATTCTTACAATTTAAAAATGAAGAACACTGGCAGATATGTGAGCCCTCCAAACGAAAGCTCTTTGGAAGCCAAGAGAGATGGTGAGACTAAAATGTCTGAGGAACATAGGTCCAATTCATCATTTTACTTTCTTCAAGGTCATTTATCCCTATGTGAAATAATTTGTCCATTTATCGTGTGATTTCCCCGCTTTGAGCACAAACATCCTAAGTACAGTTTGGTTACCCTACCATGTCAGTTTCCAGCAGTGTTTGTCACAAACTAGGCGTTCGTTATAGGTTAAATTGTGTATCGTTCAAATTCATTTATTAAAGCCAGAATTCTCAGTACTTTGAAATGTAACTCTGGAATAGGATTGTTAAATAGGTAGTAGGGTAGGAGGAGCTCGTAGTGGAGTAGAGAATAAAGTACAGCAGAGAGGACCCCTGGTCCAAAGGATTAGTGCCTTATTTGTAGAAGGGTAAGTGAAGGTATAGTCGTACCATGGGAGACCACCACACAAGGACTGGAGTCATGTTGTTCCTAGCTTAGGAACAACACAGAACTCAAGGAAAGGCCTTGAGTTTCTTTAGTGTCTGATCTCAGAGGAACATGGTCCTGTCAAGAAACTCAAGACAGTAAATTTCTATTTTTCTATCACACGTTGTTGGGACTTTGTCTGAGCAGGCTCAGAAAACAAATTAAGTAGGCTTGGAACAAGTGTTAGACAAATAAAAGAACATTCTCTGCTTCCCTTTCCGTAGCAAACCTGGTTGAGCTGTGCACTGTTAACCCTCTTAATGCACTCGAGGAAGCTGAGGTTTTTAGGGAGGTCTAGGTACTTGCTAACCGCCAAGTCTCTCTGACGCCTTGAGCCAGGGTTCCTGGTGGCCCAACACACTCACGGCGTAGCAGGCAAAAGTGGAAACAGGATGCTGCTGCTAATGGGCGAAATGCATAGGAAGTGTTCTCATTCAGGGCACACGGCAGGTATCAGGAATAATGAATAGTTAATATTTTGTTCAGTGTATATTCTCTTCTGATCTTTGTCCATAACTCCCAGTTTGTCTGAGCCTCAGAAATCTGTACTGTGGGGGGGGGGGAGAGGAGTTATTTATTTATTAATTTTCTTTGCTATTCTCTGTCTTCCACTCATTTCTCAGGTCAGGGCTGATAAGTTGTAGACTGGAGGAGGATGGTTAAAAGATGTCTTCATTTGTAATGGTTGCTAAAATGACTCTGTAACTAACTTTCTGGAAGACATGTGAACTATCCAGGAGCTGAGCTGAGATGCCCCCATTTTTGTATTATATCCTCTCCAAATCGATGAGCCTCTGGCGCACCTGGGGCCCTGATTCTTTTTGTTGGCCTCAACTTACCTTGGAGGTTGGCCATTACCTGCACAGACACAGGTCAGTGTGTCAGCTAGAGCTGTTATGGTCAGGAAAAAAGAAAACCCAACTCTGAATACAATAGAAATGCTAACCTTCCGATTTACAGACTACCCATTTATAACATTTTAATAATTTAAAATAGTTCGCCTTCTCTACTGAGAATTTGTTGTGTGGTAGACATTCCATCAGGGTAAGACAGAAACCCAAATTTCTCAATTCTTGCACAACCTCTTAGTTTAGACAGTCGTCTGGGCTTTATTATAAGAGGTAACAGGTAGACAGTACACTAGGTAAAGGGAGGCCATGTGAAGCGTCAGAGCGAAGGGGAGGATCTTTCAAGGTCTTTGTTAGCAGTGGTTACCATTCTGTTGTTGCAGTATTCCCTCGCCATAAAGATATATCATCTGAGATGACTATCACCGTGTCAGGTATGGACTTGTCACGGAGCTAAGTGCGGGCATGCAAATTTCATATGAAAACTTAGAAGTGTTCACCTGGTCCTGGGGGGGGGGTAGGTAGCTTTGTGTAAGTACACAATACAGATGGTATGTTCTATGCTACATCAGCGTTTTGGATGAAACAGATCATAGGAGAGGCAGAGCAGGGCCCGATGACCCTGTCACTCTACAGCTTGGTTTGGAAGTCAAGCTTAAAGCTTCAAAGCCTGTCTAGAAGGTAGGGACCTCTTATGTTCAATGGCGGGGGGGTGTACTCCTTTTGTGGCAGGCACTCAAGTTGCTCTCCTCTCACCCTGAATCCCACTCCCTCCAATCGGTAACCTAACCCTCCATTCTTTCATCCAAGCAAGCTGTTTTCAGGAGTTTTCCTCCATTGTCTTGCTCTGTCGTTCATGTTGGTCGAAACCTGCTGGCTCGCAGGATATCCACTGAGGAGCATACTAAAGATGCTCCTCACTCCTCCAGGAAGGCAGTAGAACCGGAAGTAGTTTTCCTTTAAGGCAACATTTCTCTTCCTGTCTCTCTTTGTCTTCCCTTAATCTAGATCTTATTCTAGCCATAGTTTGTTTGTTTCTTTATGTGTGTTATGGACTCTGTAAGCAGTCCAGAGAGAGAAAGAGAGCAGTGGAAACAATAGCAAGAAAGCAGCTTTTTGTTTGAAATCTTAAGACAACCCCATAAGCAACTGAACTTAGGCCTTATAAATACCATTAAAGGAGGCACGTGTGTTTGATCCATTTCTTTCTCTATTGTTTAATTCTCTAGTAGTTTCCCTCCATGTCCCATGGTCTTTGAACAGCTTTGTACCTTGACAATTGTATGTGTGGTTTAAAAATGTGTAATATTAGACATTGTTTCTTTTTTCCTAAGTTTGGCATTGTAAAGATTATATCCATGACATCTATGACCCCAAAGGGAACTGTAGGCATGTTTTATTCCTAAAAGAGGAAATATATTATTATATATTAGTCATATTTTGGAAGACCTGTGTGTCTCCAGTACTATAAAACTACATCAGGGGATTTTTAAGATATGAGCATGGATGGAGAAGAAAATTATATTTTTTCACTAATTTGTCACTAAAATGTAAAAAGTCTTTCAATTAGGAATAAGAAAAAAAAAGCCTTGTTAGTTTTAAATACCTATATATTTTTCACCAGTTGAAATTACAGACTTTTTTTTTTTTTTTTTGGCAGCCTATCATTGCAAAGCTCTTGAAAGGTCATTTATATTCATTGCGATTTTTGAAGTTATGGTAGTTTTTAAAATCCATCACCACATTCTGATTCATAACAAATTTAAGAAGGCTATAAGATAGCACCCTATAATTTTAAAATTAGGAACACTTAGCATATTTTGGTATAACTGATTGCCTTGTAATTCCCCATATGTTACTACATATATCTAAGCACTAATAATCCTGGAAAGGAACCGCACATCTGACTGGGCTGCCCAAGGAATCCCAGGTACATTCTGAGTGTTTGATTAGGTAATGCATTAAGACACAGCTGGAATAATGCCCGGATTACATACAACCTAGGCATGGATAGGACAGTTATCAAACAGGACAAATGTTTTCCCTCACTTCTTTTGTTTTCTTGAAAGAGAGATTGACCCAGCAATCCAGCCATTGGATATTCCAAATGGCTGACAGTTAATGCCAAGCAAAGGGTTGGGCCCATTTTCACACTGCTCCCTCCCTTTTTTTTTTGCTGTTTTGCTTAACTAAACAGTTATGCATGGTGATCAAGTACAAAGTGCTTCAGCACAGAGAGAAAATTTATAAACCGGGAACAATCTTAGAACTGTTAATAAATATATCGTATTTAATCACACACGTTCCTTACTGAATATGCATTTAGGGAAAAGGCTAACACATAATTTTTTGCAGGAGAGATTTATCTGTTTGTCTCCTGGTTTGAATCTATCCCTAGGCAAGTGTGTTTTGTGATTATATATCTCTCTGTGTGTCTCTGTCTCTGTCTTTGTCCCGCTCTCTGTGTTTGTGTACATCTCCTAACACATTATGTACACAAGTCTGTATTTCTGCACACACATGGATACCAGAGTTTAATCTGCTATGCATGCAAAACTTACTTTTAATTATTTAACCAGGAATTTCTTATCATTTAAAGAAAAAAAATTCTTTAATGAATGGCTCTCTTATCTTTTGGCACTATGAAATTTAACTAATTTAAAATTTAAAACTATGAAATTTAAAAACGTTTCGTTGAGTAACCACTGTTGCCTCATTGGATAATATCGGTATACCATACTATAATTTATTCATCTTCTTGAAATGTTACTCTGAAGAAGAGGCAAATTTTGCTTGTTTTAAAGTTTTACTGAAAACATTTCTATTTATGTATGCGTTTCTAACTAAGTTTCCTCTGCTGACCCTTTTATTTTTGGTCAGTTCCAGAGTTCCTGCTTAAAAACAATGCTCCCATCTTCACAGTTTCATAAAGCCTTCTGAGACTAGGGCAGCAGGAATACTTATACCGTTATATGCGTCTTCCAGTAACTATCAGCAGATAGTGAATAGATCTGAGTGTGCCATCCCAATAGTACTGAAATAGGTATTCTTTATACGTGTGTACTGAGGTGTCTCTAGTTGGCTTTGTGCCTCACCTCCTCTCTGTAGATATCAGTGCCTCTGCCCCATGAGCTGTATCTGCTTATGGAAGACTGTGGTTGGATGTGAAGCGTCTCACACACTCATTCCCCAGTGGTCGGCATTATTAAATGCTGCCACAGAGACTTTTGAAGAAGGTGGTTGCTAGAGAGAAGCCTCTTAAGGTATAGCCCAGCCCTCGCTCCCATCTAGTTCCTTCTGCTTCTGAGTCTGTTACCAGGAGAAAGGATAGCAGGAGCAAGTGCCTGTTGCCATGGACACAAGGTACTATGCTCTGTTTCCCTGTCATGGCGGACTGAAATGGCATGAGATGATCTGTCCAAAACAAAACAAAACAAAACAAAACAAAACAAAACAAAACAAAACAACAAAACTCAAACCTTTTTTCTTAACTAAATTTTGTCAGGTGTTTTGTCATAGTGACAAGTGAAATAACTAGTTAGGCGAAGTGGGGTTGTTGGGGTGAAGCTAACTGCCTGGTTAGCTCTGAAGCCAGTTTGCAGGAAGAGTATCGGAAAGTTCATATATCATCAGCTAGAAAAGCCCCAGCACACAATGAGCAGTTTCCGTTCTGGTGGAAATCTGGAAGAGAAGAACGCTGATGAAAATGTGGATGATGAAGGTCTGGATCATGAAGTTTCAGATGGGAGCAAAGGAATTGGATCAGAAAGCATTCATGTCACACTATGGCAAAAAGTATCACTGCAGTCTTGCTACTGTTAAAATCTGAGTGAGGCTGAATTCAAAAATCATGGACTAGTTTGTTCGACAAAAGAAAGGTCAAGACAGCATATTGGGTTCAGGCTGTGGAGTGATTATTACTCACTACTTGTAGCCAGATTTATACTAAGAAAGCAAAGCAGGAGGACGTGACAGATGTGTGCTTCATCAAGGAGGGGAGCAGTAACTCGCTAAAGCTATGGATGGGGCAGAAGGGCCACGTCAGATGAACGCTGGCCTTGGCTTTGGGATGATAGCAAAGGTGCCTAGAGAGGCAGAGCTCACTCATGGAAGAATCAAATTTTTAAAAATGCAAATTTCTTTGAAAAAAAAATTCCCTCTAAAAGAGTGTGCTCTGACAGGATCGTCTGGGGAACTAGACACCCAAACAACAATGTTTTAAAGTCCGCGGGGGCCCAGCTGCATCCTGAGCTGGCAGCAAAAAACATGGTGCTGTCCACATAGCACTGACATTACAAGCAATGATGGGTGCTTTCAGGTATGGATTCACAGAGGCTTACGCTAAGGTTCCAGGGGAAAAATTCTGCATGGCATAGCCAGACACAGACAGCTTTGAATCGAGCTCTTGAGGATATCCTGTGTGATTCTGTGAAGAGGAAGAGTAAGTTGTAGTGGTCACCTCAGGTTGTTGTTGTTACCCAGAGCCTGAAACATCTGTCATAGAGAGCAGCAGCTCAAGAGAGAGGCCATGTTTGCAGCATACGGCAGGGCCTTGGGCAGGGCTGGCCAGTCCCATTGTCACCCACACGATGTCACCATATGCTAAGCGTGTTGGGGAGGGAAACACAGAAACCAATGTTTTCCCTGCCAGATTCTGGTCTGATTTTGGTCAGAACTTTTCTCTCTATCCCCTGTTTCTAGTCTTTTTCTAAAGCCATTGTATATTGGAAGCACAAGAGACTTTATTTATTTCTTGTTTTACAGGAGCTCTCAGTGAAGATTTTGCCAGGAGTATCAGAGAACCAAACCAAACCTACCTTTCAATATTACTGGAGCCGTTAAAACTATGAGGGCTCTTAAAGTTGCACGGGATTCATTTTGCGTCATGAGATGGACCTGAGCCCATGAAGGCTGAGGTAAAACGTTACAGTTTTAATGTAAAAATCTCCTGTCCAGGCATGTGCATTAGAATTGGTAGCATTGGTTTGGGAGGCTGCAGAACCTCCAGGAAGTAGGTACCGGACACGTGTTGGATGGTTTAGCTCAGGCTTGATTCTGCTTCGTGTTTATTCAATCACCCAGTGAGAAGCCCTGGCTTGGCTCCCGCACCCACGCAGAGATGCTGCTCCACTGCATGCCTCCCCCTCCCAGCGATGAACTGAAATTCCCCAGAACTGTGAGCCGAAAACAACTCTTTCTCTCTCAAGAGCGATTCCTGTCAGGGACCTGGTCACACTGATGAGACAAGCAAACACAAGGCCCATTATTACTATTATTATTATTATTATTATTTTTAGCTCCATCCATTCATCCATCCATCCATCCATCCATCCATCCATCCATCCATCGCTTTGCCGGTCTTTTTATTATTATTATTTTTAATTTTTTTTTCAGTCCAGTAGTAAGTAATGAGTAAGGTGGTTCCGGATTTTACAGGTGTTCAGCAAATAGCCAACTCATGGCAGAGAGTGACACAATGGGCCAATCACACCCAGTAACACTTCAGCACTCTTTTAGAAATCACTGCCAATAAAACTTAATTTGGTCATGGGCATAGCTCTTACAGGTCTGTCCTGTGCTCCCCTCTTTAAAAGTTCAGGAACTCACGGTATAGACACTCACAAACTTCACCGTGACTTTTTTTTTTTTTTTTTTTTTTTACACCCGCACATCAGCAACTGTATTAACTGCAGTGGCAAAGCTGATAGCCAGGCATCAAAATATTTAACTTAAGATACGTTTTAACTGCTCAAGATACGTTAAAACGGCTCGAGGCTCGAAGGCCGCGGTTACACGGGCAGTTCAGGATTTGGTTTTGTCTTAGTGGCTTTTGAACTTGTTTCCTCAGCAGAAAGGGCTGCATAGCTTGTTGATGAGGTAGAAGGTTGAGAGCCACGAAATTTATACTGCTAATCAATTATTTCTTAAGGCAGAAGCCTGGCTGTCCCTGTTGGTTTTTATTGGCTTGTCACAAGTTAGGGTCATCGGGGAAGAGGAACATCAGTTGAGGAAGTGTCAATATCAGACTGGCATGCAAACAAGTTTGTGGAGCACCTTCTTTTTGGAGGGAAGATTCACGCGATCATCTATTAATCTTCCCTGAAACTTTGCATTCTTTTATTAATTAATTTTAATTTCAAAGTTAGTTAATTAATTTTAATTCATCAATCATCCCAACCTCGGTTTCCCCTCCCTTCTCTCCCTTTCTCTTTCCCTTTCCCTCCCCCTACCACATCCACTCGTCCTCCATTTCTCTTCAGAGAAAATCTGGCCTCCAATGGCTACCAACCAGACAGGGCACCCCCTCTCCCACTAAGGCAAGAGACAAGGTAACCCAGTAGGAGGAAAGGGGGGAAAGGGTCCCAAAGGCAGTCAACACAGTCAGAGACAGCTGTGGAGCATGTTCTAGAACAAGGGCTGATGTGGGAAGGCCTGGCTCATGTGGATAGTTGGGTGGGTTGTTCCAGATTATATAAAACCCACAAGCCAGGAAGCCCCATTTCTCGAGACATCTGCTTCCATTCCTGCTCCAAGTTCCTGCCTTGCCCTTCATTCATGACCGACTATAATACGTAAGATGAAATAAACCGTTTCCTCCCAGAGTTGCCTTTGGCCATTTGTTCTTATCACAGTAACAGAAACCTAACGAAGACACCAGCACAGGAGGTATTAAGCCTTGGGAATTCTTACTGCCGTTCTCGAATTCCAGAGGTCCTGCAGAGAAAGCCCGAAAGGTTTACCAGCAAATTAGAACCAAATAGATTGAAAGAAGAAAATTAATTCCAAGGTGATCCAAGAGGACATATATTCCGAATGACTTCTTCCACACCTCATATTTCCCTCCGGTTTCTCCAGAACCCTAGCTCCAAGTAAATTCCTGGGGTTGGTTCCGGGGTTACAATGATAGGCATTGAATAGTCCAAACCCTCCCGGCACTTAAGAAGGAGTTTGGGAATAGCTAACCATAGCACAGGAAGGAATGGAATACACGCTGAACGCAGAGCGGAGGGAATGGTTAACTGTTGGCCACAGCGTGCCTTTGGAGGCAGCTTCTAAGACAGAACTCCCTGCGCTTTTCCAATGAACCGTTATTAAAAGCCAGCGATCAGCTCGAGAGGCTTAAGAGTGAGCTTTGTTTGCCAACCAGGCTCGAGAGATGTATAATGAAACTCATTTAATGAGGCTTTCTAAAAGCAGGAGTGCTCTGACTGGAGGCAACTTCCATTTGTCTCGTCATCACTGTGGTTTGCTCCTAAGTCAAGGGCTTTGTTGTGTTTCCAGAGTGCTCCGCTGACAATAGAGGGAGCTTGCAGTTCTCGCTACTGGCCAAAAGAGGGCACTCGGAGCTTTCTGATTGCTGTTGGAGGGCCCCGGAGCAGGCTTTTCGGCTGATATTTGTCCTGGTCCTTTCCCACTTTATAGAATAGATGCAATTTGACAGGGGTTGGCTCCTGGAGGGGTGTGGAGGTCTTTTTGTTCCGGGGGGGGGTCTTTTCTAACTGCAGATTAGTGTTCATGTTTGTACGTGTAAACCTAAAACTGCACATTCTTACTGTTGTTTCCCGCGGATTTGCTGAGAAGCAGTGTTTTAATGTCAAGAGGAGCTGCTATTTTGACGGACAAAGAACACAGCGAAAGAAGAAAAAAAAAAAAAGACTGATATTTAGGCTCACTCTGAAAGTGTACTCTTGTGAAGCCCTTTGCCAAAAACTCTGCTCAACTGTGATTTGTTTGGACGTTTGATGGTGAGAGGCTTTTCTCTTTCCTTTTGGTTCCCATCAACGTCCCTTCCCTGTCTCTCAGTTTAGAATGTTGCATTGTTTTGAGGTCTCTGGACTGTGGCAGCTTGTATAAAGTTCCGAAGATGGGGCCATTAAGCTTTAAAGTAACATCCTGGAGCTTGGTTTGTGGGACCTGTATAAACATGACTGAGCAACACCGCACAATCACGAGGATTAGTCTTGCTATTTTTGTTTTGCCTTTAAGGGCAATACTGCCTAGGGGCCAGGATGGACTAGGAGAGATCTGAGGTAAGATCAAGGACTCCCTAAGAATCGCCACTAATCCTGTAAAAACAAAACAGTGAGCTGGCTAGTCTGGGTGTAAACCAGGATGTGCAAGTTTTAACCTCCAACCAAAATGGACTGAGCTGCAACTGTGGTCTGCGAACTCCACTCTTCCCCTGCATTTTAGTCATCCTCCTGTTATGTCTGTTAAACGGAACTGCCTGTTCAGCCTTTTCGAATAGAATCCGTTTTTCAGAGCAAAATTAGGGTGAGCTGAGAGTGTGAATGCATGCATGGTATTTTGTCTTCTTCATCTTTGTCCCCATGCCATCCACAGATGCTGATGCACAGCTATAGTCCATCAAGCATTTGTTGAATGAATGAAATAAGGAGTGAGCAGTGATTTTTGAAAAGAACTTTAATAGTTGATACTTTCCTGACTTAACATTTTTAATAATAGTGATGATAACAATGTTGGACATATACCGGATGCTTAAGAAGCTTAATGTATATTCTCATAGTTTTTTCCCCCTCAGAGCTGTAATTGAGGAAACTGGGGTTCAGAAACCTGAAATAGAGTTTTAAGGTCAGGCATAACAGAGTAACCCTATACTTTGATCCTCAGTGAGGATAGTTTTGAGAGTAAATGAGAGTGTTGTTGAGTTTGCCAGATCAACAGCACAAATAGGACTCTGCTGGAAAAATTAGTGTATAGTTATCCTGCCAATAACTGACAAAGAGCATGGCGGAGTGTCTCAAAGAACAGTTTCTGTCTCTTCCACTGTTAAAAACTTCCCAGGAAGACATTACAATTCTCAACACACACGTATCAAACATAAGAGCATCCAATTCTATAAAAACAAAACAAAACAAAACAAAACAAAAAAACAAAAAAAACCACACCAAAATGTTAATAGAGAGTAAGCCACAGATTAACCCCAACAGAGTAATTGTGGGTGATTTTAATTCTCCACTTTCCCCAGTGGACATGTCATCTAGACAAAAAAATAACAAAACAAAACAAAACCAAAAAACCCCAGAGAAATATCAGAGTGACGTGGCATCATTAACCAAAGCCCCTGCAAATATCTACAAAATATTCTACTCTGAAATTATAGAATACACATTCTTTTCAGTCTCCCATGAAAGTGGCTCCAGAGTACACCACATGCTAGTTCACAAAGCAAACCTCAACAAATTTACGCAAACTGAAATTACTGAATGTATTCTTCCTGACCATAATAGAATGAATCTTGGATTCAGAGCAAAAGAAATGCCATGACATAAGCAAACTCATTGAGATCAAACAAAGCACTATTGAATAAAGAATGGCTCATTGAAGAAATCAAGAAGGAAATAAAAACAATTCCTGGAATTAAATGAAAATGAAGACACAACATACTCAGAGCTCTGGGAAACAGCAAAGGCAGTCCCAAGAGGTAAATTTATACCTCTAAGGGCCTACATTAAATAATAACAAAGACCATACATGAGTAACTAAATGGTGTCTCCGAGACTTTGGAAAAACAAGAACAAATAAAATCCAAAAGCAATGGATGGTAAGAAACAATCAAAACCAAAACAGAGCTTAATGAAATGGAAAACAACAACAACAACAAAAATCTAATACAAAGAATCAATGAAGAGTTTGTTCTTTGAAAAGATAAACAGCCAGAAGAAAGGGAAAGGGCCTAAATTAACAAAATTAGAAGTGAATATCATAACAGATATCAAGGAAATTCAAAAAAATCAAAATGATGCACTTTGAAAACTTATGTTCCACTAAGTTGAGTTCTTAAGAGATTGTGAATTTTTAAGGAGGTAGAATGTTAAAGTAGCCAGGAAGCCCTGTTAAGAAATAAAAATGTTTCCTGGTCAAGAGAAGAGAATCTCTGTCTTGAGTGCAGCTCTAACATTCCAGTCAGGGCTAGGTCAATCTCCTGAGCAAGGAGTCACCTTACACCATGCTAATGAAACAGATGGAATAATTAATTATCCATACTAGGATTATTGAGTCAATTTATGTATTTAATGCAACCCCTGCCAAAAGTCCCTTGCTGTTCTTTATAGAAACACAAAAAATAATCTTAAACACAAACACCCCCTATGGTCAACAGGATCCTGAACAAACGGAGTAATGCTAGAGGCATTACCACACTCAAACTGAAACTATACTACAGAGCTCTAGTAATAAAAACAGCATGGCATTAGCACAAAAGAAGACACATGTATCGATGGAACAGAATAGAAGAACCATATCCAATTCCATGAGTTACAGTCACCTGAGCTTTTAACAAAAATGCCAAAAACACATTGAGGGCAATAACAACCTCTTGAACAAATAGTGCTGGGAAAGCTGGATGTCCACATGTAAAAGGATAATCCTAGACATCTTTCCATAGCCTGGAAAGCAATCAACATCAAATGAAATAAAGACCTCAGTATAAAGCTCGAGACTCTGAAATAGCTAGAGCAAACACTATGGAGTACACTTCAAGACAGAGGAGTACGTTAGGAGGTCCTAAGTCAAGACGGGTTTCTCAAGACTATCTTAGACCTTGGAAACCAAAAATATGCACAGTAAGGAAACAGTAATCTAAATGAAGAGACAACCTCCAGAACAGGAGAAACTGTTTATCAGCTTTAACACCAAACAGGATTAACTATTAGAATGTACGTAGAACTAAAAATAAAGCATAAAGACAAAAACAGAAACGACCCAATTAAAAATGGGCTATTGAACAAAATACAGACTTCTTGGAAAAAGAAATACAAATGGCTAACAAATGCTGAAAAAAGTGTTCGATATTCATAGCTATCAGGGAAATGTGAATTAAAACTACTTTCTGTGTTCTATCTTACACCGACTATCATCAAGAAACAGAGAGGCAGCCAATGCTCCCGAGGATGTGGGCAAAGAACAACCCTGATTGACCATTGGTGGGAATGTAAATTAGTGCAGCTTCTATGAAGATCAGTGTGTTCCTAAGAAAATACGTCTCAAAACAGAACAACCGTATGGACAGCTATGACACTGTCTCTGTTACTTTTCTAATTCGGGGATAAAACACCACGACCAAGACAACTTGTAAAAGAGAGCATTTCACTTGGCTTACAGGTTCAGAGGGTTCGTTAGAATCAGTCACCTTCATGGTGGGAAGCGCAGCAGCAGACAGGCTGGCATGGTAATGGAGCAGCAGCTGAGAGCTTATTCCTGACCCACAAGCATAAGACAGAGAGGGCTAACTGGGAATGTGGGGGGCTTTTGAAACCTCAGTCACCCCAGTAACACACTTGGAACCCTTCCCAACAGTTTCATCGACCGGGACCACATAATCAAATATGTAAGCCTATGGGACCATTTTCATTCAAACTATCACACCTATCCTGGGCACATACCTGAAGGACTTCAGATTCTACCACAAGATACTGGTTTATCTATGTACATCACCACTCCGGTTCACAAAATCTAGAATGGAATCCTCCCGGGTGTCCACAAACTAGTGGATGATAATGACAATGTGGTACACATACATAATGGGATTTTATTTAGCTATAAAGAAGAGTGAAATGTTTAAATTTGGAATCAAATAAATGGAATTGGGAAAAAATTATGCTGAGTGAGGTAATCCAGGCTCAGAGGCAAGTGTCGTATGTTTCCACTCATATATGGATCCAAGTTAAACCTTGAGGTCTGTGCATTTAACTTAGAGTACCTGCAGAATCCAGAAAACCAGAAAGGGCTCTACGGGGTGTGGCATGCTCTCGGGGAGAGAAGACGGTAGAATCTGGGTGATTTGAAAGTAGCGGGGTGACTGAGGTGGAAAGGTTCGAGGAACGATGGAAATGGGGATAGGAGGGAACAGTAGAGAGAGAGAGAACAAAACAAGGGGGGTCAGAAAGATCTACGTGGGAATCTATTACTCTTAAAGCCAATTAAAGGAATAAGCTGAGGTGCTGGAGAGATGGCTTAGTAGTTTAGAGTGTGTAGTGCTTGTACCAAAAATCCCAGTTTAGTTCCGAGCACCATGTCAGGTGGCTAACAACTGCCTATAACTCCAGATCCAGGGAATCTGATGCCTTCTTTTGGACTCTATGGGCACCTATACTCATATGGCACACATTTCCACACACAGCCACACACATGCCATTAAAAATAAAAGTAACTCTTATAAAAAGAAAAAAAAATATAAGTTAAAACAATAAAGAGAAGAGAGACATCCTGCAGGGATAGATAACTCTGCCCCCTCAGAAGACATGGATTACTAAACAAACATCCTTGTATCAGGCATGCGGTGTCTCTTTATGATTTGTTGCTCAGAGAAGCTCCAAAGGCCGCCAAAACAACACTTCTCCCATCATTTCTCTTGGTTACCCACTAGAACTAATTGGTAGGGCCTCACCCCACATGCTTTTGTTACAAGATATAGAGAAATCAAGCTCGAACTGAGATGGACACTTCTTTCCAGCTGGCTAGTTTTCACAGTGCCAAAAGGTGCTATGCAGGCTATTGGGAAAGAAAAAACATTAACGCTCTTACCCAGTTGTCAGCTCTATGAATTACAGTACAAGTCTGCACCCACAAGTGTGATAGGGACTTTCATGGTGCTGACCAAGCATTCGCTGATTGGCTTTGAACCCTCTCTACAGGTCGGAGTTCATACCTTCTGTAGTAAATCTAGCCAAAACTCATGGCACGAGGTCTTAGACCCTACACAACTTCCTATAGGCATTTAGCTAAAGAGATACGGCACCAAACTGCCTTTTGAATATTTATACTCTACTCATAAACAAGTGTTACCACACTTAACCTGAATTAGAGAAGGTCCGGTGCAATGAACAGGGCAAAGGTGGAGATTCATCGCTGCCCAGTGGGCTGAATACAAGGAACAGCTGAGTGCTCAGCCCTAAACAGAACTTCCTGTTACCCCCCTCAAAGGCTCAGAGAACATTGAGGAAGAGGGGGCAGAAAGAATGTCAGAGTCGAAAGATAGGGAGAAGGACTCTGAAGGCTGAACTGCAAATCACAGTCTCACAGCAGCTGCCGTCTCCTGCCCAACTGGTCCTGTCTTTAGTCAATCATAGATGGGGGAGACACAGGAACACACCTCCCCCTGACCATCGGTTTGATAATGGTGAACTCTGGAGCCTCTCAGGCTCCAGTAAATAGTGTGAAACCCATGGTCACGCAGATGGCCCTTGTTAAACTCCATGGATCACAGCACAAGACAAGAGGCATGCATGTGAGAAACGGACTTGTAAGCAGGAGGCAGGGGTACAGGTTGGGGGTGGGGTTATCAGGGGTGGGAGAGAGATATGGGAGGTGCGGGTAGAAGTAACCAGAATCCATTATGTACAAGCATTAAATTGTCAAATAAGGAAATTAATAAAAGTTATGAAAAATAGATTGAGACTAAACATTGGATGATTCCCATCTCACTAAGACTTCAGCGCTACTTGGCATGCCTTTTCTTCAATCAATATTTTCTTATCACACACTAGGTGGGAATCATCATGTTGAAATACTAGCTTTGCCTTGAAGAAAATGACAATACAAGCTAAAGGAAGCCTGTGTGATAGCAATTCCACATTATAGAAATCTTCCCATGGAGTTTGCCAGATAGTTTTGATTTTGACTCGTATTTCTATTACCAAGAGTATTCACTTAAAATTCACAGTACATTTTCTGAGTATAAAGGATGCTGTTTTACTAATGCCATAGTATAGTTTTACGTTTAATTTCATTTTCCTTCAATTTTCTTAATTTATGTATAACTCCCTCCCCAAGCCTGAGGAAGATGTAGCTAACCTTTTGCCTAATGCCTGACTCTTACACTCTTTGGAAGCGTGAGCGTCTGGGTTGGTAAGTCGCTCTGTGTCCCTTGGATGGCTTTATTTGTTGAGTCACTGGTTGATTAGAGACAGTATCACGGAATGCTAATTCAAAGCCACGTGACTGGGTGCCTATGCTGGCTTACTAGAGGTGATATACTTCTGTGTCCTTTCACATTGGTTTAGGAAGCCGCCATCTAGCCACTGAAGGGTGGAGAAAGAATAAAAAGATTTAAAAAGACTCCTTGGCCTTGGCTCCTCTCCTAGGTGGCTTCAGTTGTCCATTTGACAGTCCAGACTCATCTGAGAGAGTCCCAGTCAGGAGACTGCCCTGTAGACATGTCGAAGGGGCAATTTCTTCATTGCTATTAATGAAGGAGGGGGAGAGGGCGCTCAGACCACTGTGAGTGGTACCGTCTCCAGGCGTGGAGTCCTGAGTTATTTAAGAGAACTAGCTGAACAAAAGCCAGAGACTGAGCTAGTAAGCACTGTTCCTCCATGAATTCCTCTTTAAGCCCATGTCCTGATTTCCTTTTATGGTGGAATGTAAAATGAAACAAACCCTTCCCTCTTCAGGTTGCTTTTGGTCACGACGTGACGTTTATTTGCCGCAGCAGAAAGCCAACTAGGACAGCCACCGGGGCTCCTGGTCTTCTCATCTAGACCATCTGGAAAGGGGGGGAGTTTCCGAGGTGCAGCCCGAGCGTCACAGAGCTGAGCAAAGTCTGCACAGATCCTTACGCTGGCGGTCACCTACCCAGTAAACCAACCTTTTATAAACCAAGAATATCTTAAGTCTAAAACGCGTTCAAAACGATGAACCTTCATGAACATACAGCTTAGCAACACAGAGCCCCGTGGAGTATCCGTTGTTCGTCCTGTGATTGCCTGCTTGACCGGAAGCAGCAGGGCGCAGCATCTACTTCCAAAGATCGGCCTACCTTGCTTGCTAGGAAAGAGACCAAAGTTCAAACTTCTAAGAGTGGTGCCTGCACCGTCATAAAGCCGATAGATCCAAAGTCAAAACGTTGCTAAGTCGGAACTGGCTATCTGGGCCTGGAAGAAGGTATAGCAGGTGAGTGGCATGGTAACTACAATTTATTATTTAAATAACAAATGATAGCAGGCAGCTACTGGCATCTTTTACTGACCCAACTAGGTATCGACGAGCCTTACGGCACAAATGTAGGTGCTGGAGGACCGAGGCAGATGAACTTCCAAGGACATGCATTTTCTTTTCTTCTGCTTCCACCTTCATTATCTACGGTGCACCTGAGCTGTGTAATATACTGAGGATTCACTGTCTTCTGAAGGCCTACAATCAGTGGTTGTTAAAAAAAAAAAGAAATGTTTGGCTGAGTCTCAAAATTTGATGAAGGGGAATGTTGAGAATGTTCCTTTTCGGTAATAAATAGTATGACTCAAACCGCAGATTCGTCCATGTGTGGGATATTTTCAAGTGTGTGTGTGTGTCTGTGTGGGTGCATTCAGATACACACAACATACACACAGATTTTCTACATAGCCAACGCTCTAGAAACACACAAATTCAAGAACAAATGCAAGCATTTTTTTGTTTGTTTGTTTTGTTTTGTTTCTCCAACTTAGTCACCCAAGTGCTGCTCCTGGCAAAGAGCTCACGTGAGAGTTCTGTTGTGTGAATTCCCTACCTTTACCCCAGTGACTGGGAAACAGAGATCCAGGATTGACAGGTGCTTCCCTCAGGTCCCCAGCTGGGTAGAGGTGTGAGCAGACTTTCCTACTCTTTGGTCAGCATCTCTATGCGATCTTTCATGGTTTCTTGGATGTTTATCTGGACACTGTATCCAAATATCACATGTAAGTGAATGTAGGCCCTGCAATAGGACGATGCTTGCTTTCTCTTGGTAAAAGGTGCTGAATTAACTTGCCGTGTTTCCGAGTGGTAATGCAGATTAATCCTTCTTCCTTGCCACAGTTCTCCATTTCGCCCATTTCCTTCTTGTACACAATGCCCAGATCTTAGGCACTGCCTCCTTCTTCATAGACAATTTGCAAGCTAAGAGATAGCAACCGTGCTCCTTTGGAAGACAGGGGCTGTTCTCCAGGCAGCCACAGGCTTCCATCTTGGGACAGTATTTCATGTGTCTCTGGTCTTCAAGCTCCATGGTCAAGCCCTGATTTCTGATTGATAATCTCTGCTGGAAAAGGTTCCCCTCTGCATCCTAGATGCTCCAGATAATAAATGAAAAGTATTTGGGGGAAGAAAAGGAAATGAATAACCTTCAAAAGTTTACCTTAGGTTGATTTGTTGGCTGACCTCTGCACCTTTCCGACAAAACTGCTATTTAAAACAGACCCATCTCTTCCAATTCAACATATGCAGCCCCGTTACATTTACGCCTGGAGATTTTCCACTGTGCAGAACCCTGGAGATTTTAGGCCTGTCTAGCATTTGACTTCCTTGTTAAGAACCAGCATTCTTAAGGATAGTTGAACATGAGGAAAAACACTTACAAATTCCAGTTCATAGATTATTATAAAATGTTTGACAACTCTAATCAAGATCAACCTTGTAAGTAGTTTCAAAAACGGTTTACCAGTTGCTCACCTGCTCCAGATTTTTCTGGTTGTGTCCGTGCAGAGAGACAAAAGATTGCACTGGGTGTGTTTACTTATTTCATGTTTTGCTTTGGACGTTTGTTATTGCTTTCAAGGGTAGACTCTTCCTCCTTACTAAATGCAAAAAAGAAAGTTCTTTAGAAATAGATAGTCATGATCTGTCTTTAAAAAAAAATCATGTTTCCAGGGGCTGATGGGATGGCTCAGCAGGTTGAGACATATTTAAAAGGAAAAAATGGGTTGGCTTATCAACACCATAATCTTTGTAGAAGCCAATGGGATGGCTGCATGGAAGGATACTATATACAGAATGATGTCTCCCAAATTTTGAAATGAGCCACGTTGACTCTCTTTTTGCCTAGTTTTTAAAACTATGCAACAAAATAAGAGAATTAGAAAGAAAAAAAAAGATCTTCCCATACTCAGCCTGGTTAATCCAGACCAGCTGGGGAAAAAAAAATCTTATGATGGACAGCACATCAAAAATCAAGGCTAAAAATCTGCCAGATCTATTCATAGAATAGCAGATGTGGGAACCAGCTCATGGCTTGGGTGTACAGGGATCACAGATAAAAATAGTACCCCAAATTTCTTGAAGGTGATTTGCAACCTCCCAAGTATAGATGACCTTGCAACTGAAAATAAGATGACGGGGCAAAGGTGAAATGGCAGCCCCTCTCAGGGGCCCACAGGCTTCAACCCATGTTTGAGAAAGAAGAACTCTTCTCCTTCCCTGAACAAGCTGCACACAAGCACGGAACACTTCTTTTCTGACAAATTCTTAATATACTTATCCTTCCCCTCTGTTCCGTTCAAGAAAAGATTGTGCGTCTGAAAGCATCTTATTGTCTATTCCCTCCCACGCGTGAAAGCCAAGTCCAGAAGACGAGAGATAGGCTCAGTGTCAAAATAAATAAAATAAAACAAAACATGCTCTCACCCCCACATTGTTTATTTTACCTTGGCTTCTACACCATGCTTGGCATCCGTGGGTTGTGGCTTGCAGCTGCTTAAATAGACAAGCTTTCAGAACCTGTACATCTCCATTCCAGATACCACACAAATATCAAGACCACGGAATTTTACAGTCATTTTATGTTTGATGAGGGAAGAAAGGGTGTGGGCAGAGATGAAGTTGTTTACCATTGTCATTTACCATTGTCCACTTCTCAAGTTCTTCGAATTTCTTCTGTGGCCTGTTCTTGATTAAAATATCTTTGCATGTCTCTAAGTCTCTCCAGTCTGCATGGCAGGGGGATTCTGGTGACAGGGTGGAACACCATTAGTGAGGTTTCTTTGGGTGACAGACAGATGTAAATGGATCCATCTAATTCTCTGCTGTCTGCCGATGGAAGTTAATAATTAGCCATTGCCTCTCCTCCCTCTTTATCAAATTGGGTTCTCCATAAATTCATCATTTCTTTTTTTTTTTATTTTCTCAAAATAGCGGCAGCCCTGACAGCTTCCCTTTGTTCTTGTGTTTATAAATAATTTATAACACAGAAATATCTCTTCTTAGTCTAAAACACAAACTAATGGAATAACACAACACACTGTCCTAAACTACCTTCCACTGGGGGAGCAGAGTTGTAGAGCTTCGTCCTTTAACAAAGGAAACATGATCACAAAGGAGAAATACGATTTTCCACTCATATGTAACTTAAAAATGTTAGCTCTGCCTGCCCATCCCAGATTCTAGCAGTGTAGGGGAGTTCTAGACAGCGGAAGCCGATTCCTTTTAATTTCTTTTCCAAATAATGTGCCTAGTTCAAATTACCAGATATACAATGTCTTCCTTTAAGCCACATAGAAAGGAGACTATTATTCAATTGAAACAGCCACAGATGTTAAAAAAAATGAATCGAGGTGCATTTATTTAATAACTGTATGCTCATAACCCGTGCACAGTCTTTAAGCACCAAATTATAAGGATTTGACCCAAATTAGCAATAAAATACAATATGTTTGCCCTCTACTGGGCAGTAACGACTATGTGGGTTTTCGTGCATATCTAGTGGCCTTGTGGTCAGCTTCATAACTGTTTTATTTAGTCACTAATGCAGTGCTATAAGCAAATATGGACAGGACTTGTGCTAATTAAGGTAGAGAGAACCAAGTTGAATCAGCTTTGTAAGCTGAGGCCTTTTCAGAAGTGCTTTTAGCATTCTTCCATGGCTCAATGCTTGCACATCACATCCTAGGAGATAGCTTAGACATCCCAGAAACACATTCAGGTTGTGGATAAATACCCTACCCCCAACAATGCTAATGCAGAATGCCTAGGATGTAGCTGAGATGGGCATCTAGGCTTCTTATCAGCTGTTAAGATTTCAAGCTGAAGCCGCAGGGGGGAAAATGCCTTATTTTCCATCTGGAATTAGGACATAGAACAATGGCACAATGTACTTACAGAGTTACTGAGAAACAAAAGTGGCAACAGTAACTACTCAAGCATCCCAGGATTTACTTCTGAAACATGGAGCAGATATATAGTCCCACTAGAGATATCAAATGGGAGCCCCCTTACTGTACAGAGGGTAAAAGGGACAGGTATCTTTACATACTGATTTCTAAAGTGCCTTTCCAAGCCCCAGGTGACTACAGCGGAACGAAGAGAGTGATGTGCGTGCAGGCATGCGCGTGTGTGTGTGCTTCTGTCCGTTAGGAATCTGGGGGAGAGAGCCATGTCTACTGCCAGGCAGAAGTCTCCGAAGAGTCCGGGAAAATAAACATGCCTTTGTATTTGAACTGACTGAAGGTAGAGGCTAGGTCAGACAGGAGAAGAATCGGGCTGAAATTCCAGGTCGGGTCCCCTCTCAAGATACCAATTGTCTTACTCTTGGCAAATGAGTTATTTTCCAGTTTAAAAATGGGGTGGGGTTAGGACCCTGCCTCAGAGCTTCGGAATGCTTTTTACAGATCCAGCAGCTTCCAGCACAGAAACAGGATCTGTCTGCATTGGTTGGAGTGATTCAAGCATGAAATATTAAGAGAAGGATTTTTTTTTTTTTTTTGTAGAAGTAGTGGGGGACAAAATAATTATTGGCTTGTCCTACAGCTCAACAATTAACGAGAAAGGAAATCCTTTCTTTGGCTTAATCCATTTCTACTTTAAGCACCGTGGCTCTGCCCCCTCCTGCCTGCCCACCCACAGGATCTTTCCTGGATCTGCCTGTGTCTTCGCATCTTCTGGGGGGCAGGGTTGAGGCAGTAGACCTTGGACCAAAATGTGTGTTTCCTGAAGCACAGAGTGCTCCAATGTCCACTTTGATGTTGTTACTTTGGAAATGGACATAAATGACTTGACAGCATGTTTATGGGGATGGGCATGGGAAGAGGTGAGGAGACAGCATAAGAGCATTAACTATTCTGGGATAGAGATTTCATGAATATATCACGGTGTTGAGTCCAAAAGACAAAAAAAAAAAAAAAAATCACTGCCATTGTGAAGACTGAAGGGAAGACGGAGAAAATCCAGTGGAATGTAACAAACGGAGCATCTCCAGGAACCAGAATTCTCCTCTAGTCTGTGGCAATGACATTTGAAAGGACTTTTTCAAGCAGGCCCTAACCATTAGGTTAATTCTGTGCTTAACTAAATAGCTGAAGATGTTCTGGATTGTAAGGCAGTTTCTGTTCCCAGCTGCATTAAAACACTATTATTAATTACCTCCTTTGGCCTAACATCATGCCTTTATCACACACGTGTTGTTGGGCTCTCTGCGATTATTGGGAGGCTGTGCCGTACACGGAAGCATCACCCTTAAAACAATAGAAGCCGCTTATTTGCTTGTAGGAGATGTCATGTGGAGGCAAGCACTGTTGGCTAGAACTGACTTGAAACTCGTTGTGAGGAAGTACGGGGAGAGTGATCATAGCACAGCACAACAGCGTATGAGAGACACACAGTTCTACATGGTGGCTTCTGTCATGCATTTTCCATGGAAGGAGGTGGGGGTGTGGGGTAGAATGGGCCCCGCGTAAATGATGGGTGAATGCAGACTCAATTGTACTGTGTGACAAGATACTTTCTCTCTTTGTTTAATGTATAAATCAGGAGCACTTATGAATTGATATTAATTAAAATAATGTATTTGCTTTCCTTCGACAGTAATGTCAGCCTTGTTAAAAAAAAAACGGAACACTAAATCTTCATTAGACTTTCAATATTAAAAAATCTTGCCTGAGATATGAATTAACATTTAACTTGTTGCTCGTGAGATTAAAGGCGAGGGGAAAAAAATGCAATTAGATGCTTATCTTTAAGTGCCGAAGTGGACGAAGCTGTCCTGAACCTGAGACTAGGATGATGTCCGGAGGCCACGTGGTTCAAGGAGTCAATTCAAGTGACACTGCGGGATGGCGTTGCATGCCCGGTGTGAGGGCCACATCGAGAGGCTAGCGCACACTGAACCTGTTCAAGGTCCCCCAGTGAAATCATAGCAATGAAGGTCCGTAGAATTCTGTCAATATAGATTTAGGGACATGAACAGAAAGGGGCTTGATGGTGTTCTGTGGTCTTCCCCACATTTAGAAAGATTATGGAAAGCTCAAAGAGTCCTGTTTTCCCTTTAGCTGTGTTGAAATCTGGGAGCTAGCGGGCACCTCTGAGGGAACAGGTGGAGAAAATGGCTTTGCCCGTTCTCTTCAGGTATATGGACATCGGAATGTCACAAAGTTAGGACAGACGTGGCTGGAATGGCTCTCATATTGCATATCTAAAGATACATTATGAAACTCAGATGATCTTATTGGCAATGTGTTGTCTTAAGTGAAAGCTGCCTGTGAATGTACTCACTTATAAAGCACACTATTGATCTTCTAATTATGTCCCACCTGGATTTATACATATGGAAAATGGAACTGATTTTTAGACCTCTCTCTGGGGGTGGTATGCACAAGAACAGAGACGCCACAAGGTGGTGGTATGGTGCCATATATATATATATTATTATTTTTTTTTTTTACTGGACAACAAGGACAGGGGGTTTGTTTAATGAGCTTGCACCCACAAGCCTGCTCATCTAGTGAACTGTGACTTTTCAAATACCAACCTATTAATGTCAAAGGCAATACTGAAGGAAACAGTTCTGTTTGATTTAAAAAAATACAGACAATGTGAAGTCCACTATGGCCCAGTATCTATCACCTATGGGGGTTCCATTCATGCCTAATGCTTTATTCAAGCTAAGACCTAGTTTTTAGATATCAGATTAATACATATCTACAGCTTTGCACCTTTCTCGTTTGATTTTTTTTTTTTATCATCAAGGCTCACGGGGGCCATTTTCATTCCCTTACTGTAGCATCCGCAAGCAGGTGGATTAGAGATAACTCTCATTGTGCTTTGTTTTTCTCCCGACACTGTCATTAATCATTCCTTAAGCCACACTTCAACTTCTAGTAATCAGCCCTGGCTGCTCCTGAGCTGTGTGAGAATTGCCTCTTGCAGTGTGATATGGAATTGGAAGCGAATGGCTGAGGCCAGATGCCTCTTCTGCATTCGCCGTCTATCTCATCATTTAGGTATTTATCCACCTTGGGCTTGTACGGAGAGCACCTCTCTCCTTCCCAGGAGGGCACAGATTGCAACAGAGGATCAGATTTGTTACCCGGGCTTTGGGCTTTGATTGCCCTCTTATAAGTTCAGGATTAAAGTGAAATTTCCCACAGGGCTATGCAGGATTTGCTAGCATTTAACTGTTTAACCTGGCTGTTTGTGAATGAGAATCCTGTGGTCAACTATCCCGTAGAGGATATTACGGTAAGCCGAGACTGAACGGTACACATTCCGTTGTGTTCCCGTGAAGATGGGCTCAGTTGTTCCAATTAGCTTCATATCTGATGCCGGTTGTATTCACACAGAGAAAGCAGGAACACGGAGGTAAAAAAAGAGGCAAAGCACTCTTGCTCATGAAATATCCGTGTTGATTTCAAATAAGCACAGATCCACTCCCTTCAAATAATTATTTCTACTCAGGCTTTTTTTTTTTTAATTACAGTAATTGGAGAATTAATCAGACCTGCATCAAGTTTTCAGATTTATGTAGTTGTTTTCTCTTCTCTAATTTATTAGTTCTAAGCTAAGGAAGATTTGGGTTTCTTTTCTTCTCTTTCTTTCTTTCTCTTTCTTTCTTTCTTTCTTTCTTTCTTTCTTTCTTTCTTTCTTTCTTTCTTTCT
>NW_026585504.1:18680612-18725160 GCF_907164565.1 Psammomys obesus
TCTTTCTTTCTTTCTTTCTTTCTTTCTTTCTTTCTTTCTTTCTTTCTCAACGTAACTTCAAATAAGACCAAAGCATTCATTTGTTTACTGTATTCACAGTGATCATTATAGGTTAGGGAAGTCTTAGGCTATACATAGTACTTACAGATACCATTTCCTGATTCTTTGCTGTTTCTAAAAAGAAGAACCTTTTGACATTTCCTTTCTTCCCTTCAGCTAAGCAACAGGAAATTAAGGGAAGAGTTATTAAAAAATCAAGTCCATATACCCCCCCTTTTGTTGTTATTTAGGCTTGGATCTATTGAAAGGAGGGATTTAAAAGATGCTGAAATGATTTGGATATCAGGTTGAGGGAATGTGTGCCCACCACTGTAGCTAAGCCATTTAATATGCTTTTCTACATGCCTAAATAGAGAGCATTCATTTCATGTGCCTCATGAAAATCATCAGAGTAATGAAGCAACAGAGATATGGGATTTGGAAAACCATTTTAAACTTTACAATGAAACTGTTTGTGAGATCTTGAACCACAAAAGTGTGAACATTTTATTCCTCTGTATATATTCCATACCTAAAAAAAAAACACTTAATTTTGTCATACAACAAAAAGATGAGATACATTTCAGCTGCGATAAACAAAATAAAACAATGCACATTTGGATTTTTTTTTAAAGGGTTGGGTCATGGAAGATTGAAAACTAAAGACAAAACCCACAATTGGTTTTAAGTGTGTTGATGGAAATCCTCTTACAGTGGCTAGTGTAGGTGGCAAATGGATCATCAGAGGAGAGCTGAAGACAGGGGAACCAGGAAGCTACGGGGAAGTGAGCCGCAGACTAATTTATCTGTTGTGCTGCATTGGCGTCAGATAGCCTCTTATTAGGGAACAGCTTTCAAGGCTGCTGTGATGGACCCTGATCTTCATCCTGGTGGGAGCTTTGCTTGGGGTTAGGAAACAAGAGCGTGGCAGAGCTGGTGTTAAATATCCTTAACCCCATTTGCCACATCCCACAGAATTAGGGCTCTCTCTCTCTCCCTCCCTCTCTCCCCTCTCCCTCTCTCCCTCTCCCTTTCTCTTTTGCCCCTCTCTCTCCCTTCTCCCTCTCTCTGAAATGCGAGAGAAGGCTCCAGATTCACATGAGTGATTTTCAGCTGTGTGTTAGGCTCCTGAAGTCACCTCTTCATTCCCATTGTTTTAGTGTGAAATCATTTCCTCAGGAGATAATTAGGGTTGCTCCATTTATTACATTAAATGATTAGCATGCACTTGAAATGATCCAGTGTATTTTCCTTTATTGCTGATGACTCTTAAATATGGGCCTCCATTCTTAATGGTTAAATTAAGGTTGTCTTGGCTTTTTGTAGCCGACTGTGTAGCCAAACAAGAGAGACTTTCTTTTCCAAACACAGGCCAGGTGTGCCGGGCCTGAGGTCTAGGTCTGGAGAGGTTCCATTCACGTGGCTCTCCCACCTGGTTCAACAAAGCGCTTGATGCCAGTGTTTAAAGGGTTTCTTTCCCAAACCCCCTTTAGAAAACACTTTCAATGGCAAGGTTTTGTCTGCATTACTCATCCTACGTGTGCAGTAAGTAAGCTGAACACAGAGTGACCCTAGCTCCCATTTCAACAAAGTGCCTCACTGGAAAGGCATGTGCATTATTTGAGCAAGCAATATGCCCTCCAAAGCTGTGGAAAATGATATTTCAAGAATTACCAAATATAGATTTCATTTGGATGCAAGTGCTTTGTGCTTGCTTTGAACTAGCCTGGGTGGGTGACTGACAGTCCTCCCCAGGCCACTGGAAAGTTCAGATCAAGTAGGCACTGAATGTTAAAAAGGCAAGTATGAAACAAGCTGAGTTCATGCTGTGGTTAACTCATATATTCAGATTTTCCTTACAAGACGGTAATAAGTGACCTGATAACAACATTAGGGTCATTAGAAAAATTTAGATCCATTTTTTTTTTTTTTTTAGCTGCAAGATATAAGCAGGCAGATGCTTAGACCAGATCTTGGTGCAGGATTACTGTTTTCACATTTGTCCACTCCACCTAAATATGAGCTGAAATTAAAAATATCACCGATAAGAGGCAGAAATTTACATAAAAGGAAAAAAAAGCCTTCAAAGAATACAGTACAAAATTTCCCACAAACTTCAAATAATTACATATTCTGAAGATGAGGGATCATTTTTTCTGCCACCTAGTCAGAGATGACTCAAGATTGTCATTTTGCTCTTGTTGATTTGTTTACATAACTATCGTGTTCAAAAGCATCCTTATTTTCGAGAGAACTGTGAGATGCTGTCGGGAAGTTTGCAGTTCCTAGTGGAAACTGGAAAAATGAAAAAGGCAAATGTAGAAAGGGAGAGAGGGGCTAGAGGGAAGCAAAATCAAGGGCCAGCACTCTGTACCACCACCAATGTTTCCTTCTGGAATGGGATCAGGACTTGGGGAGCCTCACAATCCGACTTCCCAGTTTCAGTGAAAGAAGTAAGTACCAGGAATCAGGGAGTTCCTTACAGAAGGAGAGGAGGAATTCAGGACTTCTTTCACGTAACACACTTACTCCTTCTTTCTCATAATTATATTCCAGATGAGCTCTCTAAACAGTAGCCTTTCACCATTACAGGAAAGAGCAGGAAGCAGCACGGAAGGATTCTTTGTATTGGTCTTCAGGGGGAAAGTCAGCCAAAGCGGAGTTGAAAGAGACTGAAGCTTTTCACCCGAACGAGAATGGCATCGACAGTGAAAGGGCCTTTTTTGTTGGACTTTGTTATCTTGGGGGGTAATCAGAGAAATCATACAGGGTTCCTTTTATAAAGTTATTTCAGGGTTATACATTTGGAATGGTAATGTGCTGGTTAAATATCTAAATAACCTCAAATAATCCTTGTGTTTTCCCATTCACCCAAACTGACGAAAACGGTCCTGTTTTTGTCTTTCCTGTGTTAGCAAAGTGCGGCTGGGTTCCGGTTGAAGCGCATTCTGAAGAAACACCTGTCTGTCAGCTACATCCCATATGGTCTTATTTAGGTTCACTCAGTGGAGACACATCATTGCAGGAGAGGGGAGATAACTCTAGATCACCCAGGTTTTTGTTGTTGTTGTTGTTGTTGTTGTGTGTGTGTGTGTGTGTTTTAATCTTAGAAGTGGCATCAGGGTTTGTCTGGACATAGGCAGTTGCCACCCCCCGACTCCCTTGTTTGGTTATTCTGTCACCTTGACAAGGCAGACTATGGCAGGGGGATTCACTTAGTTCTCCCTCTCGCCTCCGGCTGGAGGTATTATTTACAAGTGGCATTCCTGTAGGATTAGGTATGATCTTTCTTGACGGATCTTACCACCAAGTCCGTTTTCTACTCTATGCAATACAGATATTATTCAAATCACCTTAAGTAAATAATAGTCAAACTGCATTATCTTGTAGCCAGTTATACCAAAAGAATCTTTGGGAGATGGAAATTCAATTATTAGAAAGGTGTTGGCAGCCTACTGATGGCCGTCCATCTTTAATCTCTTTTAGAACTTCCAAGAGCATGGCGGATGCATGCTATTCTGAATTCCAGGAGACAGCTTATCCTATCAGGGTGCTGTGGTGTTACCTCACCCAGATGGGAGGATTCTCCAGAAGGGAGATGTCTGCAGGTCCTCACCAGCATCTTTGCAGAAGGAGGGGTCCAGCAACAAATGACAGAGAGGTGGAGAGGCTTGAACTGTACTTCTTTGTATAATTCCGTGATATATATTTTTTTGAATGCACGTCTCCTTTTTCAAAGGAAAAAGTGCAATGCTGAATACCACACGTGTCCAACATTTAGCCCATTTAAAAGAATGCTTAATTGAGAACATTTCTGTTACTTACAAGAATAAAATTTTCTAGCCCCCCCCCTTTTGTAATATTTTATTTAAACGCCTGGGGCTGTGACTTATTTCTACTTTAGTCTGATCTCACAGAGAGAGATTCTTTGGATCATGTAATTATTCTTTGTTGCATCCAGCACGCCTCTGATTTCTTAGAACAGCAGAAGTAAAAATCAGGTTGATTGTCTTGCAAAATGTGAAGCTCTTTGCTCTTTTTATATTAAAACCCCTAAAAATAAATACATCAACCAAAAAATGCTAAATAGAAAAGCAAAACTCCAAAATATGCAATCCAACTAACAGGTTTAATAATCCAAGTAGACTGGTACAAAGCCATCTGTGTTCCCTGTGCTATTCCACGAATTCTCTGAGTTATTTTACATCTTAGGAATCTGATACTTTATATGAATGCACTTTTCTTAAGGTAGAAATTTTGCTTCTCCCAACAGCCCACTGTGATGTTAGCTAATTGTGAAGACAACTGGTGACCTCGATTAATGCCCTTAGTGATTATCAAATTAAAGATAACCCTCCCCCTTCCCAAAGCAAATCTCATAAATAAACATGAATTATCAAAAACTGGCTGAAGTCCTAACTTTTTAATAGGACTGCATTCTTCCCTGTGTTTTAGGTTTAAGGGACAATGTCCGAAGTCACTGTGGATGGCATCTCAGAGTCGCTCAACTTCTCTTTACGGAAACTTCATTGCGAACTTTTTGTCCAAAAAAAAGCTTTCGTGTGCATGAAGAAGAAAAGAGAAGTAGAAGCCAAACTCTGTGTGAAACAATAGTAGTATACTATATATTAAGTTTCTTTCAAAGGGATTTTAATTGTGCCTTTATGCAAATATGAGAGTCTGCTAACATCAATCCACAGGGGGAAAAAAAAGAGAGCAATTCAATTACTACAAAGAAGATGGCATCAGAGAAAGGAATCCAGGCTCTGGGACTACCATGTTTTGTTCATCTGGGACCCTTTCAGAGGAAAATGGCATACCTAGAGCCGAATAGCGGATATTTGACTTTATTATGGTAATGTCCCAGCCCTGGAAGGAAAGATTCACAGAAACATACTGGTGTGACTCCATTTAATAGATGTAAAAGACTGCACACTTACAATACATAATCTACCTATGCAAACACAGGCTTAGCTGTGTGCTGATTTATCCATTTGCAATAGCTTGAAATTCTTTGAAAGGATTTTTAAAGACTTTATTGTCTAAGAATGAATATTTATAATGCTATAAAGATACAGGTTACTTACTGGTTAGGCAATGATGTTTTGGACCAATAAAAGAGGAAATAAAGAGACATATTTAAAAAAAAACTTCTAAGTGGGTTTTGGATAGATTTTTTATCAAGATATGTGCCACATAGCCTGCACCGATATAACTCCTTTTAGAATGTCATATCCACAAGTACATCCATCATGAGTGTGTGTGTGTGTGTGTGTGTGTGTGTGTGTGTGAATGTGTACACGTGCAGGTACTTAAAACCTATGGAGCCATTGTTTTATTTGCTTTCCCTCCCCTTCATGCTAATTAAAATGCTCTATTTTTTTGTTCAGTTTTTTTTCCTGAATTCCCAGAAAAATCTAAAATATGTCTTTTAAGATGAAGTGAAAATGTTTTTATATTTTGAAGCAGAAACATCAAAATTCATTAAGCACAAAGGCTCCAGAATATTAATCTGTCTGCCAGTTCTCAGCCCAGTGTGAATTCATCTGCTTCTAAGTCTCAAAAGTGGATATCAAAATAGAAACACTGTCATGATTTCAGGAGTTTCAGCAGATTTGCCTTTTATTAAAAACACAAACCTTGATCATCCTGAGATGTTTGCATTCTGCATAGCGTGATCGCTAACAGAGGAACACCCTGCCTCTTCCCACAGTCTCCCTTCAATTTGTATGAAGAAGCGTCATCACAGACAAGGTTTGGAGAGATTACTTAGTGCATAGTGCATATGTACTTGTGGGATGCGTTTGCCTTGAGGGAAAAACAAGGACAGGATGTCCTGAGACATGCTAACTATGTAGCTGCTTAATTGCGTAGCCCTGCAGAATCTAAGACAGCCGCTTTGTTTGGGGCAAGAAGAGAGGTATCTGGGGCGCTGGACATTTCGTTGTGACCTTCTGCAGTACTGAATAATCTTGTAGTTAGCAAGGTATTTAGTTTGTCCTAGAAAGACCACTTGCTAGATGCTGCCTTAGAGGCTGAGGACGCAGACCAAAGCTGAAATGTCACACCGAAGAGATCAGCCAAGGCAGGCAGTGGGGGTGGGTGCTTGCAAATGGGGCAGAGCAATAGCAGCCATCAACCATTTATCTCTCCAACAGTCACAAACCTGTGCTCAGGAAATGATGAATGAAGCAGAGGAAAAAAAAAAAGGCCTAAAAGTTAAGAATCACCCCTTCACTCTGAGTTTATAATTTTGTTATTAACTTCAAATGCGCTTAAATGCTGCTTCTTTTGTTGTTGTTGTTGTTGTTTTGTTTTTAATCATACCACAACCCTTTGGTCATTTCCCATGGTGCCAGGAGAATAAATTCACCTGTAACGTTTCCAGTTTCGCACGTCTGTGATTCTGTTTCACGTTGACTTCTTCGAAAGCCACAATAACACTGCGCTTCGGCTGTTTCTAGTTTTGGCTAGTGCTACATGTGTTCATTCTCAAACGGAGCTGTTTGTTTGTTCAAAGCTGCTTTCTCTCTGCAGTGACTTTATGTGTTTGTTCACTGGCCAAAATGAGCACCCCTCCCTGGGGATTCCTGTCCCATGAGTGTGTAACAGAGTCCAGATGCAGCATGAGGGCTTGTGCTGTTTTGACAAACAAAACCAAACCCGGAACCGCCTGCGAGTGGTTGATAAATCTTTCCATCGGAATCACACTTGTCTAAGTGGCAAAGAGGCAACATTCGCTTCTCATTCGATATTTGAGCGCGCAGAAGGCAGGTTTAATTGCTCCCCATAGGCAAGAATTTGGCAGAGAGAAAGCAGGGGATTTCAATCGGTCTGTCTAGCTATATTTTAAAGCGACCCTTGCTGGAGTGTCTTCGTGTTTGTGTTGGCATTAATAGAATAAAAATGTATATTGGACTTGAAAGGTGTTTTGATGGTAGGTAAACATATTTATTCTGCTCGCTTGCTGCACTCGCTCTGCCAAAAGAGGCAGCTGAGAGGGCGGTGCCAGCATCAGGGCACATTAGGAACCAAAGCCCCAACTTCAGGTTTGGAGCGCAGGGTCAGTTTAACTAAGCCTCACGATGGCTGCTAGCAGAGGTCCTTGTGAGTGGCAAAGCAGCTGTAAGTGAGCCAACAAACCAAAGACTCTCTTTTAAAATTTGATTTCCTCCTTGAAGAAAAAAACGATGTTTTATATGTTCATTATTACTCTCTCTCTCTCTTTCTCTCTCACATACATGTGAGATTTAACTGACTCTCTGAATAGAGAAAAAGTGTTACGAAGGTGCGTTGCAAAATGTCTTGAACACCAACGTAAGGCAATGTATGTTTGTGTGTAAATTAAGTCAGGTATAGCTGAATACAAAAACTTTCGTATTCTCTTGATGTAACACTTGCTCCCGATCCCTGCTACAAACCCAGGGAAGCTGTCTTTCCCTGAAAATGAGCCGCTGTTCAGACTTACCTGTGGGGCATCTTTCCCTTGGACAACTTGCTGTTTTTTTTTTCCCCCTCAGAGACATTGTCTCCAGAGAGTATGCTGTACCCAGACAGCTCTTTCTCAAGTTTGCCTTGCTTTAAAAGTAGATGGGGTGTTGAGGTGGGCAAACTGAGATAAAATGGAGACCCGCCTTTTCTCCTTGTAGGCAACGGAAACACATTAAACAGACCCATTTCCGTCTCCAGCGTGTGCACCTGCTTCACCCAGTGTCGTCCTCAGCCAGGTCATTTGGCTCTCAGGCAATGCTGCTCTTTTTTCCCCTGCCCCCAAAGGGGGCACAACATCAATTAGTTTGCACAAGTTCAAAAATGGTCAGGGGTCTAGGATAGCAAGGAGCAAAGTTTGCTGCTTTCTTGAGAAATGAACAACGTTACCAAATAGAAATGCTAGAAATACTGCTGAGTGAGGAGATGTCGGGGCGGAGGAAGTCTGCTGCCTTGACAGTTGAGAGAGTAGACTCCTCAGGAAGAGAAAGGGAGAGGTGGAAAAGGAAAGATTTTCTGTAAATTTAAAGAATCTCTCCCAGTGACTTCCCAGTAAAGAATAGTTTCCTAATGTTGAACACCGTATCCTCTGTTACCACATTTATTATTGCAAAATGTGAGAATGCGTGAGTGGTGGGTGTTTTGTTGTGACATCTGAACTATTTGTAAATATTGTTCACAGCTTTCTTAGCATATTTTAGCGAGGCAACATTTCAGGAAAGTATAATTTATTGCACATGATATAGAGGGCGAGCTCTCACCCATTTGTTCTCAGTATCTCCACAACAGCAAACTGACAGTAGACCGTTCGATGGGGGAAGATGTCAGCTGAGGCTCCAGGGCCCTGTTCCTGTCTCTCTGCCTTGAGAGACTGAGCAAGGCCAGGAGATTGCCTTTACTTGATGTCCGGGCTCCAGCTCTATAAGCTGGGCAGAGGACAGTGTGTGATTTATTTTCCCGTCTGTTAGTGTGTCATGGGTGCATTTGTACGGATGCATGCACGCATGTATGTGCCCATGTATGTATTTATATGTCCATGGATGTATGTGGCAGCTTTGTGCAGACAGGTTTCTATGGTTGCCACGTGCAATTCCAATTCTACCTTGCATGCTATTTTTCCTTTCTTCATTTTCCATGTGTCTATAGATCTACCTACCTACCCCCCTACCTAACTACCTATCTATATCACCTTTGCCCCAATTGGCTAATTTGGCTTTGTCTTAGTCTTTTAAATTTTCCAAAAAGAACATGTCTGGGAGGAAGTAATGAGATGCTTCCTTTTCTTCTCACTTCCCTACCAGTTTTTCAATGATCATTAAAACATATTGTAGTTTTGTAAGTCCTCCCCTCCCCAATCTTCAAGGTGTCATTTTAAAAAGCAAATTAAAAAAAAAAAAAGAAAAGACGTGGGCCAGATCATTTTGAAAAGTTGTTCTGTTCAGACATAACAGAGTGAACTGTCTGTTGGGAGTGAACTGTCCAGACAGTAAATCCAGTCTTCCTCCAGCAGAAGCCTTGTCAGACTTCATCTGCCTCCTTCCTAGTCTCCTCTTTCCTTTCTTGATCCTTTGCCTCTCCACTCTTCCTGTACTGCACCTCCTCCTTCAGCCTCCCTCACGGTGCTCCCCCCGTGCCATTTTAGTGAGGAGGTAGGCCGGCTTCACATAAAAGCCACAATGGTCTGCACGGAGCAGTTGCACTAGACATGGTAGTTGCAACTTTATGTTAAGCCCCAGAAACAGGCAAAACTCTCCTCATCTCATGAAGGGGCAAACGAAGCTCAAAGAGCTGAAATTACCTGTCTAGAGTACTTAGTCAGAGAGAGTATGACTTCTAAGTGGAGGCCGGTCACTGTCAGAGCATGTACTTAGTTAGCACCCGTTAGGTTCTGCGCTGGATTCCATCACCACAGAAGGCAAAGGCACAGACAACGTGATGATCCCATCTTTTATCACGATGCCTTTACAGTAAAGTTCTTGGCAAGGCTGTGGCTCAGAGGCAGCCCAAAGAAAACTTGGAACAAGATGTTGGTTTTCCACTCCTGAACTGTTCAGTAGATATGGACTGGGAAACTGACTTTGCATGCCTCTGAAATGCGTCAGCTGATTGTGTTGCCTAGTCAATGGATCCAGATGCGGAGGGCCCTGGGCTGGGGAATGTAGTTGAAACGTTCTCAGCGGTCCTGATCAGCCACCCTGTCTCAGGCTTGTCCAGATCATGTTTATCAAGGAGCCTCGGAGAGAGCCTGACTTACCTAGTAACTCTTGGTTTGCTCTTTGGTTTATTTAATTCATATAATATGAAAATGATGATCAACTAGACCCTCTTCTAACTGTCACGACAGCATATTGCTTATGTTACACATCAATAAACCACACAGGGTTGGCATGCAGCTGCGTATGGCCTGCTGATCTATGTTTCTGCACTTTGCATAATCATACACGCTGCAGTATTTCTATAATAAAGTTTCTGCATATGGGCTGGAATACTTTTCAATCTTCGAGCTAACGGTTTGTGCCAATAAATCCACTATTGTGTGAAAACTAGCAGAATATGAAAATGTTCAGCTTATGTCTCTCTAAAACTGGGGGAATGACGCACATTGCTGATTACATTACCTTGTCCCTTGAAGCAGCTCCCAAAGCTCAAAGACATTTCTGCAGGTGTTTTGTCATCAATGAATATGTCGAAAGCCACCAGCGTCACCCAGAGAGCCATCTAGGAAGGCATCTTTAGTGAAGCCTGATCTTATATCCAAAGTCCATTTGCTAAGCAATATGAAATTTAAATGAAAACAGGAAGATGCTTAAAAAAATCAATAGCTCAATGGAGCTGTTTCTAGACAGGTATTTTCTTGTCTAATAGAATCAAACTTGATATTTTATGAATATTCTTAGCATTTGTAAACAGCATACTTGGGTACAACCTCTAGGTACGCATTCATGAAGACGGCCGGTTTGTGTGTTTTCTTTTCACACTCTATGTATTCCAGTCTACTTGTTACCGCCTTGACCTAGCACCTCATCCGCTGCTCGCCTAGAAACAAAGATGTAGCTCTTCAAGCAATGAAGGCATGGATTCCCCGGCAACAGGGGAGTGACGGAGTCTGTGTGACCGTTCTACCGACTCCAGCACACACCTATGCTCGGCTCAACCCAGTAAGTACTCTGTGATTCACAGATGACTTCCAAACGTTCTCTCTGGCTCCCCGGGCGAAAACACACGGAGAAAAGACTCTTAAGTTTACATATGGGGCATAAACAGCAAAGGTGCTGTCTTAATTTTCGGTCCACCCCGCCAGACATCCTTCATGGCGTCAGCATTAAAGCAGGAACCAGCGCTACATGCTCCTATTGGATAATAAGGAATGGAAGTTGCATGGGGGTCAAGTCTCTAGGAAATCCCCTCTTTCTTTGAAAAAATGTCATTGGCAAGATAGGAGATTGGCACCACAATGAGCAAAATATAGTGCGGGCTGATACGCGCTGTCAGGCGGAATTTGGTTTGAGAGACTGACTTTTGTCTGCATGGTGTCTCCGTTCCAAAGAAGATGGAAAGTGCAAAGCTGGAGGTTTCCAGTCTCTGGTTAATGTGGTCTACACAACTGAATAATGTATAAGGAGACGTTCCTTTGATAATGTCACAATTATTCATTGTACAGCCATAAACTCAAATATTCACATTAACAGCTAGGTATTATTTTTCTTCTCTGAAATTAAGTGAGCGGCATCAGTGGTCATAAATGAGAGCATTCATCAAAGGCGGAGCCATGGCAGAGGATTAAGCGAATGCTGATGAAGTGTCCAGATTCCCATAACTTGGAATGGAGCTGCATTCAGCATTCCTTTATTATCCATCTGCCGCATAACAAAAAGTCTCCTATATTTAATGCAGGTTTGCCCTAGGCCACGTAATAGGATTAGGAATAATTTCTACAAATTTACAAAAACAAATCACATGGGAAGGCTTAGAATTTGCTAATAATTTCTCCATAGCTGGGAGATCAAAGGTATATAAGAGTCCCTAGCCAGGCGGTGGCTTGACCCTGGCTAGGCTTTCTTAATGAAAGGGTTAATCTTCTCCGAGGTGACCATAGAGGAGCAAATAGTGTGACCAAAGGCAGATTCATTGCCCCCCCAAACAAGGAAGAAAATAGTGTGAAAAACACAACAGCAAGAAAACATTTACAGAATCACACTACATTTTCTGGTTAGGGAAAAAAAATAACACTGCAGAATCTCACTGAAAGGGGGCAAGACAAAGGAAGAGAGCTGGCTGAGGAACAAGGCCAGGGAAGATCAAAACCTCTCACCAATGCCTTGAGGAATAAAAGACATTAGGCTGCCTGCTTCTCCTTTTAAAGCTCTCCCCATTGTGGTCAGGTGAGTGAGGGCCACCACACAGCCCTTCGCTCACTCACACTGTTTATGCTAGGCCTCCTGGCCTGGCCAACATGGCCAGGGGCTGCTCACACCAAGCCAAGCAGACTTTGTAGGTGTAGCCCTTCATAGACATGCAGACTGGGATTGGAAACTGTGAATTCTTACATGGACTTTCCCTATTCTTGAAGGGAAATGAAGGTGAACAAAGGCATATTAAAAATAATGAGGGCAGCTAAGATGAACGGGAGGCTCCCATGTCATCCGTATTCTACCTTACTAATTTAGACAAGTGGCCAAATTTAGTTCAGTCTCCCGTTCTGCCTTTCCTTCCTCGAAGCTGTAACAAGGTAGTCAGGATCACAGCTATTAACAGCCTTGCCTGGCCCCCTTTCCTAGCGGTGGTTACGAAATCCCACTGCCAGCCCGTGTAAGATGTCTGGGGACGTACCAAATACAGTGCTGGCTTCTTCACCCAGCACACGACTCATCAGACAGAGGGGTTACACATAGGATCTGTCAGTGCAAGAGTGATGGTGGACAGCTGGGCGGCTTCATGGAGGGTAAGTTAACCCTTTGGTGGAGGTGAGAGGCTTCTTGTTAATAAGCCAGCTTGGGCACTGATCCAGCTAGAGGGAAAACAGAGGTGCCTATGTGTGCGTGTCTGTCACCCATTGGCCTGTTCAAACAGATGAAGACTGAGATAGAAGTCTGACATGGAAGGAGCCTGAGAGAGATCAGGCTGAAGAAACAGAGAGGATTCTCTCAGTCGTTGAAGTGATGGCCTCAAAGTGAGGGGACCCTGTAATTTTCACTGCTGTCTAATGGTGAGAAGCAGACACGCATATTGACCTTCCTGAGAAGTGGCAGTGAGCAAGGGATGTTCCTTTCCTCTGTCCACAGTAGAGGAGAAACTAGTCATTGACCATTCCAGGACCTCCTTAGTACTGTTGGACATAGACGCCAACAGAGACTTCTGGAACCTTACATACTGATTACCAGTTCCATGCAATGCTAGATTTTTTTTTTTTGTGGGTGCAGTGGCAGTGAGGAAGAATGGTTGGTCCTTTGGACAGAGACTTGAAAGAGAACAGAGTCTACTTTGGGATCTCGGACCCCGGGTTTCATTAATATGTACCTCACGATCATGGCTACTGAACATTCCAATCAAACGCTAACAAGTTAAATTTACATTCATTCACAGACAATCTTGTGTTGGTAGGTGCTTTGCATAGATTGGTTACTATTCTAAGTGCTGTAAGTGTTAGGCTCTTTTAAATGGTATTCTGATTTTGCTCTTACGTAATCCTACCATGGAAATATATTTCTTGCTGAATAGAGTGATTCTTGCCTTTAATCCCAGAACTCAGGAGATACAAGCAGACAGATCTACACAGACAGCTTCGGGTCTGGCATGGCTACAAATTGAGACACTGCCTCCAAAATCAAACAAACAAATAATAAGAAAATATTTTTAAAAAGAAAATTCTTTCTTGTTTCTACCTTACATTGGTTAAGTTTTATCAACTTGACAAAGCTAGAGACACCTGAGGCAGGATGTAGAAGGGATCCACTGGGGAACTATCTCCATCAGATTGGTCAATGGCCAAGTCTAGGCAGGTGGTCGCCAGTTGTTTACAAAAAGCAGCTGAATGGGAGTCTGGGAGCATTTCGCTATGATCTCTGCTTCAGTTCCTACTTCTTGGTCTCAGATTGAGCTCCAGCCTTGGCATCCCTTGATGATGAAAGTATAAACCATTTCTTAGTCCATGTTGCTTTTTGTTAGTGTTTTAGCACAGTAACAAAAAATCAAGCCAACACACACATTACAGACCAGTAAATGAATACTAAGAGATGTTAGGTCATCTCTTTAAGCTTAAGCTCCACAATTGGCAGGGCAAAGTTTTGCACTTGCCTGTTATGTTAGGCTATCTCATTTCTCTCCTCTTTTTTTGGCTAGATTTTGTTGTAATAAGAAAGGGATTATGAAGTTGAGTGGTAGACTTTGTTTCTATTTTTCTGATTATTAAGTTGAGGTTGTGAGGCAATGCTTGGCTTATTTGAAGTTGTCCAGATGACATCAGAGCTTGGAGGAGAGAACCCAAGTGCCAGCCCACCTGCCTGTGTACCATTTCTTCCTTGAAAGATAATGCTTTCCTGCTGTCTCCTTCTTAACATCAATATCTATCAGTTATTCAAATGCATGCTTATTCCAGTGTTGAATTTGGGGACTATGAAGATCAACAGAAACTCTGTCTTGAAGGGAAAGATGTAGAGAGAGCTGCAAAACACATGGAGCTCTGTATCTCGTATGCTGTAATAGCCTCAAGAAGAAAAGGGGAACCCACCATGATAAAACTGGGCCTATATTCAAAGACTGAAACCTTCACCTAGGAAATGAGGAAGATATTTTGAATAGACAGGAGTGAGGGTTGATGATGCACTGAGAGGCTCAGGTTAGCTCAGTATAAATATACTAGGTTTTACTAACTAGAAAAGTGTAGTATAGTGGTCAGAAAGGAAAACTTAAGTATATGAACTGTATTTTGGGAATGGCAGAAAGAAAATAGACTTGGGAGACTGAAGATGAGGTTAATAGAATATGGTTGTGTGGTATGTGAGGAAACTGACTCACAGGCTCCATTCTTGGGTCCCTGGGTGGCATTTGTGGCTGAGTAAACTAATACTAAAATGAGGAATATGTACAGTAGGGCAGACAAGAAACTTGATTCTATTTTCAACAAGTAGTTTTTGTGTTTATTGGATGCTCAGGCATACTCATTCAAATAACCTTTGCAAGTCACGGCATTGCGCTCATGAAAGCAAGCAAGTGCTAGATGAAGATGTACAGGATAGGTGGGAAAGGAACCACAACGTTCATGAGATGTTCTGAAGGACATGGAAGGGAGACAAGAGTGTGGCATCACAGTGCTTCCGAAAGACAGTGCCCACAAACAAAATGGAGAGAGAGAACAGGTTAAGAAAGCACGAAAATGATGAAACTGCGTAGTGGGCTCCTTAGGAAAAAGGATGAAGGGATGATATGCCCCTCCAAAGTGAGGAGAAATGGACAGGGAAGTGTCTTATGGGTTTTTTGTTGTAACAAAACACTGTGATCAAAGGCAACTTCGGGAGCAAAGGTTTTGTTCATTTCAGCTTACAAATTTCCAGGTCACAGTCCATCACTGAGGGAATTTAGGGTAGGAACCTGGAAGGAGGAAGAGAAGCAGAAGCAATGGAAGAGCTTACCAGCTTGCTTAGCCTGCTTTCTTTTTGCATCAAGGACCACCAGCCCAGCGTACCATCACAACTGGCTAGGCCTTTCCACAGCAACCACTAACTAAGAAATGTCCTTATAGGCTTGTCTACATCCAGATACTACAGAGGTGTTTTGTTGTTGTTATTTTTTCCTCATTTGTGTGTCTGGGAGGGAAATAAGGTGGGAAGGTATCATTCCATGAGCTGGGGTCCCCTTGCATACCAAGCAGAAGGTGAGCTGAGAACCAGCATTCATTTCTCTCTGCTTCCTGACTGTAAATGCGAGTCAGTAGCCATCCCATGCTCTTGCCACCACGACTGTTCAAATCATGAGTCAGAGTAAACAGTTCCTTCCTCAAGTTGTCACAAAAGCGAGAAAGTTAGCAGGGAGTTCATGCTCACTGAATGTGGCCTTTCTCAGAAACACCAGAACACTTCAGCACAAATCTTCCCAAAGTCTTCACACACAAAGAACAGGACGGCTCCTATCTTCAACAACATAATGGCTCACAGCGCTGTCTCCTTTCTGTCCTTTGGCAGGCACAGAGAATAATGGATTGTTGTGTGGTGCATGACATGGAAACCATGGTGGTTTGGTGGCTGGCAGGAATGGTAGAGCTTGTCTGAGAGAAAAAGTCACAGAGACTGGAACATTCTAGGACTCTGATGGTGTCTACTTCACCGTCAAGTGAGGCAAGACGTGTGTGTTCTTACAGAAGTATCCTGAGCCCCTGACAGGAATCATCAAACAGGAGACAGTGTCAGTCATGGTGGCCACAGCAGCTTTATTGGAGGGGCTGCTGAAAGGTAGCAGAGGACTAACTCTAGACCTGATCTGCCAAGACAAGTTTAAGAAAACAGACAAAGCATGTTATGGAGTGGAATATTTAAAGGACACACAGTCCCCAATTTCAGTCACAGCTCTGCCAAGTTCTGGCACAAGTTAGTGGGCTGACTGAATTCCATAAATGGAGTTGGAGATAGTGTGAGGAGAATGCTAAAGTTATTGTGGAGCTGGGCACCACAGTCAAACTATACTCAAGTACAGTAAATGAGTTTACCCCACAGTGTAACAGTTAATTACATTTGAGTGTGACTAAGCTTTTTAAAATAAAGGTTTTATTAGTTTTTTTAGAATCTCGTACAATGTATTTGGACCAGATCCATGCCAACTTTTTTTTTAAACTTCTCCCAGATCCACCTGGACTTCCCCACCACCAATTTCATGTCATATTATTATTATTATTGTTATTATTATTATTTTAAAAAACTATTGACTCCAATTTGTGCTGTCCATATATTTTTGCACCGACTGGATCATGGTTGACCTACCAGGAGCCATCCATCAAGAAACCAACTTTCTCATCCCTCAAAGCGATAACATGGAATGGAAAAGGAGTTCATGAGCCCCAGCTCTTACATGAGGAACATATGTGTTTTAAAAGCAGAATAAATCCTGCATTTTGTTCAGGCAAAACTCCTTCCTTCTTTTGCTTCCAATGCTTTCCACCATCCAGAGGACAACACAGGCATATCTGTTAATATTAATTTTGTTGCTTATTTCACTCCTACTGGGTCCTTAAAAAAACTGTCAGGTCAGGAAAGACATGGATGTTGGCTGTGCCTTCAGCTGTGCTGTTTCCATGTGTGCTGAGGGAGCTTCTCACTGGATGTTAATTCTGCAGATGAAGTCAGAGCCCCTATCCCATTGTTTGGGAAAACTGTTAAAACAAGTTCCGTTTCTATAGTAGTGGTTCCCCCTGGACACTATAGCAAAAGGTTGCATTTGCATCTTCCAAACTTATTTGACCCTGGAAAATTTTTCTCATAGGACATTCCAGAACTGATCCATTCTGTGGATCAGGCTCTGGAAAACTTATCTCTTGGAAAATATGGAGAGATTCCACTCTGATGGCTTGAAATGCTGATTGTTGGAAGACTCCTGTGGACCTAAGAAACTCAGACTCATTTGAAAAAAAAAACAAAAAGTTAAATTAAAACAGAGTCTTCCGGAGCCTCACAGAGGACGAGGAAAAAGGACAGGTGAGTCCTCAGCACCCAGATGTTGGTGTCCAGTGCTTTTGCCCCATGGCTGTCCCAGTTTATTCGCTTTCACCTTACTGAAGGAAGGGGGAGAGGCTTCATTGGTAACCCCCACCCAATATCTTGTGTAGGCTGGACTAATGCGGTGCTGTATCTTCTTTATATCAGACGCTGAGAGGCTGTGTGTCTCTCTTAAGCAAATGGCCACAACTCTGGCAGCAGCAGCTTCTGCAGGAAGCTTTCCAAACAGCAAGCAGAGTGAATCACATAATGGTAATTAGAATAAATCATAAGGAATTAGCGCTGTGAATTTTTTTTTTTATAGTGGACTTCTGCTTCTTGGTTTTAAATCCTCCATTTTCGAATGATTCTCCCAGCCAGGGTGTGATGGGAATTCTTCTGCAAGCTTAAAGCTGTTTACTATTTTTATTACATCAGATAACTATTTATTTATTTAGTCATTCTTAGTCAGAAAAACTAAACAAAAAACAAATCTGTATAGCTGTTTAAAAATTATGTGATAATGGGCCCACCTCCAGACTTTCTTACTTAGAATCTGAGGAAGGCACCACAGTTCATGTTTTTATAATTTCCTATATGAGTTTAATGTGTAAATGTGCACCCTGTGCTAGGAACTCTTGGGATGAGTGTAATTTAAGAAGAATCCATTATTTTCTATTTTTGACACTTTGCTAATGATGTCTATACCTGGAAAGATTGGGTTTTCCCAGCTGAAAAAGTCTTCAAATATGTCTATTTACACCTGAACCTAAACATCCTGTTGGAAGCAAAGTTGGTGCATGTGACAAAGTGTCACAGAAGGCAGGAGACTGCCTCAAATTCCCATTTGTTGCTAGGTCTAAGCTCCATTTTGTGAGGCAGTTTCTGAGCGTGTGGTCTATAGTCACCTTTGATCAAAAGAAATACGATGTTTATGGGTGAAGGAAATAAGGATCAGCAGGCTCCAGGGGACAAGAAGGAAACAGTGGATCTGAGCTGTTGTATCTCGGCTTGAGGGTCACAACAGCTCTTCCCACTGGTACATTGGAATATTGGTACACGGGCATATTGATACAACGACCAATATCGATATTTGGATTTGAAAATAACTCAGGAACTTAAGTTACTCCATGTCCCCATAAAGGTGTTGCTTTAACAGAAACCATGAAGAAGTTTCATAAAACGCTGAGGTTCATCCATTCAGAGAATCAAATTCTCCCATGCTACTGCTGTGAGTAGTAGGAATGTCTGGGTTCTGAAGTGTTGTGACATCTCCATATGCCATGAATAAGCCTTCATGGACGCAATGATGAAATGACAGTCTTTCTGCCTCAGTTTCTCTCCTAGGAGCCCCCACCATGTCTCTCTCTGTCTCTTTTTCTCTTTCCCTCATCTCTCTACCTCCATCCAACACTTTCATAAAAAAAAAAATGACAGGCTCCTGTGTACAATGGAAAACAATTACAGTAATAGTAACCATCATGCTTTTTTTTTTTTTTTTCTGTTTCTGATTCATTGGCAAGCTTTTGGGTGGCTTTTGAGAGAAAAGGTTGGGATTTCACTAACTGCTTGTGGAAGAGATGAGCAGGCAATCTGTTTATGACGTCTGTCACCTCACTGATCTCCTGAGCTGATTGAAGACTATTCTAGAATGGAAGCCAAGGATAAGTTGGACACTATGAGGCTTAGGGTTTTCAGATGAGTAGCTTTCCTCAAAGGCCGATCAGTTAAGCCACACCACACCTTTGAGAACCTGGAATTCTCCTCTTGTTTTCCTCGAGAACCAACCAGTTATTAACCGGCCAGGAGAACTGTGTATGTATGGCCTTATTATACGGACTGCAAGACTGTATATTTATTTTCTCAAACCATGGGGATACATAATCCTATCTAAGAAAGCCATTGTTTTAAGACAAAAAGTAATAATATTTCATTTGCCTAATTTTTTTTTTCTAGGTAAGACCTGACTGTAATCTCACATTTCTACAACCACCCCCACCAAATACTGAACTCAAATATTGCTATATAATTGAAATTAGTTTAAAAAATTAAATGACATTTTGCGAACCATTTAAAGGGGTCAGCGATGTGTTTGAGCAGTATGAGGTTAACCTTTGTGCATTTGGGGGAACGAAGCCTTCAGTGGGGACTCTGTGGCTGGGGGCTGTACTTGCTAAAAGTTTAAAACAGTAATTTTTTTTCCCAAGAAAGGTCATCTTGAGCTAAAATGTCAAATAAATTATTTAGATTACTGAATTAGAAAAGTGAGGATCTGACAGGCTGAATTTTTTATGCACATTAGCCACAGCCGGGGTCCCTTTATGTTCTTTTTATTAGGTAAAGTGCACCCCCTTTCCGCTTATTAAAAATCCCCCCATTTATACACTTCTTTTGATAGAAGACTTGTGTTTGTGAGCATCTACATACAGGAGGCAGCTGCCTTCCTACAGCCTGTCTTCATCGTGAGGCCTCTAGTCCTCATTCTAGCCAATACACACACAGTTCTCAAAGAGAGCATGCACACGTGAACACACGTGTCCTCAGACCTTCTTTAAATATATACATACATGCAGGTTCATAGTGATGAGTCTTTAAGCACCTATATAATCACATATGTTCGTTTTTTTCTTAAGTGAGATAAAGAGAGAGAGAAGCCCCACGGACATACAGGAAATGCATGGTATCAGCAGATTTTTTTCTCATGCAAGAGAAACATGTGAACATGTGATTTAAGGAATTTCCCTTTTAGCACGGTGATCTTTGAAGGGACCTCTAGATGCCACTGCCGGCTTGGGCATATGGCCATTTTTGGGGGGTTGTCTTTCTGCAGTAGAGATCTTTGAGTTTCTCAGAGGAACTTTCGCATGGCAGGTGAATGCTGGCTCTGCTGGGACTTTACTTATGAGAAGGTGAGGGGTAGAGCTGTCCAGATGGGTGACCAGGCTGGGAATCTCTTGGTTCCATCGCTCCAGGTTCTTTCTTCCCCGGGATGTGTATGACAGACCTGTGGTTGCTCAAGCAGAGAACTTTTTTCTGAATGTTTAGTTGACTGTTACTGTGTCTAAAGGTGGAACTAGCCACGATATGAGTTCACATCACATATATGTATGAATGAATGTATGTATAAAATGATGTATGTTCTAGATACTTATAAGACTTTTAAGCTTTTTCTCCTATTGTCTCTAGCTGATAAATACATATGCTTTCCTAGTTTCTCTCTTTACAGAAAACTTTATTTTTCTAAAATTGTTATTTTCCAAGGTGTTTTTCATATTTATCTAAAAAAAAATCAACTTTCCCCACTATAGTAGAAGTTTTCTTTGCTTTAAAACCTCAGTTCTGTTATGTAAGTATGTTTTTGGTTTAATCCCAAGAGTGAGATGTGGAGCTGCTTTTAGTTTGTCCACATCTGATAATTGCCTCCGAGAGGGGCGTGGTCTTTGTCAGCTTGAAATAGTTTTAACACTGAAGACTCTGAGAGAAAAAACACCAGAGCCCACTGAGGGGAAGGATGCTTCAAAGAACTGAAATAATGGATTATACCTAGATGGGAGGCCATAGTGGTTGAGATTAGAACCTAGAATTTAGAAATTCTTGGTTCTACATCTGTGACTCAATTACAGTTACTTGTTTTTCTTTAAAGTTTTAAAAAGATTTATTTTGTTCTATGTTTATGAATGTTTCTCTTGTGTCTTTGTGACTTTTCTATTGCCTTGATAAAATGCCATGACCAAGGCTACTTATAAAAGAAAGCATTTAATTTAGGACTCATAGTTCCAGAGAATTGGAGTCCATGACCGTTGTGGTAGAGAACATGGAGGCCTGTTGCTGAGCAGTGGCCAAGAGCTTGCATGCTGAGACAACAATCATGAGGCAAAGAGAAACAGAGCTAACTAGGAATGTCATGGGCATTTGAAATCTCAAAGCCCACCCGCAGTGACACAGTTCCTTTAACAAGACCACACCTCCTAATCCTTCTTAAACAGTTCTACCAACTGGAGAGCAAATATTTAAATGTATGAGTCTTTGGGGATCATTCTCATTCAAACCTATGACTTGCACGCATGTGCGCACCCGCACACACACACACAAACACACACTATATATATAAAATGCAAGCCATGTGTGTTTCTGGTACATTCAGAGGTCAGAATAAAGCATTAGATGACCTTGAACTAGAGTTATTGATGGGAAGGAAAATGCGGTCCTCTGAAAGAGCAACAAGCCATCTTTTCAGCCACAGCCATTTCTTTTCAGTATTATATTTTTCTCTTTATAAATTTCCACTTCTTTCTTGGCTGGTCATTTGATGGAGAATGGATGGTTCAGTGATTAGGAATGTGTCCTGCTTTTATAGATGATCCATGTTCAGTTCCCAGCATCCACTAAGACAGTTTACAACTGCCAATAATTGCAGCTCCAGGGTCCAACACCTTTGGTCTTCTCCAGAAATGGCACTCATTTGAACATGCCCGCTTCCTACACATAATTAAAAATAATTCTTAAAAAAGATGCTGTCTGAGGGAAGGACGGTTCTTGCCCTCTGAAATGATTCATGCAAAACTGGGATTCCTGATGAAAACAGCCAAGAGAAAAGTCAATTTTACACAGGCATAACAGAAATCAGAAAGCCTAGACCCTCCTACTGAGGTTGTCAGAATTCCCTCATCATCACCAGTGGTCGTCAGAAATGCACTTTTGTTTGTAGAGAACCCCTATCCTTGATTGGTGTGGGGTTTGTTTGTTTGTTTGCTTGTTTTTTTAGAATGGGAGGCAGATCTTTCTACAAAGAATGTAAGGATACAAAGGGCATTTTCCTGGTTTCAGTGATATGTAAATAGATTCAAGGCGGCCCCTATATAAGTTCCTTGTTTAGTGTTTCACAGGGGGCTAGGGCAGTGAGCTTAAGCTCCAGATATCAAGCTAAAATTCTACATCCAATTGATTTAAACGTAGCCCAAAGAAACGTGTTTTAAGTCATTTGTGGTCTGTCTGCTTTACAATACTATACATGCGATGCTATGCTATGCTATGCTATACTATATACTATGTACTATGTACTATATACTATGTACTATATACATACTATATACTACACTATACTATGTAAACACACGGTTTCTGTCACTGATGGAAGACATCAACAGTAGGTCGGAAGTTACCTAAAACAGAGTTTTCTTAGTCACATGTCCAAATGAATACTCACCAAAGGAACTAAAATCAGAACTCAGAAGTGGCCAGCTCCTGAGTTCAAACTGGGCAGCAGTGGGCTTAGCAAATGAGCAGTATTTAGTAATGGACAGTCAAAGCCAGCTCCCAGGCAGGACTGAAGCAAGACACCGGAGCAAATATGTGGACCTTAGCATGTTTCTAGCACACTTTTCATATGGAAGGAAGCGTTAATGCTGGGTCAAGAGCAGCAATTAATGGATGTGGCTAGAAGACCCAGCAGCTATTTCACTGACTTTGAAATCCTGTTACTTATACTCGGCTACATAATTGGGCACTTATTTCGTAGCTTAGTTCCTTCACCATTAGTTTTTTACTGTCACAGCATATGCCACAATCCACTAAGAACTCAGTGGGCTGCACAAGGAATGCTTTTTGATTGATTGATGGATAGAGTCCCTTATTTACAGAGATTATCATGTAATGGAACCGCTGTCTGCTCGTTTTATGCTTGCAAATATTTTCCTAGTGTGCATTCAATCTGTTTCTCATATAGATCCAAATTCTGTATCTTATGTGTATTTTCTTGTCTCCTTCACATAATCCAAATGAACTTCTCACTCTCAGCTGCTTCCCAGCGCGGGATAATAGGCAATATAAAGTGACTCACACACTGCCTCATCTCTCTGGACTCAAAGGCAGAGAGTGAAGCATGAAAGCCACTGCTGGAGGGGAGCTGTTAAATTTAAGGTGGTTGTCAGAGCACAACTGGACACGAGGAAACAGCAGACAAGGAGTCTGGGATGAACTTCTGGCGAGCTGCAGCATCACTCTGTGACTCTGAAGGAACGGTTCAGAAATTCCCGTTAGCCGTTTGGTAAGAAAGACTCATAAACCCAATGGCTGTAGATGGAGCTGGGTGGCAGGAGGATGCTTCCTCACAGTCCCCAAAAGCTTGTTTTTCTGTCTCTTCTCCAGCCCACCTAGAAAAACAGTCGTTGATGTCACCCTCTGTGATTCAGCCCTATGGCAGGCTCCAAGACCCTCTCATTTGTGGGCAAAGAAAAGCCTTGCACTGCCCATTAAAACATAACTTGATGTATAAGCTTAAAAAAAAAAGCCGCATAATTGTAGATAGCTTTCTGATTTCTGGCAAGTTACTTCCTCTAAATGCAGATTAAATAGCAGGCCAGCAGTGAGCATCCTAACCCTGTGCTCCTGAGCGCAGGGACAAAATGGCCCTGAAAAATGGCTTCCCATGCTTCTCAGACCAGAGCTGGAAACAGACGTTGGAGGATGTATGTTCTTCGTTCTGCAAGGTGTTGATCTGGATGACTTGATTTTTTTTTTTTTCCTTCAGTCACAACTTCACATGGCCTGTTCTTGACACTGTTGGAAACAATCCGAGGCTGATTTTTTCCAAATGGGGCATTGGATCCTGGGAGTCCTGTCAGATAATTTTTTTTTTTTAATGAAAACATTTGAAACTCTTTTAGGGAGAGGGTTCTGGTGGAGTTTGCGGGTCTGAGGAAAAAGAAAACACGGGCGAGGATGTACCTATGTGAGAGAGCCTGCTGGCAGGCTTCAGAAAGGAGCAATCAGTGGGCTTTTCCTGTATCAGAACTGTAGGCTGGTTAAAAGGTGAGCCATGTAATTAGATCAAAACTGTCCTGAGGCCTAAGTTGTTGCATAATCCTTCTTTGCATGCTAGAAACTATTATCTTTCTCTTCATTTTCCATATGTAGTATCTTATCTTCCTCAGAGCAAGTCCGGGGAATCAAAGGCCTTTCAGAGTAAATGCTCCCAATCAGCAAACTAAAAGGGGAAGCGTAGCCATTCTTGGGTAACCATGGAAGACTGGCTCCCAAAATTTATTAAAGCTTCATTTTTTTTTTTTTTGTACAATATGGCACATTTACATAGAAATTACACAGACCTTCCTGCATACTTTAAATAATCTCTACATCACTTTTAATACTGAATACAGCACGTAAGTGGTTATTATACTATATTGTTTAGGTAACAGCGAGAAGAAAAAAATCTGTAATGCTCAATTCTGAGGAGTTTTGATCAATGGCTGTTTGGAGCCATGCCTACAGACTGTGGATGTGCAGGACCAATTTAATCTTTAACATTGTACCTTCTATCCACCAGGAAGAAACTAACATCTCAATTATAAGCTTTAACCCAACCTCCCTTAAGAAGCTGATTTAAGAATTGCCATACTTCCGACAGCTGACTTACACCATTCTAACCATTCCATCCAGTCTGGCTAACACATCACAGTAGGCTCAGCTTTTTCTGTAAACACACATAGCGACGACTACACACCAGCCAGTGTTTTCAGAGCTTACGTGAATTGTTTTATTCTTTAAACAATTGCACGGACAATGAACTTTTCCTTTTTTTTTTTGGATGAATTAGTAGCTAAGACTCACAACAGACAGGTGGGAAAGATAAGAGTCACACCCACCCATTTAGCACCAAATCACGTTTTTTTGTATACATGTCTAGGTCCAATCTGTGCTCGCTTTCTTAGACATACCTTTGCTTCCTCCTAATTTAACTACTCTTCTGTTAGAATTCAGAAGTTTTTCATTAATGAGCTTGACATTGTCAATTCCTTAGACTCTGCTTGAAGCCAGAAACTGTCTATAACTCATTTTTGTAGTTACTTGCCATAGTTAATACAATTCTAGCAAAAAGGTGGCAGTTCAAAGAAAACTTTATCTGACATTATATTTGATAGTGGATTTTACTTAAGAATTTTTTTGCATGTCTTTTTTTATTATTATTGATTACACTTTATTCATTTTGTACCCCCCCATAAGCCCCTCCCTCCTCCCCTCCCGATCCCACCCTTCCTCCCCTTTCTGCTTGCATGCCCCTCCCCAAGTCCACTGATAGGGGAGGTCTTCCTCTCCTTCTTTCTGATCTTAGACTATCAGTTCTCATCAGAAGTGGCTGCATTGTCATCTTCTGTGGCCTGGTAAGCTGCTCCCCCATCAAGGGGAGGTGATCAAAGAGCAGGCCAATCAGATTATGTCAGAGGCAGTCCCTCTTCCCATTACTATGTAACCCACTTGGACACTGAACTGCCATGGGCTACCTCTGTGCAGGGGTTCTAGGTTATCTCCATGAATAGTCCTTGGTTGGAGTGTGAGTCTCTGTGAAGTTTCCTGTGTTCAAATTTTCTTGTTCTGTTGCTCTCCTTGTGGAGTTCCTGTCCTCTCCAGCTCTTGCTATTTCCCACTTCTTACATAAAATTCCATTCACTCTGCCCGACAGTTGGCCATGGCTCAGCCGTTAAAGGCTAGGCTCACAACCATAAATATAAGAATTTTTTTTGCCAAAGTTTTTATTATCATCTTATTCACTGTGACACTAACACTCTTGAACCTTGCTTACAGAGTGAACGAGGCATAATACACTGTTCATTAGGACTGAATCAGGAAAAAATGTTTTATTTATTTATTTTATTAAATTTTTATTTTTTGTATATTAATTACAGTTTATTTACTTTGTATCCCAGCTCTAGCCCCACCCCTCATTCCCTCCCAATCCCACCCTCCCTCCCTCATCTCCTCCCTTCCCTTCTCTAAGTCCACTGATAGGGGTGGGTAACTTCCACAAAGGAAAAAAAAAAAAAACTATGAGCTACTGGAAAGGGCGGTAGTGGACCTGAGTACCTGGGGAGTCAGGGCGGCTGCTTAGAGGAAAAGATGGTTTAGTGGGAGTTACCCTGGTCCAGAGAGTCCAGCAGGGGCCTGGGATTCCTGCCTATATGCCTACTCTCAGTTTACCTCCGTCTCTCCCGGTCTCTTCATTCCTGGCTTGCTAGCCTTGCCCCCAAGTCCTCAAATAAACAAGACCCCTACTCCTAGATTCTTTACTGTGTTATTCTCTCTGCCTGCAATTCAGTTTTCTAGTCTTTCATTTCTCCCCCCCCCACCCAAGCTCTGATTTCAACGGAAGCACGTTCAATGAACGTATCAGAGTTCTGCGGAGACACAGAACCAATGGGATACGCCCTCCCCACCCCCGATTTATTTGAAGAAATTGGCTCAAGCCATGTGGAGGCTGGCAAGTCTGAGATCTGTAGGGCAGACTGGCAGCCAGGAGCTCAGCAGGCATGGAGCCTGCGGTATTGGATGCAACTTCCTTGAGAAACCTCAGCTTTGGCTGAGAAGGCTGATTGGACAGGCCCATTCACACCACCCCGGCGACCTCCTTTCCTTGAAGTCAGGTGACTGTAGCTGTTTTAACTACAAAATACCTTGACAACATCACTGAGATTCATGTTTGATGAAGTAACTGAGTTTTATAGCCTGGCATAAAAAAGTAACCACCATAGGCATTAATGGCTATGTGCAAACAGTTTATAGTAGCAATCATTTTACAGCTGTCAGTAATACTTCTGCCTTAGTCTTTACAGCCCAGATCTTTCCATCCTCTCCTTGTTTGGAGGGCTTCTTCATATACTTTACATATGTTCATTCAACAGTTTTTCTATCTTTTCATTTTAAAAAATCCTTTTTTGATATAGGAACACGGTCTAAAATTCTCCAGCACACAGGTCTACTTCTTCAACACACACCTGCCATAACTCCTAGGCTGACATTTTCCTGTATCTAAATGGATAGCTTCGTTTGGACTCATTATTAGTTCATTGATTTAATCCCGAGTTCATCAACAATGATTTTCAGTACTAAAGATATATAAATGCACTGTCCTATATGTCTTGACACATATATAAGGTTGGTTAAGACATCTTTATATTCTTTTTATTTCCTACATTACTATTTAGCTGACCACAGAGAAACACATTTAGTCTTCTGCTCACTTTCAAAGCCTTTTAAATTTCCCTATACTTTGTTCCCAGTGACTTTTTTTTTAATGACCAGAAAGAGGACAGTACTGTCTCCAGGCCTGCAGTATCCCTCAGACATTCTCACCTGGGTCACTTAGAAACACACCTCGGAGCGGAGCCTCAGGAATTTCAGTGCTGAGACCTGTCCATCTAGTGAAAGTCTGATCACGCCCCTTCCTAATTTGCTAGCTTCACACCATCTATAACGGTTTGTTCCAGTCCATTGCAACTTCTAAAACAAACTCTTTCTTAAGTCTAACATAAGTACAGAAAAATTGTGCTCCTTTTCCTTTTCATTGAAGCATTGTTTGCAAAATTCATACAAGCATGCAATGTGCTTTACAAAATCAAACCCACCGCCCTTTTCTCCCTTCCAACTCCCCTTCTCTTTCCCCCTTCTAACTACTTTCATGTTTCTGTTTGTTTGCTAAAGCCCATTGAGCGTCCTTGTGCATGGGTGTAGGGCCATCTATGGGATCCTAAGTAGCCTCTCGAGGGGCTGCATCTTGAAGGGACTTTTACATTCCTTATACTTTGTTGTTGCTGCTGCTGCTTTAGATTTTTAACTTTTGGTTTAATTTACTATTGTTTTAAAGAGTTATACGTAATCTGCTGATTTCATTTTCTCTTCTTTTAAAGTAATACACATTTTCTTTAGACAGTGTCTTGCTACTCTTCCGGACTGGCTTCAAACATCTGGCTTTGCTGCCTCGGCCTCTCAAGTGCTAGGGTTTTAGGCATGCACCATGAAAAACAGGGAGAAAGGGGCTGGATAGAGGGCTCAGAGGTTAAGAGCACTGGCTGCTAATCCAAAGGTCCTGAGTTTAATTCCCAGCAACCACATGGTGGCTCACAACCATCTATAATGAGATCTGGTGCCCTCTTCTGGCATGCATATGCAGGAAAAACACTGTATACATAACAAGTCTTTTTTAAAAATAGGGCGACTGTCTATTTTAGTATGTTTATCCTATATTATATATGGTTATATCCACTGTTAAGTGATTGTACACTATGCATGTCTTCCTGCTTCTGGGTTACATCACTCTCAGGAGCCCTGCAGGGACTGATGCATTAACCAAGGAACATACAGGGAAGAGACCTAGACCCCCTGCTCAGATGTAGCCTATAGGCAGCTCAGTCTCCACGTGGGTTCCCTAGTCAGGAGAGTATGTCTTTGAAATGAAATTGGTTGCCTACTCTTTGATCACCTCCCCCTGGCGGAGCAGCCTTGCTAGACCACAGAGGAAGAGGATCCAGGTAGTTCTGATGAGCCCTGATAGGTTAGGGTCAGATAGTAAGGGAGGAGGGCTTCCCTTATCATTTGCCTAGGGGACGGGGATAGGGGAGGAAAAAGGGGGAAATGTAGGACTTGGAGGAAATGAGGGAGGGGCTACCACCTGGATACAAAGTGAATAAGTTGTAAATAATATAAATAAATAAATAAATAAATAAATAGTAGGGAGAAAAAGATTACATTTGGGCCTGGAGATTGAACCCAGGGCTTTGCATTGTTATACGTGTTTTCTACCATGGTTCTACATCACAAGCCCTTGAAACAAGTAGTTTTCTGTTATGCTTTTTTTCTCATCCTAGCCTTACCCACATTCCAAATTAGTAATTTGTTTCAGTTCAGAACACTTTCTAGTTTTACTGTGGTTTCTTTGACTATGGACACAGAAGCACATTGTTTAACTTTGCAATATTCCAGTCCTTATTTATTTATTTATTTATTTATTTATTTATTTATTTATTTATTGCCATTGAACATCTTCTGTTCTTTCTTAGGTATAATACGTAGCTGGTAGATCTCCCTCCATGCTACAACACCAGGATCCATATGTCTGTGTCTCTGTTCTTGACTCCTGCATCTCCCATGCTTTTTCTCCTCCACGTCTTCTCATTCCACAATATGCTAATGAGTGTATCGTTGAGTCCAACAAGTTTTTTAATCTTCCTCTTGACTCTTTAAATTATCATATCTCCAGTTATAACTTAAATTATTTGTAAAATTCCAGTTTGGGGTGAAAGATATCCATTTAGTTGTCTATATTCTTGACTAAACCACACAGTTACTTAGGAATCTTAGTGTTACCCAAGTGTCTGTTTTTATTATCTCGCTTCCTCATTCTATTTTATTTTTCTTTTGGACGTGCTGCTTTGTAATTCTACTAGAATGCTGAGCATTTTGCATGAAAACTTTTAGCAACTGTGTGTTTCCTTTCTCTAGAGTAGATTATGCAATGATCTGGCAGACAAATAAAGTCCAAGCTAGTCAGCTCAATGTAATCAGAAACAGAGGCAATTAATTATTGCTCCAGAATTATGCCTTCTTTTAGACTATAGATGGAAAGCTCCGAATCTTTAGTGAGCTCCTTTCTCATGGTGTGATGTTGATTTTTCTCGTTTTGTGCACAATGCCGAGGTTCTAAAAACCCCACCACGCCTGTCAGTAGCTTTCTGAGAGGCTTAGTTTTCCCTTTTCATCAGCGCATGTGCAGGAGGACAGCATTGGGCACGAAAACAGAGCGAAGTGCTGGGCTTACAGTGCGCCTCTCACCAGCCATCATCTCGCTAGTTGGGTAAGGCTGGCATGCCTGTGCTGGCTTCTCTGCCACCAGAGAGGAACTTCTAATCCTACTTAACTTCTCTCAGGGCCAACAGTTGGCAGTTTTCTTAAGGAAGAAAGCAACATGGTTTGTTTTTGTTTTTGTTTTTGTTTTGTTTTTGTTTTTGGTTTTTAAGTGGATGAGTGAGAATTTCTCCTTTTGCCAGCTCTCATTTGGGTGGTCTCAGCAAGATGTCTGATGTTAGTTACAATGGAAAGTCTTTTCTTTTACTCATATACTATTTGTTCTCAAATATTCAGAGAAATTATCTCTCCTGTATTGTTCACTTCTAATGAAACTATAAATGCATACTCAAAAATTTGAACAATGGGATTCAGCCTCAGTATCTATAACTTAAATATTTTTGTGCACATTTTCTAATTTCCAGTTGTAAAAGGTAGATAAAAAGCATAATTCTCTCAATGATTTACATAGGAAAGTACGATATGATCCATGTAGCGATCATTTCGTGTTCCATCTGAGAAATAATTCGATCTTTAATGTTTGTTAACTTACTTCTATAACACTTGAGGAAAGTTGTTGAGATGAATTCTAGACTGGGGCAGACTATTGCCACATAGCTAAATTTAAAATTAGCTGGCTACTTTTCAATCCTGACTGGGAATTCTCACTAAAAAAAAAAAACAAAAAAAAAAAACCAAACAAACAAACAAAAACAAAACAAAACAAAAAACAAAAACAAGAAAAACACAAAACCTATATATGAAAGTGGAAACAGACGGATTTCTACAAATTTGAGGTCAGCTTGGTCTATGTGGAACATTTTAGGTTAGCTACACAGTGAGACGCTGGCTTAAAACGGAATAGGAAAAATATTTTTAACTTCTCAGAAAAATAAGTGTCTGTTCTTGACACAATTCAGTCTAGTGACAGTCACCTGGGATGTATTGGTCAACAGTCATCTTTATCATCATTTTCTATAAAAAGGAGAAGACAGTGCCTGTTTACCTCTTAGTGTGTGTGTGTGTGTGTGTGTGTGTGTGTGTGTGTGTGTGAGTGTGCTCAAGTTGAAGACAGTTTGGGAACAAATACAATGCAAAACAACAGGTAGGTGAGTCAGTCCCTTTGACTCAGTGTCTTATTTCAAGATTCTGAGCCTTCAACCCTGGGATCAGAGCTTGGTTATCAGCCACATCTGAGACTGTTGTTTTTTAAATCGCCAAGGGCAACCCCAAAGCTCATCCCCACTCAAACTGCACTGTGAATTCCATGCTAGACAAAGCTTCACTCTGCAACTTCCCTTTCCTCGGGACTCTTGGTGCCTGTGATTACAAGGAGATACCGTATAAGTCACCTCGTGTCTCTGCTAGCGGATTAACCAGGTTAAAATGCCTAGGCCTCTTTGCAACCCAGTTAAGACACTATACTTGGCTCCAGCTAAAACATGCAGTTCTACCGGCCTGATGAAACCTTCTCTGCCACCCCCCTCCTGACAAACAGAACAGGTAACACCACACCCCTCCCCACTCCTGTCACCTACTCTGTTTTCTTTTTCTTCTTGTCTAAGCAGGACATTGCTTATTCAAGGCTATCTTCCCCCATCCCCTGCTCCTTAGATGGTTTTGGCCTGCTTTCAACCCTCATTCTTTCTGTGACTCTGGAAGTAGTTAGTCATTTGCGCATCAGTGAGAAGAGGGATTTAGGGACTAGGAAGACCATAGACTTTCCTCTTTGGCCCTTCCTTCCTTGACAAAGTAAATCCCACTGAAAACCGGCATTAATAGAGCATGACGGCTTGAAGAATAGAGGCCTAACTGTTGACATGTCTGTTGTCAGGCTATGCATTATGCTCTGATAAAGAAAAGACACATTTCTTAAAAAGACAATCTCCATGGCATTAGGTTTATTGGTGCAGTATGAGTGTCATTGTCCTTGGCTCCCCAATCACTTAAGGACTTATCAATATTTCCATTAAAAAATCCCATCTGCTGTCACTTAAAAAGGAGCTTGCCTATGTCAGATCACTTAAACTGAAATTATAGATCAATTACTTTTAGGTTTATTATTGAACATCAGGGCTGGTTAAATTTACTGTATTGGTAGGGGTTGAATGGACTCAGTTCTAGAAGATGGCCAGCATAAAGGCAGGAGGGGAGTGTTTGAGACACGTAATTCATGTTAACTCAGATCACTGTTGCCTATGTGCATCCGTGGAGGGACACACTAATTCCTCAAGATTGCATCAGAAAGGACCCAAATAACCTTAGTTTTCTATCGAGATATGTGAGACCTAATTGCTGATCAGAGACATTTAAAAAGGGCTCAGTACCCTCTGGCCTCAGGAGATACCTGGCAATTCATAGAGTTCCCTCTGTTGGGTAATGAGCTGGGCCTGTATTATTTTATAGACAAGGATGCTGTGGTCGGCGTGCACAGGAACTCTGGCCTGAGCATCCATTCAAGCCGGTGATGTCATTTGCTGCTGCACTTCCCAGTGAGGCCAATGGAACGAACGGAATTCACATCAGTGCTTTTCCACTGAAAAGCCCATGTTTCTTCATCGAAGACTATTTTTCCTGTTAAGCTGAATGTTTTACTTTTGAGCTATTGAATTTTTTTTAATTTCGTAAATAAAAAAATAATGAATACTAAATAAATAGTAAAAATTATTTTATTGAAATAAAATTTATGCTTGCGTTTAGAAATAGAATCTTCAAACTGGGAAGCGAAGAGGATTAATGTCAGAAACTATTACTGAAGCTGAATGGTTTTTTACACATACGGCTGTAACACAAAGTCCGGTACTGTTATGTTGCGGACCTTATGACAGAATCGTTCCAAACTTGATTTCCCACATGATGTGACGCTGAGTATCTACAGAATGCTCCTTTTTTTTTTTTTTCTTCTGTACATCATACTGTTGCACACACCACCTCACACTTTCCCCCTTTTTCCTTATGGCTTCATCAGCTCATAGCATCATTTGAGGTGCAGGTGCTTCCTAAATATCCCACAAAGCATGACCCAGTCTCCAAACCAGCAGTGTCTTTGTACTCAGAGGTGACCTGGGCATCCCTACATGCCCTTGACAGGCTCTCAGGGGTCCCTAAAGGTGAACATTATTTGTGCTTTAGAGCCCTGCTCTCTCTTGTGTATATAGCATAATTGTTTTCAGTGTTGCTTTGATATTACAACAGGTGAAATCCGAAAGTGAGAGGAAAAGTCAGGTTGTTTTTTTTTTTCTGTAATTAAGAAAAATATTTAACGGTATTTATAAAAACAAATTAAAAAATGTCTCGCTTTTTTCAGAAGTGTTATGTTTTTTATTAAAAATTCAGGATGTCAAGTGATACTTATTAAATGATTCAATAAATTTCAGCTTTAAACATTTCTCAGTTTTAATTTTAATATGACAGTATGGACACATTTAATCATATAATCCTTGTAAACTCAAGCTCTTTTCAGGCTTTGGTAAGTGTGTGTGTGTGTGTGTGTGTGTGTGTGTATGCGCAGGTGCAGGCAACTGTATCTATATGTATACATGTGGAGGACATAGGTCAACACTGGGTGTCCTTCTTCCCTGGTCTCCATCTCATATTTTGGGACAGTCTTCCCCTGAGCCTGGAGTGCACCAGCTGTCTCAGAGATCCTTCTGTCTATGTCTCTGAGTGCTGGGATACAGGTGTGCTCTCTCACACTGAGTTCTTCACCTGGGTTCTGCGGATCCAAAGTCAGGTCCATGCACTTGCTTAACAAACATTCCACTGACTGAGTCATCTCCCAGCCTTCCCTGTGTGAGCTGTAGGGGCATTTCAGAACTACTAAGTACCTTCCATAACTTTTAAGAGTAGAGAGGGATTCTGAGACCCAAGTCCTACAGCCACTGGTTGATAGGGAGCCCCTTTCCTTCCTTCCTTCGTTCCTTCTTTCCTTTCTCATCCTTTTTTCTTTCTTTCTTCCTTTTGCTCCCCCTCTTCCTCCCTCCCTTCTTTTCCCATCCCTCCTTTTGTCCCTCTCCCTTTTGTTTTTCTCTTCATCACTCTCCCTTACTTCTTCTCTCCCTCTTTTTCTATTTGGTTTTCTGAGACAGAGTCTGGTTAATCTGGAACTTTCTATGTTGCTCAGGCTGGATTTTAATTCATGGTGCTTCTTCTGCCTCTCAGGTGATGTCAGTGTGTGTATGAGCTACCACGCTTGGCTAGAGGTTATGCTCTTTAAGAAGGGAGGCGAGGTCTTGCTTGGTGTGGTTCTGTTACCATCCATCATTAATCCTTCCTCTCAGTGCTGTACAGAAATGCTTGTAATTTTTCTGAACCTTGTTACTTCCTGACAGGATACATATCCTCCTCTTTATGAACTCCTCATCCTGCTCTTCCCTTGTGTCATTTGCTTCCTCAGGCACACCTCTGTGGACTACCATAGCATACCACAATCTTAAGAATACCACATATTATGTGAGTTGGCATAAGGTGACTTTGGAATCCCAAACGTGTTGTATTTAGACATTTTTCTTAATCTGTGTGCACTACAGTTTGGATCTAAGTGGTTGGTATGGCTAGTCATTATTCTTTTATCACCACATGGCACTCATTTTCTAAGCTCTGGATTCCCACTGTTTGTGTTTACCCCACTGCAAAAAAAAAAAAAATTCTATATGGCTATTTTGGCTTTGTGTAAAGTCAGAAAATAAGTCATCTCCTATTGGGTAGTAGAGCAGATAAGGTAATATGTATTTGATTCATCTTCTGTGTGTGGGTGAAGGGGTACATACATGAATGAAAGCAACCAAGAAATAAACATGTGATAACTTTTACAGACATCGGCTAAGACATTAATTCATAAAATCACGAAATCTGGCCAGGTGTAATGGTAGTATATTCCTACCATTTGATTCCAGCACTCAGAAGGTAGAGGCAGGAGAATGTCTGTGAATTTGAAGCCAACCTGGTCTATGTAGTGAGTTCCAGGTCAGCAAAAGACTACATAAGTGAGACTGTGGTACAAAACAGAAGACAAACAAAATCAATCAGCATACATCAAATAGTAGCTGGAAAGACTGTCATTCACAAGGCACAGGCAGTTCCTAAGGGGTTCTAATCAAAACAAATAGTTCTCAAAGGGCTTGGGAAAACTTTGGAGCTCAAATCCCTCTCTGCAGTAGAATTTCTTTAAATGATTTTATTGTTGCTGCTGTTTTCTTTTAAACATGTCATTTATAAAAGTGGAATTATTTTTCAAAAGGATAGTATAATATTTGAAAAATGCTATTTTCATTCTTTGATGCAATGCTGATTGAGGACATCTTACTCAGACCTCCTGTGGAGAACACTCAATCAGAATTGCCTTCAAATGTCCCCGAGTTACAAGGATGGTCAAAAGGTACAAGAAATACTGATGTTAGCTTCTTCTGAAAAGTCATTTAGGAGTTATGCATATGGATTGTTAGAATTTTAAAACCCAAAGAGAGGCCTGGAAGCCAGAGAGATGGCTCGGTGGATAAAGTGTTGCTGTGCAAGTGTGAGGACCTCAGTTCAGATGCCCGGAACCCGTTCAAGAACCAGGCATGACACACACGTGTGTAACCCCCGCTGTGTGGTAGAGATGGGTGGGTCTCTGGAGCTCACTGGCCAGCTAATGTAGCAGAATGAGGGAGGGCCAGGTTCAGTGAAGGATCCTGTCTCAAAAACCGCTTAAGAAAAGACATGGAGGTCCACCTTTCGTCTTTACATGTTCACACATGCAACACGTGTGCTTCCACATGCATACACATAGGTTGCCACACACGTCCACCCTGCCACTTGAATCCACACACTCACACATATCGGAAAATGAAGGAAGCGTTCGATCCTCGCATTCCCTCGTCCTACAATCTACAAACGGTCTATTGTAAATCAAAGCATCTCTCTGGCTTCCTTTCAACTCTATCTATTTGGAAGGCTTTGTTTACTTTTAACCCTCATGAAATAAGTTCTTGATGCACAGTTCAGTGCAGTCTTACTAAATTAAAGCCGACACACATGGTGGCTTTCCTAAAGAAAGATTCGGAAGAGTGACAATCCTTCTTGCTACCGAGACATCCCATTGGTCCGCTTTGGTGTCTCCCGCTGCTGTGGAAGAAGGCAGCATGAAAACAACCTGCTGAAATATCCAAAGTGGTGCAAAATACTTGAGTGCAGAATGCCTGTGAGCTTGAGCGTTCCTGCCCAAATCACAGAACTCCAAGTTCAGACCCATTGTCCTCAAGTTCAGCCTGCCCCATAATCCTCTTGGAGAATCTCCTTGACGTGTAAAAAATTGAATGACATATTTGAGTTCCGCCTAATTCTTTTTCTAAAACCTAATTAAAATCAATTCCCTGGCATTTTGCTGCTGTTAGAAAAGATGATGCCTTTAGTTGTTTCAGTCAGCAGCAATATGTTCAAGGGATTAAAAACAAATTTCTGAATAACATTGTAATGATTAGGGGGATCTATGATAATCTAAGCAATTATTAAGGAACAATGCTTATCCTGATTTGGTATCTTGATTATTTGTTGATGACATCTGAAAATGGAGATGTCACGAGGCAACATTGCATTGTTTAACTATGTTAATTTATTTTATTTATGTAAATTTAATGCTTCTCGGTATTTCACAAACTTGAGTGCTGGTTAATTGTCTAGCCAGTGAAGACAGAAAATTAGAAATTAAAAGAAAATGACAATATAAACACATTAAAGGTTTTCTTTAAAACCTCAGCTCCTAAGGCTAGCAAGTCCCTGTTAATTTTAATTAGACTTATTTTGATTTCAAAAATGAGAATAATTGTTAAATGTTCCTGAGAGGTTGGCTGGTTTGGGGGGTTAATGATTGTTCGCAATGAAAGCAGCCTTTACTAAGACATCAAATGCGAGTCACGATATTAAAAAGAAAAGAAAAAAGAAAGCTCCGTGGCTCAAACTTTCTTCTTGAACACGGAAAATTTTTTTTTGTATCCCAGCCAGCTGTGTTTTTAGCAATGAAAGTGCTCTCTGTCTGTCTGTCTGTCCACCTGTCTGTCTTCCTCTGCATGAAATGTGCACTTGGGTGTTGTTTCTCAAAGGCTGCCCATCATTTTTTTGGCTCTGCTGGCCGGTCAGTAGGCTCCAAGGCGCCTTACTCCCAACCCTCCAGAAACTGGGTTAAGAGCTCTACAGTGACACGTGGCTTTATGTGGGGTCTGGGTATGGACTGGGCTCCACCCACTTGCGTGGCATTTCATGACAAGCACTTCACTGGCTGCGATGCCTCCCTCTGCCGTTTGTTGTTGTTTTCGCTTGTTTGTTGGGGGATTTTCCTTCATGTATTTTACTGGTTGTTGTATGGGGTTTGGTAATGTATGAGGCAGTAAGCGTGTACTATTAGGTTCTGAGAGACTATCCTTTAAAGCTACGGATAAAAGTGGACGTGATTACCTTCACCTTGTGCTAACTCTAGTCATCACTGGGCTGTGTAGGTTAAGAGGTGTCAGTCAAAGTCTTGTGCTGTGAACTTAATAGACTGTTTGATTCTGAAATTTCGGCCTTATAATGAAGCAATGCTAAAACACAGAGGCTTAAGATATCCTCAGGTTGGTGGAAATCGCACCTCTAACATTTTGAAGAAACAACCTTACATGCAGGAGTCTTACCAGATCTTTGGTAGAAAATGATATGCCTATATGTTCTAGAACAGGCTAGATATCCTGAAAATAATCTGCCTGTGGGCTAGACCAACAACTATGGAGAAACCTGGAATGAGGATGGATGGAAGATGTTATGTTTGGTTCTGGATCCCTCATACGAAGTACAATTGTTCAAAGTCTAGAAAGGAGCCAGAAAATCCCATTGTCAATGTGTGGATAGGGATTAGGTAAACTAGAAAATCTCCAGAAAGAGAAGGGAGGGAGATAGGGGCTGCATCACTGCTGTTCTAGGTAGTCTGAACAGAGAGGCTTATGGTCAATGTGTGTACATGGCCGGGATTTCCAGAGACCTGCTTAGAAAGGCTTGGACAGAATGTCAGTGTTTTAGTTCATCTTAAGTTTGACACTCAAGTGTGGTGAGAATTTTAGAATTTTGGTTTCTTTATAAAATAGAGAAATATTAGAATATGTTTTTTTTTTAATCCCAGTTGTGAGGATATGGGGCTGCTTCAAAGAAGCTGACTATGATTTTCCTTGTGCTTTGGAGAGGGTGTGATTTTTGCCAGCTGCAGACAGTCTTTATAATTATTGTGATGTTTGAAATTCTGGGTGCTTTTTGGAGGGGTATAAAAATGGACCCCAAGAGTCAGGGCGGATTGTTGGTCAAAGTCTGTTAAATAGTCATGCACAAAGTTGGAACAACAAGAAGAAATTAGATATCCTGACAGCAAAGGTCAAACTTGCCCCAAGGAACTCAGTGTCGCTAACTAGTAGTCTAGCAGAAAGTAATCTAATAATAATGCTGTGCCCTTCCTGACCCCTGTCTTTCCCTTTCCTCTCCTTTTTTTCTCTCTTATCTAGTATTAGGGGGTTGAAAGGGTAGAAAAAAAGGGGGTGGAAGAAAGAAGAAAGCACAAAGTTGCAGAAGTCCAGTTGCATGCAAATCTTCTTCAGAGCCTTGAGCTACTAAGTGGAAGTCAGAGCACGAGGGCTGGATAAATATGCCTGGGTAGGAGAGCGCCAAAACAAGGTGTGCTTATCCCAAGTCCGACTCCCATCTACTGGTAGGGGCATTGATGGAGGCTCCTTCCCACTGCTTTGAAGCTGAGTGGTAGGGAGGACAAAATTTTAGATTTTCTTCCTTGAGCATCAAGTCTTAAAGCTCTATTTGTTTTGATATGGTCAAGTATTTAGGGTCCCTGATTTCTATTTGCCTAATATTTCTCACAGCATCATTCGTTAACATAACAAATGTTGTGAAAGTATCATTTATTGTCCCTTTCCCCCAACTTGCCAAATCTTATGTCAGGATCTGCACAATTTGTACGTAAGCTTCATAGATTTTGAGTTATGCACCTCTTTAGAAATGTTTCGGGGGAAGGGATCACTCACTTACACTTTGTTTTAGTTCATCAACAGTGTCTTATTGTCCCATTCACTAGACAGATATTACCTTTGGAGAGTCTACACTGTAGTTTGTTGAGGAGACAGAAGTCAGCATTATTTGGGGTTACTTAATTAGAAATGATGGTTACCATGCAGGGGGATCCTGTTCCTCAATCTACCAGGGACCCCGGGACTTAGCACCTTAAGAGACTTGTTTGATGGTCTTCTTTGTTCAGTATTGGCAGGCCTCTACCTTTGTCCTTTTTTTAAAGCCGATATGGAAGTATGCCTCCTTAGTGAAGTTTCCTCTTCCACATGTAGAAAGCTTTGTGTACCCACAGTGGGTACTCATGTAGCCACAGTACATTCATGTACTGTGCTATTGTCTTTGGAGGTATGTGTTTACCACTAGATGGGTACGCAGTGGGGCAGGGACTGTAGACACAGGGAGTAGTTTGCATATTCCCAGGCCGAGCACTGGATCTGGGCAGAATGATGAAGACAGACCGAAACAGTAAATGGGTCTCGGTCCACTCTGGCTGTTCTAACACACATACATAGACTTACAAAGGATAGAAATTTGTTTCTTGCCTTTCTGAAGGCTGAGCAGTTGACAAGCCAGGTGCTGACATTGACTTCTCCAGTGACTGATGAGGAGCCTCTTTCTGGCTCACAGATGGCCCTGGCTTATCTGGTTCCTCACGTGGTAGTAGGGGTGAAGTATTTCTTCAGGGACTCTTTCATAAGAGCACTAATTTTCTGCACGAGAGCTCTTCTCCCACGATGGAATCACCTACTATTCAATGCATACTGGTGTTTAGGATTGAATCATGTAAATTTGGGAGCAAACAGGCATTGAGAATCTGGCAGAATGGCAAGAACATTTGCAACTAGTATTCATGTGAAAAATCCACCCCATCACAAATGTCTCAGATTCTTGGCCAGAACAGAATTTATTCTCATTATTAGAACCAGTTCAGGAATTAGAGTTTGTTTGCACTACACATAGCTGAAAACCCTACAATGACACATGCTTTCCAGAAGGCGATTGATCCTAACATTGGTGTTGCCAACCTGAACTTCTCAAACAGAGGGGCTACTGCATTTAGAAAATTATCTGATTTTAAAAGATTGTTGTTGATGTTTTTAAATCCTGGGATTGTAACAGAAAAAACAAAACACCCTGCCTGATAGACATGGTGAAGACATGTTATGACCAATCTTTCTTCATGAACTTGTAGCAATGTAACACTGTAGACACTATAAAATTATCCAAAGGGCAATTTAGTGAGGCCTTGGTTTTGTTTTCTGAAGATGACTTGTAAGGTTGAATGGGCACAGTGACTTATTAAACATCTTCCAAGGTCCATCTGTTAAGCATCTATACAAGGTCTGTGCATCTTGTCTTCTTTAGGCTCATACAGATCCTGTGTATAGTAAGTACTAAGATTTCCATCTGCGGTGTCATCATCTTAGAGACATAGAGGCTACTCTTGTACCATTATCCTCAAACAGGCCTCACTGCTGTACTGCATTGCTGAAATGTGGGATTTAAAAGTAACGACAGCCACTTACTGTACTGTTTCCTCCCATCCTCCCATTCCCACACAAATACACAGATCACTCGAGAGAAGAGATAAATTCATGGTTCCTTGTTATAATGTATTTTGACTCAGATACACACATATCTGCCTGTGAGTAGAAGGTGCATGCGACTGTTAAGATTGGGATAATACTACCACTGGTTTGAACCCAGCACGTATTCAGAATTATATTCAATTTAATATATTTTAGGAGGTTACATTTTAATGTATTTTAGGAGGTTCAGTGTATTGAAAGTTGTCATTCTCTTCTGGCCATCTCATGTGATCACTTTTGTGCCTCTGGTTTCCCATAGCAGATGTACCACCAGCTCACTGTTTGCTTCTAGGGCTGGTAGAAGTAAAATAAGTGTATTTCTAGGATAATACTCATCTTGGGAAAACATCCGTATGAGATACCTTTCATAGACTTTGTAGCTTATGGAGTTCTTACATGATCTTTATCTAGTCTATAGGTCAGCAAATAAATGGCTCATGGGCCAAGTACTACCTGCTGTTTGTTTGCATAGGGTCTGGAAACGCACACACACAAAAATTATTCTGTTTGATAACTTAAAAGTAGGGTGATAAACAACCTAGTGTGAAAAGAGGAAATTATGTGAAATTAAAATTCCAGTGTCCATTAGGTTGTATGTAAACCCAGGCACATTTGTTTGTTTGTGTATTAGCAATGGCTTCTTGCAAGGTGCTTGTGTGTGTATCATAGCTACTTCCTGATACAATGGCCGCCATGATGGCTTGCAGTAGAGAATACTGGACCTTGAAAGCCGAAAATATTTATTATGTGTTCTTTTACAGAACACTTCACCCACCTGAAGTCCAGGCAATAAAGCAGTTTTTATGTGAGGGTCTGTGGCAACGAGAATCCAATCTGCCCACCAGATAGCTATATGAACTCCGCTGTAGGATGTGGGAGAACCGCTCTTCAGATGTTGTGCCCAAAACTGGGAGGAAAGGGAAGTAGCTGAAAAAAGAAAATGTGTAAGATTTGAAGAGCCATCCTATATCCAGACAGCCTGGAAGCGGAGAGAAGAGAAACAGATTTCAATCAGTCTGGCTTACATATGGACTCTGTAGACTTGGTATAAATAACATTAAGCAAAGGCTCCACTCACTGTTATCCTGCCCTCCTGCTGCTGCGAGAACCACACGGTACCTGAATGCTTGCTTGCTGGAAGGGCTTTCTCATTTCGCTCTTGATACTCATCAGATTTACATACCCGAGAAAATACCAAATCAACATCTCTTTTTGTCACTTCCTTTGCAGTCCCCCCCCCCCCCCCCCCCCCACACACAAGTTAAGTCCTCTGCAAGGAAACAAGGACTTGACTCCTCGATTACCTGGTGTTTTTCTTTGCCTCCTTAAAGAAACAGCCTCTACTCGAAAGGCGTTCTGGCCAAGAGGATGCTACCTGAGTGCACTGTGGTCGGCTTTCTGAGTGGCATTTCCCACCCACCAGTCATTATGAAAATACACTTGGCTGCTAATTTCCTGGACGCCTCTCGAGTGCTCCTACTTCAAGGTCATCTCAAAGGAGAGTTTAAAGAGCACACTCACCCCTCCCTTCACTTGTAAAATATGTATATTTACAAGAACATGCATAAATGGTCACCAGGGAAGGTAAGCTATCAGAGAGTTGGGAGACGTCTTTCCTCAGACAGTTCACACATCACTGAAGCAGATAAAATTGGTTTTGTACCTAGCCTCCGAATACACTGTTAAGGACTCTGAAAATTGATCTATACCACTACAATAAAACTCAGCGCATTCTTTCATAAATATCTCACAGCGGCATCAATGGCTGCTGTTCCTGCCTGGATCCCAGGGACGATGCTCCAGCAGGCAGGCCATCCTGTAGCTCAGGGCCTCCCTGTGCACATGGCTGTCATCAGCAGCTGCATCAAAACTTAATTAAAGCATTAGCCCGAGTGCAGTACAATGTAAGCCAAGCCTCAGTTTACAGTATTAAAGTCACCTGTCTGAGTGCCCATGGAATATTAGATTAAATCTGTTTAATTTTAGTTCTGGTAACGATGGCCTCTGAGACCTGCAAGTTGTCACTTCCTGAACATTTCATGCAGTCCTCTTGTGCTGCTTCTCATGGCTCTGAGCGCCACATGTGTTACCCTCGGGCTTTGTAAGTCACTGAAAGCCAGCAGGACCAAAGGGCTTCCTTTGTTCTGTCTTCCAGTGCTAATGTCATTTGAAAAGTCACTGTAGCTTTGTATCTGAAGTTTCACATAAAGACCTCGCTTGGAAGCCATATGTAGACCATATGGGGGGAGGGAGGAACCTAAGGTCAGCTCTTAAACACTGTCTCTGAGTAGCTATTGGGTGAATTTGATTGGACAACTTAGGGAAGACGGTGTCCCAGGGGGAAAAATGTGAGTCAGTCTCCAAGTGATCATATATGGCCTCAAGACTGAAACAGAAGCTTGCCACATACCAGGTGTTTAGTAAGATTTAACAGTGAGGGATAATGAGCAATGACCACAGAGGCAGGAGACTGCTTTATGGCTCACCGTAGCTGTACACCTGACAGTTAAGACAAGGAGCTTAACCTTAGTTTAACTCACAGTTACAGAAGGACTACAATAGAGGAAAACTGCTTCCCCCAAAATCTAGGCAGGCTTGTTTGTATAATCAATATGAGAGTATGAATTGCAATTTTGCGTGACATGTGTTACTGTATACTACTCTTTCAGAAACAGCTAGCTGGGCTGGAGGGACGGCTCAGCCTTTAAAGGCTAGGCTTACAGCGAAAAATAGAAGAAATGGCTAGCTACTCATTGATGCCTATATCAAGTGTTAAGAAGTATCCATGGTAGTATGACACAAAAGAGAGATGATTAATAATTAAATATATTTGAAGATATCCATGTAAAAATTTTAATAAAGTGTACCAATGATATAATTTTGTTAAAATAAGTGAAGCAGTCTAAAACCTGACAGTGATTTTACAATTCCTCAAGCATGTGATTTTTTTGGCACATTCCTCGTTTGATCAGGAGCTGGGCTGACTGATTTCAAAGTCTTTTTCCAGGACTCTGACTCAGTGACATAGACTCCAGTGACTTGAGGGAACTTAAAATCCTCAGTGCTTGAATGTGTATCCATGTGTTCCTATACATCTCACTCGTATCTTATTTCTGTGTAAAATATTAACTATCTGCTTACAGGGCTCCTAAGAGCTCTTGACTGGGGTCCGAAGAAAAGGGGTACCAACAAAATACAAAATCAGCGATGGGGTTTTGTATCGCTCTTTACTTTGCACGATCAGACTTTTAAGCCCATTGGAAGCTGCTAAGGGAGAGGAAGGCCATTCTTCCTCCCTTCTGTTTCTGTGGTTGGGAGACTTACAGACAAGAAGAGCACCTAGCACTGGGGGCATCAGCTATGTGAGGGGATGGGCACTGACCTCTCAGGCCACACACACAGAGCTCACTGATGGTCGCAACTCATGGAGGTTTTACAGACCCTTTGGCATCTGAGGGCCTGAGAGGAGCTAATGAGCAGATGTTAAAATCCCGACTACTGCCAAAGGCAGTGACAAACATCTCCTGGGAGAGGGGGGCAGGATGAGCTGAAATTCCTACAGTGAAGGAGGGCGTTGGCTTTGTGCTCCTACCCGTGAGCTCCTCGCCGCTTTCCCTCACCTCTTCTGCAGAACCCTGCTTAGAAAGCTTGATTTCAGGCACACAGAATTCGTATTTCAAAATTGCTCCTCTCTGTTAGTGAGGAAGACAGAGCTTGCAACAAGGACTGACAACAAAGGACTGATTTCTTACTGTCTACACTTAGAAAGGCACAACTGATCTTTACACCCCTAAAAACTCACATCATAAAGATAACTCTACCTCGAAAAACTCATGTAATAAAACACATATTGGAAAGGAGGTCTGCAGCCATGGCCCAGAAGACCCGAGTTCAGCTTTCAGCATCCTTTTGGGCGGCTCTCTCAGGGCCTCTGACGCCCTCTTGTGGTTCTGTGGGCACCACATGCATGTACACGAACTGCACAGACACACAATGAAAAATAAAAATAAATCTTAAAACACACACACACACACACACACACACACACACACACACACACACACA
>NW_026585504.1:18725170-18773546 GCF_907164565.1 Psammomys obesus
CACACACACACACACACACACACACACACACACACACACACACACACCCCTAATAACAAAGGCCCTTCTCTGACATCGCCACTATCATTCATTAAGGACGACTGTGACATCGCCTATCAGGATGCCTCTTCGGTAATATTTTTTGTTTCCCCGAGCCTTCTCCCTCCGCAGCAATTTAAATTGTTTAGCTTCCCCCCTCCCCCGCCCCCGAAGGAGGTTAAAAGTGAAACAAACAATGCTGCTCCAGTGAGAGAAAACAAAACCCAAAATGAGCCCGTCCCATCTCTCTTAAGGTCTGTCTGAGGTCTCTTTCATCTAGGAATCACTTATGCTAACCTGAGGCCTGCGGTCTTATTTAGTATCAGCCGGTAATAAAGAGCCCTTCAGCTAAACATGGTCGTATCCCTCTATTAACTGCAGCTCTTGAAGGAGTCATCGAGGGAAGCGGAGTCGGAACCCGTCAATGTCAAGGCGTTTAGAGGCACTCCGGCGTCAATCAAGAGGCACCGCACTAAGTGCCTGCTTTCATTTACATGAAATATTCATACGGCATTCCGTTTTGCTTTTCTCTCTCCTAATCATCACTTTTCGGAAGAAGCTACAATCATCTCAGTTAGGGGAGGGTGTTATGGGATGGGCTGTACCTTTCAAAGTCAGGCTTCCTGCAGATAGCTAGTTCTGTAATGAGCCGGCAGGCTGCCTGGACCGCCAAAGGTCTCCCTCACAGAGGCTGGCCTTGTTATCAGGTACTATTCATCTTCAAGTATACAACTTAGTGCAAATGAAAGTAATTAATTAACCATAACAAAGCTGTCAGAAAGCCATTTAGGATTTTGACAGAAAGGAAAAAAAAATTAACATTTGCTTTAAGTAGAAAACAAAAATCATGTACCTCAGAAAACTCAAAAGCGGGGTTGCGTTTGCATGAGATTCAGCATCCATCGCTGTTGCCCTTTAATTACATAAGTAGCATTTAAATTAATTTTCAGGTCTTCTGGCCTATACTAGTTGTATGGTACTTTGTAGTGTTGATATAAGTTTGAAGCATACCCGGGGGAGAAAAGGTGTCCTGTACAAGCCATTTCCTTCTTCCTTCCCTTTTCCTCCCTCCCTTCCCTCAACTCCACCTCCTTTGTTATTCCTTCTCTCTTTCCAAAACGCTGATTTAGCTGTGTCTTAGATTTTTTCTCCTTAAATATTCAGCTGGACCCAGAATTGTCATTTGCATGATTCAGCTCTGTGGAGCACCAAGGACATGCTTGTTTATTTTAATTTTAAGACCTGTCTCACTTGCATTTGTTTCTGATATGCTTAGGAAATGGTTAATCGTTTGTGTAGGAATTCTGGCCCATTATTCCAGGTATTCAAATGTCTTTTCAAAGCTTTTCCTGCACTTTATTTATTTCTCTTCTGCCATGCAGATTTGGTTGTGACTTGAGGAGATAGAAGAGTTGGTCTTTGCTTGTGGGAATATCCTCTGCAAATGAATTTTTATGTTACATGAGAAATGTCAGGTTAATCATTAACGTCTAATGAAAGCGAGAGTAAATGTGTAATGTTTTTGCTTAGAGTGCTGCATTTTTTAACAGACGCAGCTCATAATCAGCGCACAGCAGAGAGGCACTCATTTTAAAGTTAGAAATGTTAATGGCCCCGAAACAGTTAATTTTTCATGTCCTTTTAACCGCCCCCAAGTCTATTTAAACTCAAACAGCAGCCCAAGTGGTCAGAGAGTTAAGATTGCCTCTCATTTAGGCAGTTTTCTGCTTTAGGACGCGATACCAAAATCACAGCTGATCACCCAAATTAAAAACAAACAACCAAATGGTAAAACCCCGAAAATGTTTTCAAATCTTACTTTCATTTTTATGCATTTTAACCCACATTTCAAAGCACGTTCGATTACTTTCTGAGTCACTTAGAACTGGATTTGTCTTTTAAAGTCATAACCTTTAAATATGACAAAAATAACTTAAAAATCATGTTTTAAGAGGAAAAAAATTCTAATTCAAGTGATTTGTAATCATGTGGCTTGGTGTGGGTAAAATGAAGAATGTGGAGGCATTTCAGGTCTATGATCTTTTTTTTTTCTTAATCTTATTTATCATTTATATAGTGTTCTGCCTGCATGTGTGCCTGCATATAGAAGGTACCAGATCTCACTATAGATAGCTGTGAGCTACATGTGGTTGTCTGGGAATTGAACTCAGGACCTCTGGAAGAGCAGCCAGTGCTCTTAACCTCTGAGCCATCTCTCCAACCCCAGGTCTATGGTCTTTAATTACTTAAATTAAGGACCTTGTCACTGTTACAGAAAAAGCATAATTGTGATTTTTTTTCCAAGTAAATGAAATATCATAGAGAAGACCACTGGGAAATGATGCACACTCTTATCAAGGTCTCTGTGAACATTGTTCCAACGAGGCGCAGGGAAAGAGTTTTCATACATTGTCAGAATCACACCTTGCTAAGTAATCAACATTGATCTATAAACAAGTGGAGTGGAAAACGGAGAGAGTTAGATACCACCGACTTCATGGTAGCTTTAGCTTCAAGTGTTACTTTCTGAACTCATGGTTTTGCTTATTCCAGATGAGAGCTCCCCCTTCTCTTTGATATTTAAAGTTGCTAACAACTTGAAGATGTTTAATCTTTGTCTTTGCTTTGAAAAGGCCTTTATTTTTTTAAAGGGAAAAAAACAGTACTAAAGGTATTTCAGGCTACAGCAAAGGTCAGCATAGAATCAAATTAGGAATAAGAGATAGCGGTGCTTGCATTATCAAGAAAATACTGTAGGATTAACAATGCAAAGTAGTAAACATTCAAATGCAAGGAACAATTCTAGACCTTTCCCTTTCCATGCTTTCAGAAGCTGCTGCGTGCATTCACCCCACTGTTTCACCTATCCTGGGTGCATCCCAAAGCTTCCGGAGCAGGGAGCAGTGCAACTGTAGGGTTCTGTGAAACTGCACCCTGAGTCACACCTTCCACTGTGGCCTTCCCTACATGAGATTGTTGGGGTTTAATCTGCTTCTGCTCTGGCCTGGTAGTCTTGTGCACACACTTAAAGAGTTCAAGTACCTAACATGAAACAGGTTACGTGCACTTCTCCTTATAAAAAGAGTTTTGGCTCAGATTTCAAGAATTACTTTTAAAACCTGCTGAAGTCTGAGGGGCTGGAGTCAGATGTGACCATCCTAACCTGTGGTATCTTTAACCCCTCCGAAGTGTGGGACTTTATGTACACCGTTAGCTTTTGATCTGATGACAGTGGTTTGATGCTAGCTCTCCATGCAGTCATAAAAGAATTGGCTCTTCCTTGTTCTTCTTCCTATAGGACTCATGGGTAGGGAATGGCTGTTGTCTCTGAAGTTAGGGCTGGGTTTTGTGGAAGCAAATATTCTTACAAAAGAGGGCTGAGGGAGGGATCATTTCTGCTGCAGTCTCATCGAGAAACACATGGGAATGGTGAAAAAAGGATGTTTAAAAAATAAGCTGATTCTTAGTTGACGTGAACATTGTTCAGTGTTGGTTTGCATTAAGACCTCATTTCAAGGCAGGAGTAGCTGGCTTTCCACATAGTAGCACCCTCGAAAGCTGACTAACACGTAGAGATTATTTTTTATTTTAGATTGCCAGCATTCTAGCCATGCAGTCACCTTAGGAAGCCTTAACAATGATGGTTTCTTGGAAGACCCTATCTTGTAATCTGTCCTCCTATTTTGTCCCTGATTCCTATTTTTTTCCTTTGTGAGGAAACATCTTTTAATATTTTTTTTTTGTTTAAAAATATAGCTTTACTGAGTTATAATTTGCGTGTCATAAAGTCCAACCGTCTCAAAGATACAGTTGGACAAGTGTTAGCAACTTACGGTGTGGAGCACCTCTCACCGCGATACGCTTCTGAAGCCCTGTCATTAGCTCTGAAGAGAAAGTCCGCGGAGCATGAACGAGTCCACCTTCTTGCCATGTGCTCCGGCCACGCTTCCCCCTCCTCCCCACTATTGCTGGTTCTCGGCATTTTGAAATAAGTAGTTGTAAAACACGTATTCGTTGCGTTTGCTTTTACATCCAGGAGACATGAGGAGATTCATCTGCGTGGTAGCAGGTACCAGCCATTGCTTTCTATTCCTTGCTCCCTTGTGTGGACAGACGACATTTGCCTATCAGGCCACCGGTTGAGAGACATAGGGGCTGTGTGTGCTTTTGGGTGATTAGGAATAACAAGGTTTTGAAGGACGATGGTAGCTTTGAATGTAGAACAACCTAAGTTGTTCTGACTAACTAAGAGTAAGACCTTAGTTTTACTCAACAGAACAATAACATTTCAATCCTACTTGCAAGGGCAGATAAGTAAACAGTAGATGTTTTTGCTTGCATTAAAAGATAGAGCTCATCATAGGTGATTCTGTGATTTTCCCATTTTTCTGAAAAAATTTCCAAAGGGCAATTGCCCATGTATTTTGAGTAAGGGAAGTATCTTTACTACTTTATTGTTTTCTCCAAGTACACAATCTATTGTGCTCATTTACGGAATGAATCCTTCCAGTGTTTAGTCTTGTCTTGGAGTAGTTCATCCTTCCCACATTGTAGTCCAAGGAGCAAAGTTTAGCCTGTGCTTGAAGAGGAATTCCGAGATATATCAAGTGTTACTCAAACAAAACAACGCTAAGTGCCCAAATTTAAAAATACAAAAAGAAATAAGAAATGCTAGGGATGTGTTTCTGGGGAAATGGCCCGGTGTGTGAGAGCGCTTGCTCTGCATGCACGGGAACCCCAGTTTGGATCCCTCGTACTTACATGAAAGCTGGGTGTGACTGTGCACTCTGTGTGTCTATGTGAGGAGGCAGAAACAGACTGCCTGGTCAGAGCCTATCCAGAAAACTGATGAGCTCTAGGTTTACTCGGAGACCCTGTTTTAAGCGAATAAAGTACAGACTGATAGAGAAGGATAGTCTGTCTCTGGGCCTCCACACACACCCATACACCCACATGCATGAACACTTGCACACACACACTCGTACACACACACACACACACACACACACACACACAGGGGAAAGGAGGGTGGGCAATGATTAAAATAAACATAAAAAAGAAGTAAATTACCAAAATTACAAATACATCCAGAAAACTAACTTTACCTTTTACGTGCATAGCTGATACCATATAATTTTAGATTTTGAAAAACCAGCTTCTTTTCTGGGTTAGAGAGATAGCTCAGCTTTTTAAAAATTGCTTGATGTTCTTCCAGAGGACTTGAATTCAGTTCCCAGCACCCACGTCAGGCCTGTAGCTCCAGCTCCAGGGGTCTAATACTCTCTTCCTGCCTCTGAGGGCATCCCCTCGAATGGATGACCTGCACACACACACACACATCACTGAAGATATCTTTCGTTTATTCTTTTACCCTGCCTTTGTGTGACACTGACTCTAACTACAGTCTCTAACATGGTGTAGACATGTCAGTCTATGCTTCAGTGCCTCCTTCACACGAACACACACAGGTCAGTCAACCTCCTTTCACATTATTTTCTTGCTAATGCTCTTGATTTGAAATTTCTTTTTCTTTTTTCAATTTTGATTTGCTTTTTAAATTTATTAGAGTCATCCAGTGTCTCCCTACACGGGAGGAGCATCAAGATATCACTATCAATCGATGGAGTGAATATTCATCACACCCATTCTTTTACTTCTAAAAATTTAGAATCAGAAAAAAAAAAGTTTAACTTCAATATCTCTTTGACGAAACAGGACTTTTCAACAAACTGCTTTTACTTCTCTAAAGTCCCTAATCAATAACTGATAATTTCCCACCACCCGCTGTTAACCACACAGCACTCTTTGAGGCCCTTTATTTAGCCACCCACGGTGACGGAAACTATAAATGGCCGTGCATTTCTATTTCCAGCTTCCCTGTAAAGATGGAGCCCTAAATTCGCCCAGCCACCGGAGAACTTCTACACTTCCAAGTTGAAAGTCTGTAGTCCTCATTATCTAGAAGTTACTCTGTCCCTTCTGTTAAATTACTTTACGAAGCAGCTTAAACGAACGCGTCCTGCTTTCATCTACCATTTCAAATAGGGCAAAGTCTGCTGTACAATTTCCAAACACAACTGTGCTAACAGAGATGAATTACGAGAGTTTATATAATTTGTATTAGGAATTCATAGACCTAGCGAAAAGGATTAGTACATTTTATTTCAGGGCAGGAGATGATCCTGTCATTAATGGTCGATACCTTCATCATCTTTTAAACCTGAGGAATTTCCTGGGTGACGAGCCTGTAAGGACATATCAGAGATTCACAGCTGTGGGCTTTATCTGGACATGCTCTGCTTTACACACAGTGTGCGGACCGCATTCCATCAAAACTGGATTAGGCTGTCAATCACGTCCTCCGATGTATATTGTATTATGATTTTTTGAAAATGTCACCGAGATCAGAGTAATTTCTTGGCTAATTGCATCATGTCTCTTCTTAATACCGTGCATTTAATGGTTTCATTACCTGACGTGACAATCACAAGTCTCCGGTCTGGCTTTAAGCGTGGTTTTATTTCTCTCTCTCTCTCTCTCTCTCTCTCTCTCTCTCACACACACACACACACACACTGAAAGCATTTCCTTAGTAAAAAAAGAAAACACACACACACACACACACATATATATATACTTAAGGCATTTTATATTTTGTTACATAAAATGAATGTGGAGAATTTCTGTTTTCCCTGTAGTCTAGCATATACATAATAGCTAACATTGTTTTCCTAATCCCCCAAGCACACCCAATGCTAATACCGTATTTTCCCCCTCCTGTTGTAGAAATAGATTAAAGGATATATTAACCTTTAAGAAACTGTCACTCATTGCTCATATTGCCTATGCCTTTCTCTAGAGAATCTGCTCCAAACACAAAATATTTGTGTTTCCGTGTGAGCTACTTAGCTGTGGGGGATGCATACGGAAGAGCACAAGGCTTCATCCCTTTTTACCCCTACACCAGTACATCAGGTCATGCCCTGGTGTGTACAGGTCCTAGTTCTAGCTGTTACTGGTGTGAAAATGATCAGCAAGAGACACTAAGTTATTATTACACCTGTAAGAATGAGCCTTTCCAAGACAATGCTTTTTAAAACTCTCCCTGAATGAGCCCAGATTTAGACTAACGCAGCTACAGAGATAGATGGGTAAATTAACGAATGCACTCATCGCTTACTATTATGTACAAATGAATTTATTTGCTAGGTGGGAGAAAAGCGTCACACCAGCCTCTGTTGCACTTTTGCTCTCTTTTGCAAGTGTTTGCACGCATGCGCTCTTGCATCATGTGTGTGCCCATGCATGAATGCGGAGACTAAAGGCTTATTTCAGGTGTCCTCCTCAACCGATCGCCCTCCCCTTGATTTACTGACACGGGGTCTCTCAATGAACACAGAGCTCTGAAACTCAGCTAGTCTAACTTGCTGCTTTCCCCGGGGAATCCCTTGTCCCTGCCCCTTACACACTGGGTTTACAGGCAGTCTAGACACAACCACCTGCTTTTCACATGGGTTCTGGGTCTTAGATTGCTGGTCGTCATGCTCCAGCAAGCTCGTTATCCACCAAACCATCTCCCTAGCCCTTTTATTGTATTTTATAACCCTAAGAGACCGTCATGCCATCCTGTGAGGTTATGATGCTTCTGGTTGAGCTTGGGGGGAGGGGTAGTTAGCTCTAGCTCTAATGGGGATCATCCTTCCAGTGAAGGCTTATGAGAAATCTTCTAATCACGTAAAAACAACAGTTACCCGGGGCTTCTGTTGATTGGGTACATATTGCTACCTAAACAGTGGTGGTGGTGTTTGGGGGAGAACAAGTGTAAGCTGGAGAGGATGGAGATGTGTTCCAGGGATGGGTTTTGTCCAGCTCTGCTTCTGCCAGGTCCTCTGTCCTATCCGAAAAGGGAAGGGTGTGAACTTCTGCTTTCCTCTGATTTTTTTTTTTTTTGTCTTTTCCACCAAAAATACTAATTGTGAACAACAGGGCATGGGATGTGGATGAAAGATGGGCAGATTTTGCCTGGCATTCTTGGTAGGAGGTGGCAGATGAAGGACGCACTTGTGTTTGGATCTGACAGCAGCTGTGGTATCCAATTCAAATTCACTGTGGCAGGAAGAAAGAGTGTGAATGCTAAAGAATCCAAGGTGTTTGTAAATACTCTGCTTTGCGAACCATTCAAATCTGGTTTGCATAGATTGCTGCCTTCGCCAGTATAAATGTAGAATGACATTTATAAAAAATTAATGTGCAACCGGTGATGATGAGTTTTCCTTCTAAACGTTTTTTAAAATGGTATTGCACAATCCATTGGTATCCGTACAAAAAATAGAGACAGAGCGATGATTAAAAAGCAACTTCTGAGCACTCTGCATTTCAGGGGAGAGAATTAATTGCGACTTCACCAGGTGCTTGCTACAGATGCAGTCAAGAATCATCCATACTGTAACCTCAGTAGGTTTCAACATTAATGAACTGTCTTTCTGTCCTGGGAAAAGGCTGGGGATGCTTCTTCATATGAATGTGTGCTTGACTGCCAAAGAGCACCCAGACACTGTCAGATCAAGGGGTAGTCATGAAGTAGCCACGTGTGAACCTCTGAGTGACACACTCAGTTCCCTTCTCAGCACTGGGATGTGAACTTGATGCATACCAAGTGTGTGTGTGTGTGTGTGTGTGTGAGAGAGAGAGAGAGAGAGAGAGAGAGAGAGAGAGAGAGAGAACTGCAGAGGACAGGATCCTTGAAGCTTGTGAGTCATTTGCTAAGAGGGTTGTGAAGTAAACTCAGGTCTTCTAGAAAAAGGGCAAGTGATATTAACTATCAAAGCTATCTCTCCAGCTCCAGTCCCTGCAGAGTTGAAGAACTAATTATAAAGAAGAGGCAGGTATGGACACACGTATGGCTTCACATGGACTGGACTCAGCCACACACCTGCACCTTGGATACAGGTGTGCTATAAATTTTGTCAGGCCTTTACACATCGAGATGGGCCTGATCCAAGCTGTGTTATGTGGCTTCTGGCACCTATTTTATTTCACTTGAGCGTCTTTGTCCCTATGTAGGAAGCCTGCCAGGCTACCTAACACAGCACAGAGTGTCAGCTTTCACTGTTGAATAGCTTCTGTTTGCCTTTTCTTTTCTCTCTGTCCATGTGAGATCACTCTTGTTTGCCCGGCTTACAAATGAAAGAGCAACTGCATTTTGGCCCGAAGAGTCCAAGGTGATAGATGGGTAAGTGAACCCTAACTGTTTTTCATACTGTCTTTTGAATGGATAAATGTGTCAGAATTAAGAGATAGTTTATGCTTTGACATTAGAGGGGAAAAATGAAACAAAGCTGTGTTGTCACCTGCCTGGTAGTGCACAAACACCAGAGATCGATGCACATGTCGCCTTGGAAAAGATCACCGGTGACATTGGTGCTTTACTTAGGAGACGGCAAGAAATGCCTTGATTGAGAAGAATTACTTAGACAATCCCTTGCTGTTATCCTTGGAATTATAGCTGACAACTCCACATGCATCATGGATAGAGCTTGAGCTGTGGGCATAACTCAGAGCAGGCTCTTTTAAATGAAGGGATCTTTGATCAGAGCTTGTATAGGCCCCCAAACCCTCAGGGCTGGGGGAAAAACTTTGTGTAAAGTTGCATTTGCCTATCATGGTATGAGGACAGCCTTAAGACATTCTTAGGATTGAAAAACAGATCAGGAGAAACAATGGCAATGAAATGTGAAGGCCCTTAAGAGTGAAACGTATCAGAAACGGTCAAGTTTTGACCTATATTATAGTTTATACCAAAGTCTGGGAGCGAGGTACCAAATTCACAAGAAATCCTAACCACTCACCAAGCCTCTTTGGCAACAAGGCACAAGGCACTGCATTAGTCACCCCAATGAGCTTCCCTCAGAAAGCTGAGCAATTGGCTTTCCTTCTTGTCATTCGAACCTTTGGTTCCTGGAGCCTAATTCAGAGTCATCCTAGAATACACACCAGCACACTTAAATTGTTCACTATCTCTTGACTGGCTGAGCCCATACGGTCATATTCAAATTGGGTAAAGATGCTTATGTATCTGTATTTCCTGATCCCAATAATGTTTGAAGATGACTAGGCAAGAATATCATTATTCCCATTTTTTTTTTTAGATTGAATAATTGAGGCCCATGGAGCTGGCTAATGTACACATCTTAGTTTTTAGAGGAAAAGCGTCACTTATTACTATGACTCAGGCAGGTCAATTGTATGATATCTGCATTTCCATTTCGTGCACGGCAAAATGTAAAATAGCGCTTATTTTCAGCCTCTAATTTAAAGTTGTTGGAAGATAAACAATGGTAACCAAAAAGGTTTTTTGGTAAAGCTACACGTAGTGAAGAATACTGCAATTGCATGGTGATCGGATTCACACGTCTTCTCTTGCGATATGCTCATGCAATAATCCATTTTTAAAATTTCCCCGTGTTTATAAAATCCTGCAACCCCTGACCATGCTCTACTCCGCCTGCTCATCGTATGTCATGTTGTTGCAGCTGCTGTGAGTGCACATTGAGAGATAGATGTGAAGATCTTTTGACAAATCTGTAACCATGGGACGTTACTGTCTGATATGGACAATGCTGTTGCTATGGTTATTGCTGCCAAGCATACCTGTTTCATTGTTGTTTGCAAGTGTGTTTCCCAATAGTGATAAGCACTGAGGACAGGCTGTATTATGCCGACACGGGAAGATTTTTCACAACACACAGTGTACCTTTGCTAATTCTGACTCACCTCTCTGGCCCTTTCTCTCCTCAAGATGAACATTAATCTCGAGTGACTTGATTACATTTTAAGCAGCCAAACACATGACAAAAAGAAGCTCTCGGGTGATACTGGTAATATCTTTTGGTTGATAACCAGGAATCTATACTCCAGGGAATGGATTCATTTGTTTACTCACTCATCAATCAAATACTTTCAACATCAACCATGCGTTGTCCATCCTGGGCTAGACAGATAATTTATCTATTAACTCAGAAGATGAAGAGAGATCCTGGAGCTCTTCTTATATTCATTATTAAAAATATATTGTGGAGACATTAATGTTCAACTCTGTTTGTAGGTATTTGACATTAGGCACTGACAGACAAACACACTTTTAAGGACTACTGTCTATAGGAGGGTCAGTGGAACTTAGAAACTATGCTCTAATCACCTACACCTGTCTATTTGAATATCTAGGAAAAGAAAAAAATGTGGGACACAGGACACCATGGAATGTCCAAGGAAGTTAAGAATACTGTGAATCTTTTGACGGTCCTTATTTTGATGGGTATCGACAGTGAAAAGGAGAGGATTGCTATCATCTCCAGCTTCTTCAGTTGCTGAGGATAGGCTTATACTTTCAGGTCATAGTTTACCAAGGAAAGTCAGGACAGTAGCTGGAAGGCAAAAACCATGGCAGAATACTGCTCACTGGTTCACTCACTCCAATTCTCCAATGCTGTTGGCTTTCTTATACAGGCCAGGACTGCTCACCTAGGGATTTTTCTGCCCACAGTGGGCTGGGCCCACCCTGCCAATTCATAGTGGAGATAATTCCCCACAAACATGCCCATAGGCCAATGTGATCTAGGCAATTTCTCACCATAGGATTTCTTGTCAGATGGCAATTAAAAAGGACAAGCTTACTACCGTTATCGGTATTTCTCAATGGGATGAAAGATTGTTTTTTTATACTAAAAAGCAATTCAATAAGATTTTACAGATCCACAAAACAGGTTTTCTCCTCATGAAATATCGTAAGAAACTAGATTCCTTGGCTAAAGCGTGAGGCGATGGACACGCAAGCTGACTTGATACCACTAAGTGACACGTCCGTTCATTTCTTGAACTTCCGTGCGTAGTTACTCGAATTCTTTTATTTCTCCCATGGCCTACCAAAGCTTTTTCAAGTTCTATACTCATCCTTGGAGCGAGACATCAGATAACTCCATACTTCACGTGCCTAGCATTAAACTGAATGCTTTAGCCACCCTCCTGGCTGTTTCTCCCCTGATTCAGAGCAACCCATGGCTCTGATCAGGATTCTTGACCTAATTAATGTTTGTAATCACTTTGCACTTTTTCTGTTTTTGTACGTTTCCACTTTGTTGTTTTTATGTTAACCACTTTAGTTCTTCTCAGTGTAGTGATATCACCTTATACTGTTTGGGGAAAATATGTCTGGTTTCTAGTACCTTCAGCACAAATGTAATTTTGATAGCTATATTCAGCTGCCATTCCAAGTTTCTCTCATCCTGCTTTTCCCCACTATGTATTTCTGCCATTCTTAAATATTTGCTGAAGAAATACTCAGTTTCTGAAAAATATAGTTTCTGGGGCCATGTGCTTGCTCTACTGAACTGAAATTTCCTAACTGCCTCTTTCTACAATGATAGATGTACTTGTGTAGGTACTGTTCTATATGAAAGCCACTGGACACGTGTAATAGTTTAAACTCAAACCTTAGATCACAGCGAAGTGTTTAATAGCAGCAATGGAAGACTGTCAGCAAAGATCCCACTGGCAAGCCCCAAGAAACTCTCTGCTTTGTTCTTCACGGGTTTTAGAACCACTGTGTTAGATGACTAACAACCTTCAACTGATTTTGTATCTCTCTTCTGGTTAGAGAGAGGGTCTGACTCATATCCCAAGATAGGATAGTCTGAGTATAATCTAATAAAAATACTAGTATGAATCCATCAAGGGTGAAGTGGTATCTGTCTATGTCTCAATGTTTTTAAAATGTAAGGAATTAAGCAAGACAAAAGTAAAGAAGGATATGACAGGGTACTATTGATGACGCTCAGGTAGGTAAAGTAAATATGGCTGATGTGTGTAACTGAAAGAAAGTATTCGTGTGCATGCAGGTGAACTAACACACAGAGTTCGAAGTTATTTCACTCACTGGTGGAAAATAGATACAGAAATGTTTTATGTCTACTAATTAGGAGGAGCATACAGCATATTATGTCATCTTTATTATATTACAATCAGGTTAGATGCCTCATGAAATGAAAGATGTATCCACCGATGGTTCTGAGCGTGTTGTCTGTCCTGACCTGCAGCTGTGGGTTTCCTGAAAGCTGTATAGTTACTCAAATAGGACAGTATACACATGGGCACATTTGTCACTGTAGAAAGTGGCACTTGGGGAATTTCAGTTCGTTAGAGTTAGGAAGAAGAGTTTTCTGACCCAAGAATGAAAGTTACACTGTAGAGCGTTGTTTGCATGGATCTCTGAGACAAACTTTAAAGGTAGACTCAATGTTAAATGTAATACAGTGGGTGGGTGTGAAATCAGGTTTTTAAGTGGAAGATGAGGACAAACTTATTTCCTCTCCAAGCAGAGACATGTATTCATGAAACTCGCTTCACACTTGATGTAACGCATGACATATTACTGCCTATCCACCCCCTCCTAGCCAACAAAGCATGACTTAAATAATGATGGAAGCAGCTTTATGTAACTAGAAAGCAAACAAACTAGAGATCTACCTGTAGAGAGACTCCCAGGAGCCCACCAGAGAGACCCTCTAGAACGAAAAAGAGTCTCCGATACAAAGTGGAATGCATTTGCCATATGGATCATCTCTGTCTGAGGCATGATATTTAGGTAATGTCTCCTCTTTTTCACTTGGTTCTGATGAGATCAACATAAGTACTAGTTCTGCAGATTGTAAACCTCACTAGGGGATAAAATTATCCACATCACTTGTCAAGCAACATGGCAAGGAGACAGTTTTCAGATGTAAATGTTAACTTCCCTTTGCATTCGAGACATTTTTCCCCCTATCCCCACCACACTGCATGGCAACTGCTTAAAATACAGGCGATGTGTCCCTTTGAAAAGCATGCCGGGCCACCATTTTGTTCAAAAAGAACAAACCGAATCAATGAGCACACTGGAGGGATTTTATGTGTTCAAATTCAGTAAAATACCCTTAAGATCTGTCATATATCAAAAAGACAGAGCGATAGCTTCTACGTGACAAACAGTCAAGTTAAAACAAAGACTGCACTCGGTTGCTAAAATTGCCTGAATTGTATCGTAAACTGCACATTATTACAAGCTGTGTTCGATGCCGATCATCAGTTTTAAGCAAGATCTTACTTCACCAACATCTGAATATTTAAATTTTTTTTTCTCTGATGTGTAAGTCTTACTGTTGGTAAGCTTACAGATTCCCATTGCAATAATTATGACGATAGAATTTCAGGTCAGGTATTATACATTTAAAATGAACCATCGCCACCAGCCCTGCGTGCAGACTTGCTCACAGGTGGGTCATAGCACTGGCTCAGCACTTTTCATGGATCCTGTACAGTAAGCTTTATCTCCATTATGTTTGAGAGATGTTAGGTCGTGGGTGAAGACTATCTATTGGAAAGAGATGGATCTGGACAGAATTCAAGGTTTAGCATGTGAATCTGAGCAGGTTATCTAGTGATGCATGACATATTACTGCATATTAGTCATTTGCCACATATATATATATATGGCTACATATATATTTACATATGAATGGAATAGTATATTTAGGTCGAGATTTCATCATGAGGAATAAATAAAATTATGCATGTAAAATAACATGCTCCCTAGCATATAGTATGTGATAAATAAAGATTCAAACAACATTTTTATTTGTGTTATCTCAATGCACCCAGATTCCCAACTCCAGTGTACATAGGCTTTTTTCCCTTAAAGATATGCTTGAAAAATTTGAGAACATTGTTGTTTCATATTTAAATACATTTTAGCTGAAAGTATTTAAAGCAGCAAAGAGCTATGAAAAGTGAAAAGCCAAGGTCTCTCTCTAGCTCTATACTAATTTTCCTGCATTATTTTCCCTTCCAAATTGATTTATTGCTTGCTCGTTTATTTCAACACATGTAAGAATCTGAAAAAAAAAAAACCCGCACACACCCCCATGTCTATACAGGCACACGCATACATATATGCATATTTCATACATTTTATCCATCAGCAATATTAGAGTTCTCTCAAAACATCTCTTTAGGTAAGTGTAGAATAATTTTTCATTACTTATATAATCAAAATACACTCAACTTACTTCTGTGAGTTCACTGGGCCTGCTTTGCTTTGTTCAGACCACTGCACACCATCTCAATTACAATAGTGCGGTTGATCATATTCTAGGGAGGAATCGCTACACTGTCCTCAACCTTTGCTATACAGTTCTTATTTCCCAAACCAGTAAACTTGTTTTTTTTTTTTTTTCTTTTTTTTTTCCCACGAGTTAAAGTAGAAATCGTGATTTTTCTGAGGGCCTTCGTTTCATTTTTTTCTAACTGACAAAGTGCAGTTCTGTCACGCTGCTGAAGGGCTCGGGGAACCTAGTTTCAGCCTTTCGGATACTTCTGCGAACTTCCCTCTCTGTGGGAGCGCTCTGTTTAATCCTGGTTTGTGTGCGCGTGTCCCTGCGTCCACCCTGTTGATGTGGACGCACACAGGTGTGGACGCTAGAGTCTGATGTCAGGTGTCTTTGCCATTCCAACCTTATTGTTGAGACAGGTTCTCTCACTGAAGCTGGGCCTTGTTTTGTTAGACTGACAGGCCAGCAGGCCCACGAACGGGCTTTCTCTCTTCCTCCACCCCTCTTGCCCCACCCCAGTGCTTGGAGTAGACTGAGGGAGCCGCTTCTGGCTTTTATTCGGGTGCTGGAGATCAAAACTCGGGTTCCGGTGCTTACATCATAAGCACTCTACTTCCTAGTCTCGGACATGATTCATTAATCAGAATATTTAAAAAATTTCCTTCCTTCCAGCAGTATTTCTTTGCACCTTGAAAAAAAAATATCACTAACTGCCATTTGTTGTGTGTCTGCTCTATGCAAGTGTTTTCATTTCCATTTGTGATCATGTTAAACATCCTTCACAGGGCTAAAAATCCAAGCTGCGGAAAAACTGGCAGGAACTCAGACTAACTGAGTGACCAGAAACCGGTTAGATCAGTTCACACAGACTTATACAAACACCAGATAGTCTCTAAATCTTTACTCTCTGCTAGTGTGTGCCTACCTCCCCACTGCACTTCCCAGCGGCTTCTTCTCACACTCAAAGCCAAGTCCAGTCATTGGTGGTGCTCTCCACTGCCTCTTTGGTCTGTCCACCAGCAGTTTGATCAAGCATCTCATCTGTATTGTTTGCCTCACCTACAACGCATTGCTTCAGAACTGCGTAAAGCCTGTTCTGTCCTCTTGCAGCTCTTCCTGAGTGTTCTTATCTGATCATCTCCACATTCATGTTCACTCCATTCCCTCTCTCTCCCTCTCCACCACGAAGGCCCACGCTTGACTTCTAATACTCTATATTAATTTCATTTATTTCTCTTTAGTCAATATTTTATATTCAAGACTAATAGGATATCCCAGAGGGTAAAGGATTTGCTACTAAGCCTGAGGACTGGAATTCAATCCCTGGGTCAAAGAAAAAAAAAATGAATGGACTCATGCAAATTGTCCTCTGACTTCACATATCCACAAATATATACACACATAAAAATAAGTATTTTAAAAATATTTTCATATTTATTCCAATTCTCCATTTATAATCATTGTCCCTTAGTGCCTCCTCTATAAGATCCTACAACATGTTAGAGAGAAGAGGAGATCAAGTATGTATTAAGGCTTATTATTTTAACTGTTTGATAAAAGCAAAACTACAAAACCTCATAGTAATTCGCAACAGTCTTGGGAAATGCTATCAGAGTTTAATCTGCTTGATCTGTGATGATTTAGGCTCCAAATACTTTGGAAAGTAGAAACTCTGTATGTCATTTCAAAGATAAACATTATTTAAGTAGTATATTGAAAAAAGTGAAACATATCAGTAATGGTAGTATATTTAGAAAAACATATATTCGTCAACAACACACTTCAAAGAGATGAAAATGATCTGAGAAACATAATTCATGGTTTTACTCTCTACAATGAAAAAGGGGGGCATAATTCAATACATAATGAATTAATGGATTTTAAATACGGTAGGTAAATTTCAAGAGATTTTCATGGAAATTACAGTGTTCAGGAGCATCCATTATAGGGCTTAAAAAAGTTAAAAAGTGTGTTGCTGATTTGTTCAGGATGGCTCCTGCACAGATGGTATTAATATCATCATGTCCGTGAATGCTTTCAGTGAACCTCTTATATTTTTACCGAGATCAATTATTTTAAACCCAACCTATGTTTTGAACAAACCACTTGCCATGTGAATTCACATCATTGGTGTCTTCGGCAGTGGGAGTGTCTGTTCTGAAGACACAGATATACTGTTCGAATGTCATGCACAGCTTTTTGAGGAATACTCTTCAAGGCAATGCATTTGTATTTTTTCTTCAAGCAGCTGTAGGCATCAATTAAAGCAAGCCTACCAAGTGGAATGGACATGGCATTTCCATGACACAATTTAGAGGATTAAGCTTGGGGAGTGGTTCTTTTGGGCGGCTGAAAATGAGCAGGAGAGAGTGTTACTCAAGTGTACCAGCATTTGGGGACATAGGTGGGTATCTATACTATATTGGTTCTGTTGCTCTAAGGTAGAGCTGGGGAATTTGCATTTGAGTTTCTTGTGTATTTCTTGGTGACTAGATGCTGTTTCAGGGATCATTCTTCGAAAATCAACTAATGCAAGAGTAGGCAGATGTGACTCAGAGGAAAAGAGGCTCAGAGGATGCTTTTGCATGTGTACTGATGGAGAGGTCAGTGTGCAGCTTTAGGGAAGATGTGGAAAAAGTGCTGCCTGGACACTAGCCAGCCAGAGAGGGCATGCTTCTTGGTCCCATGAACCTTGGCAGGGCTTTCTCTGCCTCTTGATTCATATATTATGAGGATGGTATAGGGAGAGGTGGATGGCATGTGGTTTGGGAAAAACTTGCCAAATGATTTTGATTAACCTCATTTCCTATTTTAAAAGCAGTTAATATATTTACCTGTTATATATGTCAGGACTAGCCATTATGAATAAACCATCAGAAGTCCACCTTTTTCCAACTGGATACCCCAAACACATTTCCAACAATCAGCTAACAGTAACTATGCTACAGCCTGAATGCTATGCTCTTTTTAAACTTTCTCTACTAACTATTAGTTCATCATCTTTAAACTCCACCTACCACAAAGTTTTAGGAGATGGTGAAAATGTGGACAAGTTCTCTACTATACATTAATGACTTCCTGTTTGCATCTGAAGCCTCATTGTACAGATGAGGCTTTGTACATTGTTGTCTGTCATTATGTTGGCATTCTGATTTGCCAAGTTCCCACCATGCTCACAGTTTAAGTTCTGCTTACAACATACTAGGACTCTTTCTAACAAGCATCTCCATAGTTCCCATGATCCAGTTCCAATGGCACAATGAACCACAATGCCAGATCAGTCACAACAATAACTGTAGTTCTCTGGTAACCATTTTGTGGACTAGTCAGGACTTTGTGTCACTATGACCAAATACCTGATAAAGAAGTATTTATTTTGGCTCATGGTTTTAGAGGGTCCAGTCCCTGATTACTTGGCCTCATATTTTAGGCTTGGTATGTGTCAGAACACCATAGAGTACAGGGAGCAGAGAAAAGGGAGGAGTACCTGAAAAGATCAAGGCAAGAACCAGCTTCCATGGTAATGACCCTAGTGACCTTCTCCTGTAACCAGTAGGACATTCTACCTCCTCCTAATAATCTATTACAAATTCAAATCCTTCAGTGAAACCTTTCATTAATTCCGAGCTGTCCTCGCCTAATGGTATCTGGAAACTGCTTCAAAGATGATACACCCAAGAATGTATTTCACTGATGACCCTTACATCTTTTAATCTAGTAAAGTGTATAGTTAAACTCACCCTCGCACTTATACCATCACCCTACTGGCTCATGTCATAAAGCCCCTTGCTTTTGAAGGAAATTCTCTTTTTTTTTTCAGTCATTCACAATTTTATGTCAAGCTCATCTACTTTCTGGACATGCTTTCTATAGCAGGTGTGCGAGAACTTTAGTTCAAGAGGCTGTCGTCTACAGTAGTAGAGAGATAGGAGGTCGGTGGAGAATAAGTGCTGGTAAGAAATGACCAAGAAATCTTTGAGATTGCTGCTTTATGACAGCTGCAGGGTACCGTAGGCTATTCAGAAATACATCTGCCAAAGGGACAGGGAAGATCAGTGAAGAGTCTCAAAGGATTTACAGAGACAGTTTTCACATGGAAAAGTCCTCCCTGTTTAAGAAAATGGTTTCTAATGAGAATCTTACCCATTTCAAGGGCTTTCTAAGTGCAAAGGAAACCATATCATAGATGCACTATTTCTCAGTCAAAATGTAGAAAAAACTGTTAGGAAGTATGTAAAATTATGTATCACTTCATAATGCCAAATGTTGAGTTATTATATATACAAAATAAATTCAAGTTGTTTTTGTAATCATTTAAAATGGTGGTCAGAGGAGTTTTTAATACCAACCATTCAGGTCTACACTTGTTTAGGCAAAGCCTTAAAATGAGCCCTTCTTGGCCTGACCAGAATTCTTGTAGCTACTAGCAAACAGCAAGGCCTGTCTTAAACCCAACAACAAAGTGGTGTATGAGTCCTGACATGTGGAACAGCTATCTGGGAAAAAAAAAACAACCTTGAGCACAGGAGAGTTTTTCTAAAGAGTAAGCGCTCTTGCATCTGTGTTTGCTGGCCAAAAGCCCAGGGACAGTGCGAAATTCCTTTCCATTCTCCAATTCTCCAGAGGTGTCACCTACACTATCTTCTGCAGACCCTCTTTTGGGCTCTATGTCTGTAGGAGCCTGGGGTCTCGGAATTTTGAGGATGCACTACATACCTGACCTGTACCATTCCTTCTTGCAGAGACTCATCCCAGTCTCAGGGTCAACTCCAGGGCAAGAGCTAAGGTTGACAGAATGGAAATTCAATGCGCCTTTTCTCAAGCATGTAACAAACACATAAGCCAAGAGATAAAGAGAGCATGGTATTGTGTCTGGTATTTTCACCCAACAAATTTGTATTTTCTCCTAGAAGCAATGGGGGTCATTTAAACGATTTTTAAAAGGACACTTAATAAGATCTGCATTTTCAAGGTCCACTCTACCGACTGTTTTTAGCATACATGAGTAGCAGACAGAAGCTAAGTACTTAACGCTTCTACAATAAGTGTTTCATAGCAAATACTGCATGAACAAGGTTCCCATGAGTTGTTAACGCAAAGGTTGGCATGTAAATCTAAGCAGTTAACTGTTGCATTGAAAACTCTTAATAAATTCCCTATGGTCTAAGAAAGAGTTTCAAACTATTTGCTCACTCCTGTCACCATACAAATGTTTGAGGATTCTGCTACTTCAGTATACTTCTGTTCGTTTATTTGTTTGTAAAGAATATGCACATATAAAATGTAAAAGTTTAAAACATAAAATAATAAAAAACAGATGAACAGGAAAAATTAGGGCACTGGATAAAAGCAAACAAAAACAAGTGCTGTATTTTCTTCCTTCTCTCCAAAGGACGTTTGTACGTTCCTTTGGAGACCTGGGCTCTAAGAACAGAGAAGTAACTCATAGCAACTTCGTAAGCTCTCCAGGCTGGGATCCCTCCACTGCTCATCATCAGTGCCTTGGTTGATGGCTGGTGGATTGATCTAATGGTTTCTCCTTTCTGTTTTGTTTTTTTTTTTCATTTATGTTGATTTTTTTAAAAATTTATTTAACTTTTATTAATTACACTTTATTCATTTTGTATCCCCCCATAAGCCCCCCTCCTCCCCTTGTGGTCCCACCCTCCCCTCCCTTTCTGCATGCATGCCCCTCCCCAAGTCCACTGATAGGGGAGGTCCTCCTCTCCTTCTTTCTGATCTTAGTCTATCAGTTCTCATCAGAAGTGGCTGCATTGTCAGGGTTCTAGGTTATCACCACGGATAGTCCTTGGTTGGAGTATGAGTCTCTGGGAAGTTCCCTGTGTTCAAATTTTCTTGTTCTGTTGCTCTCCTTGTGGAGTTCCTGTCCTATGTTGATTTTTTAAAATATGTACTACAATTTCTTTATTGCTTCATTTCTTTTCCTCTTTCCTTTAAAGCATCTCTTGTCTTCCTATATGAAAATTGCCTATCCGTATGAAGGTCTTCTTGCCTTGCAGATACTGTGAGCTCTGTGAAGGCAGGCGGTAGGTCTGGGGTTGGCTGTGCGTCCACTGGTGTACAAGCACTCCTGCAACCTTCACAGCTGGGGCTCTAATTAAGTATGTTGAAGTAGAAGATGGCACCAGATGCGGGAGTAATTTGGGAATGATATGCATCCTTGTGTCTGTCTGTCTGTCTGTCTTGTATTTCATAGTTTATAGGAAGTTTATTAAAGTTTGTCATGGGCACTGATGAATAAGATTTTCTCGATAGATGTATCAAAGTGACAGCATTAAAGGGACAGCATTCTAATAACTATTGATCATGCATAGATCTTCCTCCTGAGGATTAATAATAGCAACAACAGCTCCTGGTCACTGTTTAGGTTTATTATGCTTTTGCTTAAAATTTTTAATATATATTTTTATTTGTGTTTTTGAGAGTTTGTTGAGGCACACCAACATTGTCCTGGCCAGCGTGCCTCAGCCTTACTGTCTAGCATTACTGCAGCCATTTTATTTTTAAGTCATTTTGATCATTAAGGTGAAATTAAGTTCAAGTTCTCAGCCTTTTACTTACAATTCAATACTTACTGAATTGTCTGCCTGGATGAATGATACATGTTCTATTTAAACAAAACCAGAATACTCTGCTATGTGTCTGCTATGTGAACTGGGAAGTCCCTACTGCAGTACCAACCAAATTAAAGGTCAGTTAGAAATGCTAGTCGAAATGATGTAATACATCCTGTACCTGATTATCTGGTTACTTTTTTTTTTTTTTTTTGCATAAAAAACCTGCCTTAGAAACATACCCGGTACCATTTTGGCTCCTGGGTCCACTCTGTTCAGTGGTCAATAAACTTTCCTCACTCTGAGCCTGGTGTCTGAGTGGTCAATATTGTTGATTTTGTTGTTGTTGCTGGCCTGCCTTCCCGATCGGGTGGGAAGGTGTCTAGCCTTCTGTTACTCAGACGAAAGGGTGTCGGGAAACCCCACAGCTCTGAGGCCATGAGTCACATGCTATGAGGAAAGGGAAGGTATTCCAGCTCTGAGGTGGAACAAGTCCCAAAGGTTTTCTGAGACACAGGAGTCCAGGAACCACCCCCCAATTTTGAGAATAGGCCTTCTCAACAGAGACATTGCAGCTCCTGGGAGAGGGTGGCCCCAACCCTGAGGCGCTGAGGAGCCTGAGCTCTGCTTTTTCTTGGTTTCTCCTTTCTTTTCTTCTTCTTCCTCCAACTAGTGAGTCACAGCAGACAGTAGATTGGTGGGATTTCAAGTCCTGAGCCGTGGGAAGCTCAGGGATTGGTGGGTTTTTGTCCAGTCTTTTCACCTCAGATTTGCATAGTCTCAATGAGTCCTACTGAGGGAATGGAGATGGCAGTTACAGAGGTTGGGAGGGAGAAGGGGAGAAACTGGGCTGCTGGAACTTCCTTGGGCAGAGGTCTGGCTGCTTTTCTGCTCTGAGGGGTTAGAAAGCATACAAAGTGTGCACAATGTAGGAAGAGAGTGCACTGTGAAGTAGACTGAAGCGGGCAAGGTTGTTGGTATCACGGACAGCTCCCCGGTGGTACCAGTAGGCATTTTGAGGCAGGGAAGGCATCTGGTTCTGTAGGCCAAGGCTGGGAGAGTCACCATGGACAGCTCCCTCTGAGGCCTTAGGAGGAGTTGCAGCTATTTTGTCTCAAGCCTCCACAGCCCCAGGGTGGAAATGGGGGCCCACTGCCCTGAGGCCAGAAGGGGAACTGGCTGCTTGGTTCCCTTGCATAGTAAGCAAGGGAACCACTTGCTTACTATGTATTAAATTGGCGTCTAAACCTAGCTCGTGGAGGGTGCAGTGGGCCGGGTTAGGATTCCTGGGCGGCAGCGGGTCACCACACCTTGTGAGGCATCGGAACGGCTTGGGGTGCCTGGCTACCTCAGCTTGGGGTGGGTGGGAATTGCCTCAGCCTGGGGCGTCTGCTGCAGTGCGCTTAGGGTGGCAGGGTGCCTCAGCTCCAGCCTCACAGTCAGTATGGGCTATTGTCAAACCCCAACAAGTTTTGTATGTGTTCTGATCATTTGGGGAGGACACCCAAAGTCCTCCCAGGTAATCATCTTTCCCTAGACACCCAATTTTGTGTTCTTTTTTTGTACCTTGAACCAGTTGTGGATCTTTGTGCTAATCACCACCTATTACAAACAAAAGCTCCTCTGATGAGGATTGAGAGATACAATTTGGAAGGTGCTACGCACAGTAGTGGGTAGCTGAAGAGCAGTCGTCAGTCTTATCTAGCTGTGAACCCAGGGAGCTACAATAATGACAGGCTTCTTAATATGTACGCACTAATGTAATAGTGCCAGAAATGTCATGGGAGAAGCCAAGCGCTTGCGAATTAGGTTTAAGTTTCACTCCATTAGATGAAACCCATACTATCATTGGGTTCTGTGTACAATCATCTTACTCAATTGCTTTTCACCTAATTTTTAAGGAAAGGGTTTCTTGCGGAACTTGGCATAACTGACTGACTAGGCTGGGTGGTCAGGGAGCTCAAGGGATCCTCTTATCTCTGCCTCCCCAGTCCTGGGACTACTGACGTGTGAGGTGATTAGAACACAGGTCCTATGATGAGAGGACTGAAGCTTTGGCTATCTTGATAGCAATTAGATAATCCACCCTCTTGGGGGGGCGAAGGGGCTAGAGTTTAGTCATCCAGTCAATGATTTAATAAGTCAGGCCTACACAATGAAACAATGATATAATCCCCTAAACCGGAGGCTCAGTGGTGTTTACTGGCTCATGAACACATTCATGTTTTAAGAAGTTGATATATCCTGACTACAAACAGAGAAGGCACACAGTAGTTAACACCTGTGCGGGGTCATCTGCCTGGTCCCAATCAATGATTCTGATTATAATGGTTTTCTGACTTCAGTTCTCATCTATTTTTCTCAAAAACTGGAACAAAGTCTTACTCTATTGCAACTGCCCAAACCTAGCATCTAGCAAGGCTCATTATTTGCTTCTGGTGATGGCTTGGTATTTACATATGGACCAAATAGAGTTCAGTTTTCCTGAGGCATGACCTCACAGCCGAAGCCCAATCCAAATGTCCATAAATACAAGTAAAGTCATTGCAAACACAAAGCCAAGGTCATTACCAGACTTTACACACCTAGCCTAGAAGTGACTGAAAGGTAGTTATACCAATGTTTCTGCCGCCATGCTGTTTCACCTTTCCAAAGTATAAAAAATACTGAACAAACATACCACAAGTCAGGTTCAGGAATACAATTTAGTTCCCAGTTTTCTGTTGAGTATAGTCACTGAAATTTGTTAGACCTGGTCAAATGGGTGGAAGCCTGCATACTCTCTTAGTAGAGGACTGGACATATATGTGTGTAGCACAAAAATCAAGCCTCATACAACAAATCCTAAAAAGTAAGACAGTCCCCCTATCAACCAGAATCATCCATAAGAATGAAAACATTTTACTCTTCATTGGACACTTGAAACATTTTACATCAGCAGCTACACATCCTTCTAAAAGATTCTTGTTTGTGCAGATGTGTATATTTGTGAGTTTGGGCTCATGTGCATTACTGTGTGTGTGTGTGTGTGTGTGTGTGTGTGTGTGTGTGGTGTGTAGAGGTCAGAGGACAACCTTGGTGTTGGTCCCTGCCTACAACCTCGTTTGGGGCAGGGTCTATTGTTGACTGCTATATGCCAGGTTAGCTGGTACACGAACTTCCAGGGACTCTGCTGTCTCTGTCTCTCATCTTCTGATAGGATGGGATTACAGACGCATGCTGTCACACTGGCTGTATATGGGTTCTGGGGAGCCAAATTGAGGCCCTCACTCTTCCATAGCAAGTGACTTATCTACTGAGCCATCTCCATAGTCTAGAAAGTATTGTCAACGAACCCCAAGTCAATTGTTTCTGTTTAGGGGGACAATAGTAGAGCTCTAACCTAGGATGTCTGACGTGCCAGGTAAGTGCTTTACAACTGAGCTGCAGCCCTAACCCTCATTTGGGTTGTAACAATCTCTTTGGCTTTTCCTTGCCTTTTCTCTTCTCTTCTGTTTCACCCTGGGCCTTGTCTCCTCTCCTTTCAATGTCTTCTTAGCCCTTTCTTGTTTCTTTGTTGGCTTTCTGTGGTCATCTGCTATGGTCTTCATTCATGATGCTCCCCTTTTTGGGTTCTCTTCACATTTTGTTGACTAGCTGGAAGCCTTCTCTTGTGGTATCAGATATGATATAACGCTAAGATTTTCTTTTTCCTTCAAGACACAGTTTCTCTGTATAGCCCTGGATGGCCTGAAACTTGTTTTGTAGACCAGGCTGGCCTCGAACTCAGAGATTGCTTCTGCCTCCTGAGCAATGGGATTAAAGGCGTGTGACACCAACACCCAGCGAAGACCTGTTCTTATTCACTTGTCATTTAACAAATATGGAGGATATGATGCGTATTTGAAATTAACCTTGTTTCTCTGTTACAGGGCAGGAGATCAAGATTTGAACCATGTTACTCATAACTCCGTAACTCCACGGAAGGTAGTGACCAAAGCAATTCGCTTGTTGGGTAAGTTTCCATATGGTATGCCAGCAACATGGAGTCAAAACTGCCCTTTGTCACCATCCCTCTAAGGCCAATCAGAACTTAATAACGTATTTTCAGATGGATGGTGCACTTTGAGAATTGTGAGTACTGTCTTTGTAGGTATCATTCAAGAAGTAGTTTCCCTGGGCACATGGCATTTAAAAATTCTGATTGGCATTTCTTTTGTTCAAAAGAGAACCCGGCTTAGTTTGCAGCAGAGAGGACCACAGGATACAGGTTGTGCAAATGTCTATCTGAAATGCAGCTTTGTGGGGCTCAACCTTCGAGCTTGCAGGAGACAGCATCAGTTTCAGGTCAGAGTGCTGTTCTTAAGTGATCAGTGTAGAAAAGGGAAAAGACATTGAGGTGACCTTGCTGAGGGTCTAAAGCTGCACTGAAGTCTTCTCTATGATTAAGTGAGCCGAATCTTAGATTAGCTAAAAGCAGTGCAGAAACATAATGAGTTCACTTATTTTGGAGCATTTAATAACAGTTATAGACAGTTATGTGATCAGGCGGAGTTATGACTTATTCATTCTTTCATTGCTATTAAAATTACTGCATTTGAGGTTTTTAAAGTCATTGAAATAAAAAAAAAGTCTGATTTATGTTAGGGGAATTTAGTTTGCCCTTTGGTCTCTCAGTTTTTAAATGATATAATTAGACTTTTTAAAGACCATTCTAAAAGCATTATTAGCATTTTGTATAGCAGAAAGTAAATGCATGTTTTGTGGATAGTTTAATTTTAAAAGGCATAATAATACTTGAGTCAGACAGTGATATTCATAGATTATTAAGGAAAGATTTTTTGTATGAAATTTTTCAAAAGGCAATTGTATAATTTTAGTAATAGACTATATAGAATACGTGTAAATTTTTTTCATGTGTACACACACATGCTCTCTTGCAAATGTACTCTCTAATTACATTTTGAATGGACATTACAAAAGCACGGGAATAATACAACACAGCTTTCCTGCCATTTGGGAAGGCAACGATGGGAAGAGAAGGTACCCAAGGTTGTATTCACTTGTGACCTTTATCTTATTTCCCCAGAAATTACAGAGTCATCTATCAGCCTGGGGTTGGGTTGGGGGCTGCTTTAATCACAACAAAGAGATCTGCAGCTGTTTTGAATTAGCGGTAAGTAGACAACAATCGTGAATAAATCGGTTTGGGGGGAATATGGAAGTCCTGTGGATGCATCAGCATCTTGGCCAGATGCTCGGTTTAAACTTTTCTCATGCATTATATTGTCTGCTGTTTAAATATACGTGACTGCTGCTTCTATGTGGGTTATTACACAACGCACAGGCAAAGAATATCTGATCGTAAAACAGGGTACTAAAGTACTGATTTCAGTTGGACCCTGCACTTAGATTATTTTATGCATAAAACTGCAGTGTGCTTAAACAATAGCTACTTGTATCTGTTCTATACAGAGTTCGTATTCTTTCTAGAGACTCAAAACGGTGCACTATATGATTGATGAAGAAAACGGATAAGCACATTATTAAGGAATGGATGCAAGGAAGCATTAAAAAAAAATCACTGAGATTAGCCCAGGTAGCCAAATAGATGGTCTGACTTTCATCCACTAAAACACGGCCATACACACTTCAAGATACATGGACATAAGTAAATAGACATGGGTATATCTATACCTTTTCAATTTCTATAGATGCAGTTGAATTTAATCCTCTAATTCTGCCTTCTATATTAGTGATCATCCTCTGGTGAGTCCTCAGCCAGTTTGAAATAGCCGAGTCATCTATTCTCTGTGTCCTCCTTTGTTAATTGACAGGAAAAGGTGTCACATGGTTTACAGGTGTGGGAGGTCATGTTATTCTTGTGACAGCTGAGAGGTCAGGATTGGTGCGCATCAGCTTCCAGTGACTTCACAGCCCCAGTGCTATTTGAGGCTCTCTGGAAAAGAGTCATGGCTTCCTGACAGTGATGTGAGCTTCCACCTGGGCTGTTGCCAAAGAGACAGGAAGGGCTGGGAACAAGATACACATCGTTCCCACTGACTGGACTGAGGGGTGCAGGGCAGAAGTGCCAAGATCTGCAGTTCATGCAGTGCAGAATTTTGTCCACTAGAGACTGATCTCCACCCGGTAAACATGTTGCTTGCAGTTTCACAGTTTAGACTTGAACTATGGTCTCAGAGGTGAGGGGCTAGCATTTCATCCACTAAGTCATTTAGCCTTTTCCTTGGAAGGAAGATTGATTTTAAAAAAGCTATTAACCTTCGGTGATTTATCTCATTAGATCATCTTCATTTTCTTCTGCTTATAATAAGACTATATCATATAGTTTTAATCCTCAGTTAATTCAGTGAGACTCTGAAAGGGAAACGCAGGGGATAAAAAAAACCCCAAAAAACAACAACAACAAAAAAAACAGGAGAGATAATGGAAAATTATCAATGATGCTGAACTGAAAATGTTATTGAGAAAAACAAAAGAAACAGCAAATGTTATCGCAGATCTCGGCGCTATGATCTCATAGCCATCATGACACTCTGCAACCTGGTTTCACAGAGAAACTGCTGGGTCATATCAATTTCATGGCCAGAGACCATGCTATCAACATAGACATTACCTTCCCTTTTCTGGAATGAAAACAAAGAGCATAGGATTCTTCCTCCTTTCTTTCTTTCTTTCTTTCTTTCTTTCTTTCTTTCTTTCTTTCTTTCTTTCTCTCTCTCTCTCTCTCTCTCTCTTTCTTTCTCTCTCTCTCTCTTTCTCTCTGTCTCTCTCTCTTTCTTTCTGCAACTAAAACATAAGCCAAGGAACCAGTGGTAATCAATTCATGCTGAGTATATATTCAGAAGTGCACAAGAAACAGCAATTTTCAAGGAAATTGCATTAAAACACATTCTGTTCAGAGCTTGAAATTAGACATTTTATCTATTTTTACTGAAAAATGTGAAAAATGTGTTGAACTATCCTGCTCTGCTGTTTTATCCCAAATCCCCTTAAAGTGAACCAGACTCCCATTGGTGGCTTCCCAGACTGAACGGTAAGTTGATTTACTGTGTTCTGTTGATTGAGTTTCCACTTTGGAGCCAGTGTTACACTTTGTGAATAATGTGTTAGCATTAATGACTTTAATTCATTCTCCACAACTTTATGACAGACAGTAATTTATATTTCTCCTGGAGTACCTGATAGCAAAAGAATTTCTGGTATTTTTTTTTCCATGCATGTTTCTAGGCTGAGCAAGAATAGCAAATGTGAGCACCCCGTATTAGCAACATAATCTTGTCTTAGGAGTGTGAGATCCCCTCACCCCCGGGGCTCACCTGTTCCACCCCAACATTCAGGTATGTACACTGAAAGCTAAATTAAAGGCTTATAACAACACGTGAGTATTTGGTCAGCCTAAGCAGCCATATGCCTAATTCTCTGTCATTTTATGGGCTTATTTAACACTCGTGTTTGAAACTCCTTTTGTTGTAGGTACTGTTAAGTTTATTTAAGCTGGTGTTTGGGCAGGTGAGGCTAGCTAAATAATGACGAGTTCTGACAACTTTATTTCTAAAGAAACCAAAGAAGCTTACCTTGTCAGGCCTTTGTTCTTCATTTCCTGAACTGGTTAGCAGGATGCCTCGCAAGACAGTTTGAAACTGAAGAAAGAAAAGATTAGAAAAATATGTGTGCAATGGAGTCACATCTGTTCATGTTTTTTTTTGAGCAAATGAAAGTGATGATAAATGGACACTTTGGTAGCCGAGTGTAAAATCTCTTTCTATGCATGTCACAGTCCACAGTACCTAGGGTTAGAACTGGATTTTCTCTAATTTTCTGTAATGTTTGCTTCAACTCCTCTTTTGTTAAATAAAAAGCTACTTTAATTTCCTTTTCATATCTGGAACAATCTGGGGATGGCGTTTGCAAAATGAATATTGATGGAGGGTTTGAAAATAGGAGATAGGGTTCAGAATGAAGGAAACAAGCCAGCATTTGGCAACTGGGCGGCAAGAATCCTAAGTGTCTCTTAGCTCTTAGAACTGCAAAAGCGGCCTTGAGAAGGGTAGGGTGGGAAAGTGTGGCTGCTGTCTTTTACCTTTGGCTTCTCTCTGGTTTTAAGAAAGCATCCTAATCAGAGTTACTATTCCTATGATAAACATCATGACCAAAGCAACTTGGGGAAGAGAGGGTTTATTTGGCTTATGTTTACACAATTTGGCTTATGTTTACATTATTGAAGGAAATCAGGACAGGAACCCAAACAGGCTAGGGACTTGAAGGCAGGAGCTGACGCAGAGACCATTCTTCCTGGCTTGCTCAGTCTGCTTTCTTACATAACCCAGGACCACCAAGCCCAAGGATGGCACCACCCACAATGGGCTGAGCCCTCCCACAAAAAATCACTAATTAATAAAATACCTGCCTACACTCTGATCTTAGTGACACACCTTCTCAACTGAGGTTTCCTCCTTTCCAGTGACTCTGGCTTGTGTCAAGTTGACATAAAGCTAGCTAGCTAGCACAGAAAGTTTCTGAGTTCCATGAGTTCCACCTTCACTTTTTTTTTTTTTAATCTTGAATTCACAATGGGAAGAATACTGCCCATTCTGCAAACTTTACTTGCCCAACGCGAAACTTTCTCAAATGCTCCATCCTATCAGATTTTCTCAAAGTGATGATTTTCATGTTGGTAGTAAACCCTCAGAATTTGTGCAATTGTTAGTTATGTCTGCTACCTTATCTACCATGAAAAAGGAGAAGGTGAAGATCCCAAATAAAAAGGGAATAGTTGTCCTAGATCTGTGAATTTTAGAACTTGGAAATATTATTACCTTACTCCACTTTAGCATATTAAAGTGATCTTATGATAGATATAAACCCATGTTTATTGTAATATTATTTATAACAGCTAAGCTAGGTAATCAGCTTAGGTGCTTACAAGCAGACAAATAGATAAAGTATGCTCTACACACACACATAAACACACACACACACACAGACATACGATTATTAGTCATCCATAAAGAAGACTGAAATATTGTTATTTGCAGGAAAAGAGATCCAAGCAGAGATTATTATATTTGGTAAGAAAAGCCTATCTCAAAAAAAGAAAAGGTAAGTTTTCTGTAATTTGTAAAATTTGAGGGGTTACATGAAAGTTTAATAGAGATTGCTAGAAGTGACGGAGAAAGGAGCAAGGGGTATAGAAAAATATAATTTGCGGTGTGATGATGAGAGCACAAAAAATACATGTGTGCAAATGTCAAAACAGAACTGTTTACTTTATACGATTATAAACATTAAAATACATTAAAATAAAAGTAAAGCTCATAAATAATAAAATCTAAAAGTTAATATTTTTTCTCCTAATTTTCAAATGGTTCTGTAACATAGAAATATAGAATAGTGAAGTAGTTTTAGTAATAGTCAATAAACAAGCAAATTAGCTGACCTTCTATCCTAGGTATAAAATGATATGGCAATAAAAACATTATGTTATATTAGGAGATAATTATAAAATGAAGAAAAAAGACACACAGGTCTCTCTTTCTGGCATGTTAACAAAAGGCACATAACTTATTCCTCTCTGCCCACACTCATTAAAAGATTCTAGTAGATCTGAAAATGAGATGGCACTTCTCTGGGCTGTTAGTTATTTTAAATTCTAGTTGGAATCAGTAACAAAGACAGAAAAACTGGCTCCTGGTGACCTAAATCAAACATATTTCTAAACCCTGTGCTGGGTGATAAAACTTTTCCTGGGTACATGCAAAACACATATCTGTCTATTCACCCAAATAGGAAATCCACCACAGCCCATACTATGGATAACACCAAAGTCCAGCGTGGTGCACCCATGAGTTTTACTGGGGTTACTTGCAGGAATATGGGTGAGGAGTTACTTACAGGGGTAGATATGTGTCAAGGACAACTGCATCACCAAATCCCGCCCTAGCATGGAGCCCGGGACACACTGCACAGACTGCAGTCGGCTCCACAGGATGGACAGGGCCTTTCCAGGTGCCTCAGGTGGTCTACACCTCCTCTAGGCAGCCCAGTTGGCTTTTGTTTCCTCCAGGCAGCTGCTCTCAGAGTCTTCTTGGCGGCTCAGCACCATTTTGTCTTGAGATGGACTCTGAGCTTTTATGGTTTACTCAGGCAGAGCAGGTCCTACAGAATCTGGTCCGTTTCAGGGACCTCCTGAAGCTATTTTTGCATTGTTCAGCTTCCTGCTTAAGGAGTTTCCCTTCATGATGGAGATGGAATGTTTCATTCTGGGAGGAAACTTAGGAAGTACTTGGCCTCCATCATCTAGTTGATGAAGAAGCAAGGGAATCCGATGAACCATCATCTAGTTGATGAAGAAGCAAGGGAATCCGATGAACCATCATCTAGTTGATGAAGAAGCAAGGGAATCCGATGGGCCTTTGTAATATCTTTTTCCGCTGTCTCTCATCACGGCAAACTTCAGGTCCAGGTGGAGTCTGGTGTTGTTGACCCCGTATCTTGTTCTTTGTCTTATTCATTCTATTGCCGCCACTACCACCACCCACACCACTTGTATAGCCAAGATACTGGCAGGTGGTACTTCACATCCTCCCTCCAGTGTTCTTTCAGTGTTTCAGGCTGCTCTGTCATGTCATTAACCCCTGATGTACTTACATATAATACATTATTGTTTGATTTGTCACAGCTCTCATAGGACGGTCCCAATGTCTTTACTCTCCCAGTAAGCAGAAAGAGTGGTCTCTAGGTTGTGATGCAGGAGGAGAATCTATTTGGGGCAGTGAAGATACCATCTTTAGACCTTTCCAGTATAAACCAGTAAGACTCAAAAGGTTCTTCTCCTAGTGAGAAAACATACCAAGCCATTTTACAGATGTGATTTCTACCTGGTCTATGGCAGCTGGGTTTAGCCCAATCTAAATAATTCTCTCATGTTACATCCTGGAATACCCAGATGCTATGGGAAGTTTGGGCCTCAGCTCTTTCACTGATAATGAAAACTGGCTGTATTTGAAAGGGAAGCATATTGATGGAAATTAAGAATCGCTTACGGCACCACAGAAAGCCTGGCTCAAAGACAGGAGCCAATAAATGATGATTTAAGAGCCTGCCGGACTGCTTACCCTAAGCAGCTCTGCAAATATTGCCTGCGGAAGTTTGTTTTGTACCTGGCTTTTAGCTGCTCCTCTTCATCACAGGCGCGGAAAGTGACCATTAGGTTAAGAGAAGTATAAAAAGAGAACACAAAACTGTAAACTCAATCATTTGAAGGTTTATCTTGAACTGTAAGTGGCAGATGTGTTTGCCGAGGGTGATTTTTTTTCCCCCTAACTATGAAGGCGTTAACAAAATGTTATGCCACAAATTTCAGCTTCCTTTTAGGTGGAGTGAATTTGAGTTTGTTAAGCACAGAAGGGGATGTTCAGTTTTCACTGAGGTTTCTAAACTAATGTTAAACCCTGTGCATCACAAATAACTTGATGAGAGTTGTTTTTCCTGGCAACACAATAAAACAGAAGATAGTAATAATGCTTAGGCCACTACACTCAGGTTGAGCATGATTGTTTTCTTTTTTTTTTTAATTTTATTTTTTTCTTATCAGTTACATTTTATTAACTCTGTATCCCAGCCGTGTCCCGATCCCTCATTCCCTCCCAGTCCCTCCCTCCCTCCCTCATCTCCACCGTGCCCCTTGCCAAGTCCACTGATAGGGGGGACCCCCTCCCCATTCATCTGATCCTGTTTTATCAGGTATCTTCAGGACTGGCTGCAAAGCTCTCCTCTGTGGCCTAACAGGACTGCTCCTCCCTTGGGGGGTGGGGAGGCCAAAGAGCCAGTCATTTTCAATGAACATCTGCCTTAAAAAAATACTCACCTTGAACTATCATCTGTGAAATTTCTTATAATGGATTTCACATCCAGTTAGAAATCTAACTGGCATTCCCTACCCCACACCCGGCTTTGCAATGTCCCATTCTTAGGGGTGCTTTAGTTTTTCATAGTTTCCTAATCTCTGCCATTGAGCCCCTGACTTCTAAGCAGTAATCACCATGGCCACCATCCCAATACCAACACTGGGGTTATGTGTGGTCCCTCTCCTCCTACTAGTAAATGATATCACAAGTCCTGTCACTTAAATAACTGTTCATAGCCCCTACACCCTCCATCTCCGGACCTAGATTTTCAAAGTGTTCCAGTTAGTTGCAGAGCAATACACTGAAGACAGAATGGAAAGACTTTGGAAGCTCACACATGGAGTTTCTGTTAGTATAACCGACTCTAAGGATAAAGTTAAATTTCCAAAAAATTGTGAAAACATAAAAAGATTTCACTTATTGTAATACATATTTATGAAAAACTATTTTTAGGGCCCTATAAAGTTAAATCAGATACATTCTGGATTTCAGTTTTCTTGTCTATAAAGCTAAGTGGACAGTGAGTTCCTAGAAACTCTTTGTTCTTGATTCCTAGTGATTTCATGCTCTAATGGCACTTTTCAGTATAAAATGATACGTCTCTCTAAGGTGCCAATCAATAGCAGTTCACTGGCTTGTGAAGTCCCATGCTTAATACGTGGAATTCTGATTTTTCCTAACATTAAATTCCCTTTAAAATAGTTATAAGTATCTGTTCCAGAGATGACCTCTGACTTCTGACATGGAAGTGACTCTTAATTTCAAGGTAACAGGTCTCAGATGAAGGATCATTTAAATATGTCCCAACAACTATCCAGAGTGACAAGACCTCATGACGATTTATGGTGAGCTATTTAGGGAAGAGTGCAGTGTGCCCTTTGCGTTAATAGGCATCAGGGAGACTGGGGTCTGTGAGACATTTGGCAGTTCTCAGCTCTTGGCACTCACCAAAAAAAAAAAAAAAACCTGAATGCACCATTGTCTTAAAAAGATTTTTTTTAAAGTTCACAGTGCAAAGAGGGAAGATCACAGCATTGAAGGGCTGATTCTCAACCTGTTTTAAGAGTTTCCCCTGGTTCCAGCTTGCTGTTTGCCTGCATTCCTCTTGGTTCCTTTCAGGTTTTTCAAAAGAAATTACGGATTCTAAGAATAGCAACAGGGACACAGTGACAACAAAAAATAGGAATCCAGCAAAGAAGAAAACCTATGGCTAAGCTGACAGAAGACAAGATCTCTTTCTCTTTCCACCCCCCCCGCCCCATACTGAGTTACAGGATTTGGAGAAAACAAGTTTTATACATCCTCGATTCTCATTTGACAGTAGGCAAAATACAGTAAATGACAGCTTCACACCTACATAATGTTTAAACCTTACAGGTTTTTGCATTTTTTTCCCACTTAGGAATGAATTTTTCATTTATGTATCTAACTTTTGTGAGGCAGCTGCATTCTCTCCTTCATTCTCTATTATTCTTCCAAGGTTATTTTTTTATATATATATATAGACTCAACAGTTTAAACAGATCTAGTTGGGTGTGAAATTGAGGGAATTCTTTTAGATTTGATATGTGTGTGTACTGATATGTGCAGAGAAATATTTGCTCTTAAAAAAAACGACATGTTCATGCTAAGATGTCTCAGTACATTTCTGATCATGTGTTTGTAGCTACTTGTGCTTCCTGCCTATCTCCTATAAAAATAAGGCTTGTTTTACATCCCAGCTTTATTTGCAAGTATCCGAAGGGGTGTGGTGGTGTGGTGTGGGAGACAGTAAGAAGCTTTAGGAAGGAAAAATCTAACCATACCTAAGGATGACCTTAAAATTTCCTTGGCTTTGCCTGGCACCATGGCTATGTGAAAGTTAATAGTTTCAGTTCACAGAGATTTATGCAAACCTTTAAAAAATTTTGGTCACGTGGGGTCATGTCCCTTGAGTGTCATCAGAAATTTTAGCTTGTATTAGCTGAAATTCCAGAGCTAAATTAATCAAAAAAAAAAAACTGTCAAGAATACTAGGGAGAATTTGTGTTTAGGTGACATACTACTTAGAGGCAAAATCATGAGTTTGATAACTTTTCTTTGCTTGTTTTTAAATTACAAGAATAGTACTTTACTTTTTCTAAAATAAGAAATTATCAAACACTATAGAAATTTATAAGGAAACAAAACACCAAATATACCAACCACTACAGTTAACTACTTCTAGCAGTTTTTGTGATCCTCCTGCCTCTGACTCCTTCAGGAAATCCTACTGGCCACAATCCACTGGCACCATCACAACCCTGCAGTTTTTGTGTTTTAAACAAAAAACAAATTTTTGTACATCCTTGAACAACTTGTTTTTATTTGCTTTTTTTTATTGTTTTTGTTTTTTTGCTTTTGACTTGTTTTTTCATGACAAGGTTTCTCTGTGTAGTTTGGCTTTCCTGGACTCTCTTTGTAGACTAGGATGGCCTTGAACTCATAGAGATCTGCTTGCCTCTGTCTCCCTGAGCGTTGGGATTACAGGCATGTGCCACCGGGCCCTGTTGTTTTTATTTGCTTAACAGTAGATCACTGGCTTCTTTCTAGAGCCGAACACAAGGATCATCTTGAATGTATGTATGTGCACTTCTCTATAGAAGAAAATTCAGACTATTCCTAAAAATGGGACCTTTACCAGATGTAATGAACAATGTTCTTACGATTTACTATTGTCATGCTGCTGTGTCTGAAGATATGGGTCCCTAAAATAAGGCTATTGTATACACTGAACATTTTCAGACGTGCTGCCATGGAAGGACTTTTGATTCTAAGACCTTACTCTTCTACATCTGTACAGAAAACTGGGTTGGAAACCAAATGAACCTAAACTAGACCTGGTCACTAAAACAAGCTATTTTCACTCATTCAGTTTGGCTACCTAGCAATAAACAACAAACTTGTGAACCAAAATGATGCATAGCTTGTCCAATTTTAATTTGAACACATAAGTATTTTTAAAGCATTTTACAAGGAGCTCTAGCTGAGCATAGTTATGCAGGTCTATAGTCTCAGTACTTGTAAGGTGGAAATGGGACATTCAGGAGTTCAGTCAAGGTCATTCTTTCAACTATGTACTGAGTTTGAAGCATGCCTGGGCTATGTATGATACTGTCTCACAAAACTGGAACAAACAAGAGGGCTGTAAATAATCTTTGCTGAGCTTAGTCTTTCTCTTAAGGAAAACAGTACAAACGCCAAAGAGTGAGTATTGTACTGCTTGCTACTGTTCTGTGTTTAAATGCTATTTTGCATTTTATACTCTGTAAGACAGCTTCTGAGTTCATAATTCTCATAGGTGTGCCCACAGGGCACAGACTTATTGTAAGTAACATACATACTGCCTAAAGCAGCTGAGCAAAAATATAACCACGGGGAAATTAGTGTGAAGTTTAGTATGAAAACATATCACTTATAATAATATTATTTTCTTTTCTCGGCTGATTCTATTGCCCCAAATCTATAAAAAATGTAAAAGTTACTTTATGACTTCTTTATGTTGTAGGTCAAGATGATGACTTACCCTGACTACCACATATACAGTATGCTGGTTTAATACAGGGAGAAGTGAAGAATCTAGGGGACAGGGATTTTCGCCTATTGCCAATGAGCATGGCTCGTAATTGGGCTTCTGAGAATAATAGGCACCATGTGCCAGTCAATCTATGATCATAAGTGGAAACAGCAAATCCTGACTTCTCTTGTTCTTCTTTCATAGAGATGAGACTATATCTGAGGAGTTTGTTTTACGCTCTAGAGGATAGAAGCCACAGCCAATCTCCGGGCCCAGGAACATTCAGAAAAACACTGAGTGAGCACATCCGTTGTCCAAGTCAAGTTGCTGTTTCTCACGGAGCTCATTTTCAACATGTACAAATGTCTCCGGGGGACATTAATGAACAAATCCTTTCGACTATTTTTCATTATCACTTCGTATCACGCCCCCAGGTTAGTCACTGGTCTAGTGCCAGATGGGACAATCAGTCACATTTCACTGCTGTGTTCAATCTTACAAAATTCATCAAATGGTGAGGGGTGACTCTTTGCTCATAAGGAAAACCTGACTCTTGTCTGTCTTCCATCTGTACTTCCAGAGAGGACTTCAATTTTGTTAATAGCAATCTTTCTATTCCCATCACACCCATAAGCAGAAAGGACAAAATATCCAGTCTTCTGGGCCATTGCAATAGTTTCAAACAACTTTTTTTATGTCTTTATAACCAGAGTTGCTCTGTTGCTCTTTTGACCTACCAAGTTGATCGTATTTCTCCCTGATTCTTTTCATGGCCCTCTTTGAAACAGAAAGTTCAAACTCTGATTGTAACAAGAAGATCTGCCATAACTTCAGTCAACCTCCAACTTTTACTTAAACAAAAACAAAAACAAACCAAAAAAAGAGCTATTGCTCTGTAAAATCCTTCTCAAGAGATTGTTCTTCATTTCTATGTCTGTGTAGGTTTTGCCACACAGCCCTTAGCAGTATTTTTTTTTTTTGTTGTTGTTGTTAATGGCTTGAGTCTTAAATAACACCACAGGCCATACAGCTATTTTGAGAGGATGTAGAGCCTGGCTGCTTGAGGTTGGCCACTGGGTCCAGGGCCTTACAAGTTGTAGCTGGGTCTATTTTGTATCTATTCTCTCTCCTGTTCTGATGTGCTAAAATGTGAGGAACCTTTCTTACAGTTCCTAACTCTGTGAACTCCAACGTCCTTCCCCACTGATGCACTAAACTTACCAAGAGCCAAAAAAAAAAAAAAATCCTCTATCCATTAAATTGCTTCTGTCTTTTGTCACAGCAATGAGAAAATTGACTAAGCTAGTCCTTGCCTGAATTGCTCTTCTTTATACCAACACACTCCTGGGTAATTCATTCCTTAGTCTTCGGTGCCCACATACACCTGTATTTTTAATTATAGGTGTATTTTGTGAGAGATCTGTTTACACTTTTGGCTTGCAAGTACTTTATTCACATAGGTAAGAGTCCTCCTTTTTCTATTACCAGTGTGATGGAGAACAGGTAATGACTAGTGAGTCAATTAACTGATGTATAAATATTAACCTCTCCATCTCAATCAAAGGAAAGACAGACCGAGTTTATTAAAGTCATAAATAGGATGCTTCATATGCATGCTTGCCTTTCTTATGTCTTACTCCAAAATAGATTTAAGGCATTTTTCAAAATTATGGACACACTGACAGGACAATAAATAAATAATGGTGGACAGTAAGACTAAGAGTAATTGTGGACTGGTGTCTTTCACTCTGAATCTATGTTATCTTTATCCACAAGCAAATTCACCAATAAATCACACTGTTGAGGAGATCCAGGAGGAGACTACACCGTATATCCGATAAAGAGCAAAAGGTAAGCTGTGGGGGTAAAAAGGAGAGAAAAAACAGTGACAACATTTTAAGTGGAAATGTTCGTTAGTTGGATACAGTATGCTAGATATATGGAATATTCCAACATATTTGTAATGTTAACTTGCTCTAATTTTCACAGTTTATATAACTTTTAACAGTTGCATGTCACTGTTTCTGCCAAAGGCCAGAGAATTATACACCTTTTCATCAGCTATTAAGATACAAAAGTTTTACTTAATGGGGATACTTAACTTAAACTTTGAAGTTTTGTTCTGGAGGTTTGCAATCAAATATAGGGTAAAAAAAAAAACTAGATACGTGTAATTCAAGAAAATTTTATGTTAATGGAGAAAAATAATTAATTTGATTTCCTTTATAATACAATTCTAGTTATTTTATATGCTGCTTAATTGTGTTTATCAGACACTTAAGGGTTCACAATTTGGAAAGAACATAGGAGCTGACATATTTTAAAAAAATGTGGATTTAAAGGGCCACTAAAGGATCAAAGACTAGATATTACCTCAAGCATAAGAATTATTGCATTTTACACTAGAATCATCATTGGTTATGATGATACTTATAAACTATAGGATTTGTCTTGCCATAGAATCTAAATAATTATCTTCCACTCATTGGAAGAAGCTTAAGCCGCTGGATTTAATGTAGGAAAGCACATAGAAATTAATGGGTCTTTACATTCTATACAAAACTTTTGTTCACTTTCTAACACCTAGTGAAGCTATGGTAAAGTCCAAGAACAAAAAGGACAGTTGAAATTTATCAAGCTAGGTGATTATCTGATTTGCATATACTCTTATTAAATGTCTATTGAGATGATTGACTCCCAGGCAGAAGAAAGACACATATCATGGGATATGATAACTGCCTTCAGAAGAGATTAGTAACTGCATTTATTATTTTTTTTTTGCAGTTTCGAAGGCAGGTATAAAATTAATTGACACTTATAGAAAGTTCCTATTATATGTAAGGTAAATATCCTAAGCTCTAAGTATCCCTTGTATATGTTACTGGATCAGTCCTTGTCAGCAATTAGATCTAGTCATCATGGCCTTTCCTCTTCCTCCTCTTCCTTCCTGTCCTCTTCCTCCTCATTCTCATCCTGCTTTCTTTTTGTTTTGAGACAAGATCTTACAACCTAATTAAGGGGTGGTCTTGAACTCACAGCCCTCTTACCTCCCAGGTGCTGAGATTCCAGGTGTGATACACCAAGCTTGACTGGTACAGTCATCTTCGAGTCCACATTCCAACTTCAACTCAAAAGTGAGTGTCCTTGAAGAGACAATCATCAAGGAAAATGTGCTTTCTGTGACCCCATTTCAAATCAAGCCAACTTTAACACATCCTCAGCAGAGAAGAAAGAGAACAGGAAACAACTCGCCAATTGTATCCAGTAATTTAAACAACTGAAGTTTTAATTGAAATCCAATTTAAGATTAAAATTCTGATCTCTCAAGAAACTCCTCCTACCATATTCTTCAATAGATTATATAGTGTTAAACCTCCCCCCAGCGAGCTCTAACAGGAAATCAGTGAGGTAGAGCCAACCAAGCTTACTTTTCCCAGTCTTTTTCTGTGCTTGAGGAGGCGACAGGAGTTTGGTAGTGGCAGGGTCTTAAAGATGGGAAAGATAAAGCCAATCTCAGACTGAATTCTTTGGGTTGATTTTGAGCCCAACACGGTGCTAAAGGCAGTTGGTTAATGTTTGCATTTGGTAGAGATTTTGTAGCTGCTCTTACATTCAGCCATCAGAGTACCAAGTTTAGAATGGCTGAGGAAGAGGACCCTCATCTCTGTGTGTGTTGTACTCAGTGACAGAATTGCTTTGTGGCAAATCCAGAGCAACACACTAGCCAGAGTCATTGGTTTCCTAATGTCAGATAGTGAGGCTTCACGGGATGTTTTATAACTAATAACACATGCACATCAGAAAGAGAAGATTAAAAGCGCTGAGTGATGGAGTTAGCACAGCTAGGTATCGAGAGCTTACAGGGACTGCTGGGACATGGCATTGTGGGTTCTGTTAGAAATGCCTGTGAAATATTTGGGGAATGAGGTCTTATAGGGTAGGAGATTTGGTATCCAACATTTTTTGCAGATATACATATATGGTATATGTTTTATATGGACGTATTTATATATTACGTATTTAGTTATTTATAGCAAAGTCAGACCACAGACTGGAAATCCTCCTATTTTAGCCTCCCAAGACAGCACGCATATGCTAGTAAATCCAGCTCAGGACTTTTATTATCTGCCTGAATGCACATGACCTACTCATTCTTCAGAAGTACGCAATCACGGAAGTGTTATTTCCTTTCTGACTGAAATATTGTTAAATATTTAGTATTGACAAGAAGACATTTGTGTATATGCACATCATCAATTCATATGACCTGCAGATTCTGTATTTTCAAATTTGCCTACACTAAGATTTCTTTCTAACCTTAAAATCTGTGTTTGTGGTGTTTTTCTGATTACCTGCAGACATGCGAAGAGTAGTGAAAATTTTGAGTCATCAGCTGAAGGTCAACAAGGCAGCACTGGACCTTCTTATTTATACAGGAAACAATTGCCCTTTCCTTGGCCTACTTGCTGTCATCCCTTTTGCATGGTTATACTTTTGTTTGTGGTTCCCTTGTTTAAAACAACTTCTGGAAAAAAAAATGTTGCGGTGCTGTCTGATATTGCCAATCATGAGAGTTTTGTGGTGTGAACTGTGAAGAATTATGGTTTGAAACAGGGTTTGTGAAGGAATGAATTGTCACACTGCTGCTCACGAGTTTAATGCTAATCATATCTAACGACATAACTGAATATTCAATGATGTGTCTGTACCTCAGTACACAAAGACTGCGCATAGACTGGCTGATGAAAATGTGTGGTGGGAGTCTCACAGGAAGTTCACGCGACAAGGTGAGGAGAGCGATAACTGTATTAGCTAATGAAGGGCCACTCTCACTTATAGGATGTACGTACAAGGAGCAATGATCTCTCTCTCTCTCTGTTTTTCTCCCTTATATTTAAGTTATACAATATAACTGCATTGCACACACCCATCCTATGAAACAGACTGCCACCAGCACTGCTCAGTCTCTTACGTTGCTTGTAAAACAGCCTGTCCCTATTTTTTTTTTCTGTTCTTTGGAATAACCATGATTTGAGCATGAATACCAGTCATTACCAGTCCGTGTTGCTCGCAAATATTCTTAAGCAATGTACTGTTTAGTCCTGTATATGCTGTGTGTAACTGATACGAAACAGCATGCGTGCTCTGTAGGTTCCTTAAGGAAAAAAACAGAGACAGCACTTCGAGATTACGTCCGTAAGATTTCATGGTTTGTCAACGGGCCTAAGTGTTCTAATTTTCACTTATACCAGGAATCCAATGGCATAAATTAGAAATGTTTTTCTGTTTTGATGCAGGTGACAGACCCTAGGTCTTGATCACTGAATCCATCTCAGGCACCGGAGACAGACTTCTCTGAGAAGTACCTGGTCTCGGGGGGAAAGTGGATCTTGGGGCTGAGGCACATCCCGAAGGCTGCTGCCACATTCTGCTGCCACGACAAGTCGTACCTGCAAGGGGCTTTGGGCAGTGTTTCTCTGTGTCTATTTTGTTAGGGATACAAACAACGTAACCCCAGGCGTCGCGAATGTATTTTAACTGTCTGGCATTGACGGGATGACTGAGAATAAATAAACTAAGATGTCTGGAAAAGAAAACCACGATAAAGCCCTCGTCTTCAGATTTTTATAACGACAATCAAAAGCTTGAGAATGACTGCGTTAGGAGACGCGTTCTGCATCATTGTCAACCACTACTTTTAACATATGTGAGATCTTAGCTGAACATAAAGAAGACCCCTCCATTGTGCTTTTCATTTCTCCTGTCTTCAATCCTGCCTGTAGACCTCTACTTATTTTTTTTTCTGTTGTTCTACAAAAATGATTGTTTCCTTAGATTTCATTCTGATTAACACCACTGTCTTTGAGTTGAAATTTTATTGAGTTTCACACGCTGGCTGTAATTTAAAGGCATCTGTATTTATAAAGTTGTCTTTCTTTCACTGAAGTCTGCCAGTGCTAATCCTCAACTTATTGTTCTGAGAATATGAATATCTGTATTTTTAATTTATCATTGTTTTCTTATTATTTGTGAATTTCTTTAACTCTGGTCTATTTCTGTTATCTAAGACTCTATGCTTTGAGTCCAAAAATCTTTCTCTTTTGATCTTTCATTTACTTTGTGTGTATATGTGTTTGTGTTTTGTGCACAGGTATGTATGTGTTTATCTGTTGTGGGGCTTCAGTCCTCGGGCTAAGGGACCCTTGACATGTGCTCTGCCACTGGGCTACATTTCTCACATGTTCCTCCTAGGAAAGTTATCATAGGAACAAATCTATGTTTGTAAGGAGTTTTCCTATCTAAAGACATAGAAAATCTTATAGCCTTTGTTTAAAACTGCTGAATAACTTTCATGGCCACCAACATGAAAAGTTTTATAATATCATTTCAAATCCACCATCACTGTATGTAAGACCTGTACAGCAGATATTTGGCTCGTTATTTGATCAAGTCAAAGACGTTAGTCTAGAGAACAGTCCTCAGGGTTTAAAGTAGCTGCCGGGCCTTCTGAGGGAAGTGTCCCAAGCTTCCTTCCTTCCACTGCTATCTATGGCTTCGTTCACATGCACCCTCCCAACCCCTGCAATTAGCGGCTGCTGTTCTTTGACTGAAAGTTACTTATGGGCTAAAGACAAGAAGGCAGTCACTGCCCTCCTGAGGATGATAGACCAAGCTCTTCAGATATTTTCCCCTGGGGAGTTTGTTTGCCAGACAAATACGTGTATGCAAGTCCTTACTCTCAAATGATGTGTTCCAAGGCAGTCAGATGCCTATGTTTCTTTCAAACCACCAATCAAATGTTAGAAGAAAAAAAAACAAAACAAAAAACAAAACAAAAACAAACAAACAAACAAAAACCAAAGACCTCAGGATTCAACAAGAAACATGGCAAGTAGATGATTTCTAGTGCCAGTTCTATCACTGCCCTGCCCTGGGTACTCAGAGTAAAAAATAATATTTGTTCAACAAGCACAGAAAAAAATAGCTTTATCTTGCAGAGAGAGATACTGATGTCTCTCTCTCTCTTTTTTTTAATTTGTGAGAAATTGCTATGTTATAACAGCTGTGATTTTTTTTTTATACCATTGCGTGGATTTCTGGGATTTTTATACATATGCAGGGAATGTGATATTGTTTTTCTGACACTGGTTATCTATGCCCAAGGATTTCATACCTTGATGCAACAGCTATGTTAATGGGCATCAAGTGCAAGCTCATCTCTATCTCTTTCTTCCCAGTGTCTTCTTTTCTTGCTCTTCTTTGCACCATATTCTTCTCATGGGCTCCTGTTCCTTTCTTTAGAGTCTTGTGTTTTGAATTTGCTCTTGTCCTGTGAGCAACCGGTGTAGTCATGGCCATCTCAAGGCAGAACCTAACTCATGGATGAACGTAACTCGGTTTGTCGCCAAGTCACAGAGAAATGAAGCTTCGTCATCGTCAACAAAGAATTCATTTGAAAAGTTCTGTAATTATTTTATTTTACTTGTCTTTGAAATAGAGTCTCATGTCACCAATGCTGGCCTGGGATTATCTCTGTAGTGTGGGCAGATGACCTTGAATCTTCCTTGTATCATCCTCCTTCCATCTCCCAAGTACAGATAGACATCATCATACCTGATTTTATGTGGTATTGAAGGAGAGAGAAGCCAAGGCTTTCTGTATAGCGGGTAGGTATATTACCATCTGAGCTACATCCCCAGCCCACCAAAGGTTTAGAGTGATGAGTTCTTTAGCATTGGCAGGAATATCAAAACCAAAGTCCTTAAGCCACTTTTCCTTTAATATTTCCATGTACCCTTCCATAAAAGAATATCCACTGGTTAAAGACAGTAGAGAAAATATGTAATATGCTGTTAAAGATGCTATTACATAGGAATGAAAAATATAGGAGGGCACGTGGATTGCTTTCCAACAGAATTTCACACATTTTCATCATGTTACTTTCATTTGAGGCCACAAATCCTCCTCTGGCAATAAGAGGAGATGTAGGTTGCTTGGGATTTTCTCCAGTCTGTTATGACACTTAGTTGCTACAGTAAAAATGCACTCTGATTAGTCATGGCAGACCTGTGAGGCCATATTTTCAGTTCCTATCTTCTTAATGTGTGCACGTGCGTGCGCGCACACACACACACACACATTCACTTAACCCTACTGCTCCCAAGACTGCCTTCCCTTCTCCAGAAGGAGAACAGTGTCAAGTTCTGCTTTGTGAAAGGTGAAAAGCATAAACTTTTTTGTGTGTGTGCATACTCTGGTAACTCTTTAGAGTCTGTAAAAATGACCCATGAGAGGGTAGTAAAAAAAATATTTTCAGGAGAAGCAGGGTTATAATTTTGTAGTTGGAACGTATTAAGCTACCATCCAGTCATTAAAAGTTGTCTCAGTGTAAAAATTTTCCCTAACGAAGAATGTATAAAAGGAGACAATTTCCTCATACACATTTTAGAATGGTCCCTCCAAGGTGCTTTGGGGCCCTTTGTGGAAGCAAGAGCAGTAGTATTGCCTGCTTGGAATGCAATAGGGAACAGTGTTTCACGTTATACATTTATAGCTTCTTTGTTGTCTCACTTAAGGAACTGAAGATTTTTTTAAAATGCTGATTTCTATAGATTTTGTAATCACAGAGTAAAATACAGAGAAAGACTGGGTAGGCAGGGTCCCAAGAAAGAGTCACTGGAGGAAGTTCAGGATTGATTTTTTTTTAAATGGAGGTTTTTTGTTTGTTTGTTTGTTTTTATATTAGCCCTCAAGATCAGCTCTTACTTGAACACAAGAGAAAAGCTACTGTTAAGGTGTTAAAAAACAACAAAAAACAAAACAAAACAAAAAAACAGTCACTGTGCTAGCACCTGAGAGGCAAAGATAGGTAGAACTCTGTGACTTTGAATCCAGCCTAGTCTACGTAAGAAGTTTCAGGTCAGCCAGCTATATAGTGAGATACTGTCTCAACATAATAGCAACAAAACAAAAAGGTAGAAATATCTCACTCTCCAAACAAAAGCAAGATAAGTACTTCCTCCCCCAAAACCCCCAACCACCTTGACTTACAAAGATTCCACTTTATAAAATTATAAAGTTACTTATAAAGATTTTATGTGTATCTGCCAGGCAAAGTAATCATAGAGGTATTAATACATTCACCCCCATAATATTCACCGCCCTTTTCCTACTTTCTTCCTAGGTGCCATCAATGTTGTGGGCGTATAATTAGATCAAATCTGTAAAAATGCTTTGAGCTTTGAGGAAGAGGCCCTCTGAAAATACAAGGTGTCATTACGCTTGTCTCTTAGAAGCATGTTCAACCACAGATGTCTCCATCTTAGCTCAGACCCATCAGTTTCTGATATTTAGGCTTTGGAAAACAGTGGGAGCTATCTCATGACTTCTAAAGAACCACAGATCTATAGCTCCTAGTGGGAGACAGAGCAGCAGGATCATATGCCCAGGAAACCGCATACGTATTCTTTATCATCTGGTCACCCTCTCCCTTCTCACCCATATTCCAGGCTTCTCTCCACATGGTCCTGAGGCCTTGAAGTCCTCTGTAAAATTTATTAAAAGGGTCATTTTCATAAGAAGGGATATTGGCATTAAAAAGGGACACCGTTAGCTCATTGTCATCATTTCAGTCTCTCTCTCTCATTTAGAAGTTTGGCATGAAGGGTTTGATGTACAGAACAATATCATCCGCTCTAATGATCTGTGCGCCAGAACAAGAGCTCAAAGGCCCCAGCCTTCCTGTCTCACACTGTGCAAGGGGAAGTAGTTGGTACTCATATTTGATTGGAAGGATGGGAACAAAGGCTGTTAAGAGGACTATGCAAGGGCCACGGGAGTCATAACAAGCCTGGTGAAATTGTTTCAACTCCTGTCCTCAACCTTAGCTGTTGTGACAAATGTGTCAAAGCTTTAGACAGGGAATACTCGATGTTGATGGAGCCTGGGTAGAAAGAGGAAAGGATTGTGGCTGCAAGTTAAGGTACCAAAGCTGAAAGGAAGGAAGGTTAAGAAGGAAGAAAAGAAGAAAGGTAGGAAAGAAGGAAGGAAGAAAGACTTTGTAGAAGGATAAGCTTACTGACATTTATTCCTAAATTATTTTAAGATTACTGCGCTGAGAAAAAAATACATTTTCGATCTGGACAGTCACTTTATCATCTGCATTCCAATTACTTTATATTCAATATCGCTGCCAAGACAATTGGTTGACTATGGATTGAACATTAAAAGCAATGGAATGCTCACAAAATCACACACACTTCAAAGCATGTGAGCAGTTTGCTTCCAGATAGGAACGGGTTTTCTGACCGTGCCTGGGCTAGTTGTAATCATTCTGACGATTTCATGTAGACTGTGTGTAAGCAGGTATGTTTGGGTAGTGGCTTCTCTACAGGGGAATAAGACAGGCTTGAAAGGACCTGGCTTCCCTCTGGGACCTGTGTCTGTGGCTAAGCTCAAGGCAATGCCTCAGAATTGCTCTGAGGAAGTTACCAGGGTTTGCGCTGCCTCCCATATGGACGGTTCAAGTTCGCCAGTCTGTGAACGACTAGGTAGGACCATAGAGAGGTGTTAATCACTGAATGCTGCAGGTGGCACCATATTTTCTCTTCATATCCCCTTAGATTGGTAGTGTCACACAAGAAAAGAACAGCACTGGCTTTTACCAGAAGTAGCAAAAGCACCCATATACATGGAAATTTCATTAGCTTAGAATCCACAGTACTTCTAAATCAGTATCTACCTTCTTGTTGCCATAAAGAGAACACACTTTAAAATGTTTTTGGTTGAAATAGAGTTATATCACTTTATTCCCCCCTTTCCTCTTCCTAATCCCTCCTAGTTTCCCTCCCTCAAGCTCCTCCTATGACTCCTATCGGTTGATAGCTTATTTTTCTTTGATTTGTGTTTGTGCATGCACACACACACACACACACACACACACACACACATATACTGCTGCTTAGTCCATTTTTTTGGTGGTATATATATGGTTTCAAGGATTACCATTCTGCATTAGACAGTCAATAAGGGGGCTCATCCCAGGGAAAACTTAATTCTCCTTCTTACCGCAGTCATTAGTTGTCTGAAGTTCACTGCCTAGGGGTGGGACTCCACAAAAATTTTCTCCTTCAGATAGATAGATAGATAGATAGATAGATAGATAGATAGATAGATAGA